>NW_003852569.1:1152098-1196875 GCF_000181295.1 Otolemur garnettii
AAAAAAAAAAAAAAGTTTTGTACATGGTATTTATGAGTACAGACTAGACAGTTACGGCTGAATGGCCATAAATCATTAGGATCAAAAAAACTCCAGTGGAGAGTTCACTTCCCCACACAAACCCTTCAGGGCTTCTCCTGGATTTGAATGATTCAAAAGCAGAAGAGACAAGGGCAGGCACGTTGCTCAGGATTCTACCCTCCTTCTGCCTTTCCTCTATTCTCCCAGGACAGACTATGTGAAGAATCGAGCAGTGACAAAGGGATAATCCAGTTCATTGTGGTACCAAGGAAGTAACACCAACCAACCCAACAAAAGTGAACCCTCAAACTTCAAACACAAAACCCCTTTGCATCCTTCACCTAGAAAAGGGAACGGCCTAAGGGGCCTGGAAGACTTAAGTAGCTTTAGGGACACCAAAAGGAAAAGTCAGGTGGCCTATCTGGTTTGGGGAGGGGCATGGTTATAAGGGGAAGGGGAAATGTCTAGGACTATCCCCACAGCAGCCCGGCCCAGACACCCAGCCTCCTCCTAGAAACTGTTTCTGAACAAACACAGAAGCATAGCCATCCCTGACACATGACTGAGATAGTGCTCTCTCAGTCAGCACTAACAGATGTTCTAATCCTGTTGTCTGTGAACAACGCAAATGTTGATTTAATTCAGGCTTAAAGTCTATTTCCAAATCTTTCTGCTGGAACTATTCCTAACGTGGATTGCAAGCTCCCCAGGATAGAAACAAGGTCATCTTTATTGCCCTTTAGAAGAAAAGGCACAAAAAGTGATGGCTTGAACCTCAGGTCTGATAGTGACAGAGGACACTAAACTATCTTTTGCCCAAGCCTTACCACTGGCCCAAATAAACCCGACCTTCATGGAGTGATTGGACAGGTTTCAGTTTTCCCTCTTTCCCCTATCTGCCCCTCGGAGAGTCTACTGCCACTTAGAGAAACAGCTAAAACATGAATAGTGAGATCCAAGAAAAAAGATACATCTACTTCTGAGAAGACAAAGAAGACCCCCACCTATGGCTTTAAGAACACAGTCCACAGGCTGGAGAGCTGGGCACCATGTGTTTACAGCATGATATAGTGGAAAAATCAGGGGTTTGAATCCTAATTCAGCAATTGGGAACCGTACTTTACCATTCTGAACTTAACTTTTCTCACCTGTAAAACGCAAATGAGAATCAGCTATCTTGGGCTGCGCCTGTGGCTCAGTGGGTAGGGCGCCAGCCCCGTATACCGAGGGTGGCGGGTTCAAACCCGGCCCCAGCCAAACGGCAACAAAAAAATAGCCAGGCATTGTGGTGGGTGCTGTAGTCCCAGCTACTCCGGAGGCTGAGGCAAGAGAATCGCCTAAGCCCAGGATTCGGAGGTTGCTGTGAGCTGTGTGAAGCCACGGCACTCTACCGAGAGCAATAAAGTGAGACTCTTGTCTTTACAAAAAAAGAAAAGAACCAGCTATCTTCCGTACAGTTGCTAAGAGGATCAGCAAAAGTATGCCAAGATGCCACCCACTGCACAGGCACGGGACACAAACATGGCTCCACCAGCTTGGAGCTTTGGACCAGTAACAGAAACAGAAGATTGACAAGGCAATTACAATGCCATGTGATAACAAAGGGAAATAACACAATGCTTGGAAATGGAAGCCATTAGTGCCATTTAAACCTTGACTATCTTGTCTATTGCCAAACAGTACTTGAGATAGCTCTTTTGTTTTCATCCATTGCAGCCTTACCATTTTTTCTTCCGCAGTTCTTTGCCTTTCATCCCATTAGGAGATTTTTCCATTCAAGCAAATGCTAAGCTGAAAGGCAGTGGTGTAGAGGAAAGAATATGTTCCAAAACACACTGGAAAATGGTTTTTTCCCCCAAGAGTGGCCACCATTGAAGTTTTTTTGTCCGAGACAGAGCCTCAAGCTGTCGCCCTAGGTAGAGTGCTATGGCATCACAGCTCACAGCAACCTCCAACTCTTGGGCTTGAACAATTCTCTTGCCTCAGCCTCCCAAGTAGCTGGGACTACAGGCACCCACCACAACACCAGGCTGTATTTTGGTTGTAGTTGTCATTGTTGTTTGGCAGGCCCGGGCTGAATTCGAACCCACCAGCTCTGGTGTATGTGGCTGGCTCCTTAGCCACTTGAGCTACAGGTGCCAAGCCTGGAGTTTTTCTACAGCATTATTCTCCTGTAGGGAAGGGCCAGATATCTGATTTTTTTTTTAAGTTCTGTTAGTGATCTTGTTAATATCCTCTGGTTGAGAATAGTGTCCTACACCCAATGGCTGCCTGGTGGGTTTCTCAATGCCAAATTCTCTCTTACAAGTATCCTAAGGTTTTCATTTATCCTTACAGTTAAAGTGAATAAATATAGTTTTTTTCTTTTCTTTTGTTTTTTTCTTAAATATAGTTATTTTTAAGGATGTAGAGATAACTGAAGAAAACCCTGCATACCACAAATCCCAGAGTTAGAAAAAAAATCAATCTTGGGCTATTTTCTAAGTTAAAAGCAATAAGGCCTTCAGCAATAAGGTATTTAAAGGAACAAGAGAACATTTATATTCATCTATCCCCAACAAGGCTCGGTAAAAATTTTCCACTAGTTGCCCAAGGCCAGTCTGGAAAACCACCTACCTGAAAAAACCACTTATGAGCAATTCTACTTCTTTGTGGGTCCTTAGATACTTTTCATTAGCAATCCGAGTCTGAATCTGGGAAACAAAAGCAAAGCGTCAGGTCACTCTCGCTCCGTGAAGTGCCAGATTCAGGAATCAACCCCCAGAGGTGTGAAGGGCTGGGAGGCTGCAGGTGTGAGAGGGGGGTTTTCTTGGGATGCTTAAATTTTGAGCCGCCCCTCTACTTATAGATGCTGAATCTGAGGCCCCCTGCTCAGGACTAGGGGACTTAACTGAGGTGGGATCCCGACCGTCGGTAAGTTCTTGTCTGTGTCTAACTTGATGTATCTGGCAGTAATTTCGGCCCATTTCTCTGGCCTGACCCGGACTTCAGTTCTTCCGGCACTTTCAGAAGCCAGTCCAGCCCTGCTTTGGCCCAGCAGCCGGGTGGGGGTGGGGAAAGCTTGTATCCTGTTTATCCGATCCCCTTCTCTCGGCGGGGCCCCTGTCCTGGGCGTAAGGACTGCACTTAGATGGAGGTGGGCGCACCCACCTTGAAGTCTCGCAGCTGCTCCAGCTGCGCGGGACTCAGCGTCCCAGGGTCTGACTCCAGCAGCTCGCCTTGCGGCGTCGCCATCTTACAGCGGTCGTCAAGGCGACGGTCCGTTGGCTAGGGAGGCCCCGCCCCGGCCCCGCCCCCGGAGTTCGGCCCCCGGAGTCCGGCCCCCGGAGTCCGGCCCCTGGCCCCCGTCAGTGATGGAGCGGAACTCGGAGAGTCGTTCAGTAAGGCTCTCCTTTCCCGGATTTGGGGGCTGATTTCTGGGCTTCAATGTATATTGAATGAGCCCTTGCTTTTTACCCCACTCAACCCCAAGTAGTTTTTTCCTTAGGTCTAGAACAAAACAGGAAAAGGGGTTCCTAAGATAGGGAACCCAGAATCAAGTTCCTGACTCTCTCACTTGGGCAGAAGTTAAAGGAAACCTAGTGCTGGGAGAATCCAGGCTTCCTTGTTTTCTACCAGCTGAGAAGGCAGCCTTTCCACCTGTCCTGTAGTCTCTCAGTGGACTGCCTCCATCCTTCCCAACAAAGACTGAGGAAAAGTCTTGGATTCTTAAAACAACATGAAAGCACCCCAGAGCGCTCAGAGTAAACTGAGTTTTACAAAGGAAGGAACTTTCTCAGACTAAAGATGCTGGAAAGGACCTGGGGACATCCTGCAAGAATTTCCCCTCTTGGACTGAATTTCTTGTGGATTAATTTTCTCTTCACCCTGGGCTCCTCATCAATTCTAAATTATTTTCTCCCACTTCCAATTGAATAGGAGAGGAGAAAGGGAATTGGTTTTCAAGATTGTTCTTCTAATACTTAATTAAGAATGGAAAATGAAACAGAAAGCCAGAGAGCTGAAAATAGTCTCTGGCTAAGGGCAGAAAGCTGTCTTATCAATATACACATGCAGAGATTCTTCTATCCTACAGAGACAGTACTCAGCAGAGGCCTTCTGAGAAGCAGAAGAGGACCCAAACCAAAGAGCCCGTCTTTCAGGTTTGTGAACAACTGCTCCCAGGAGCAAGGAAATAGCGTGAGAAACAAGCTCAGCATTAGGCCATGGCCTTGGAGGGGTTCCTCAATGGACCGCCTCTATTCTTACCAACAAAGACTGAGGAAAAATAAGTGAAAACATTGGCAGTTCCCAAGCCAGGGAAGACCACAAGAGGTTAATCAGGTAGAGGACTGCAAGCCTCTGCACATCCCTGCCGGTGATCCTTTGGGTTGTTTGTCAGTTTTTTAGGAGAGAGTTAATAGAGTGAGAGGTAGATAAGCTGAACATCTGTCAGAAGGAGCTTTGTTGTTGTTGTTGTTGTTGTTGTTTTCTGGCAGAAGCAGAGGTTAACCAGAGATGGTAGTTCCTCTTGGCCAAGACCTGTCTCTCCCCCCCACACACCCCCAAGAGAAGCTAGTAGTGGAACCTCTAGAGCTGCACCTGCACATATGGTTACCTTGAGCCATCTATGCCACTTGAAATGTGGCTGTAAGTGTTAATGTATTAGAAATATAAAATACTCACTGGATTTTGAGGACTTCATATACAAAAATAACATCAAACATTTCATTAATAATTTTATACTGATTACATGTTTAAACAGTATTGTATTAAATTTATTGTAATAAAATGCATTAGTAAAAGTAACTTCCTATTTCTTTTTACTTTTGTAATGTGGCCATTAGAAATTTAAAAATTGGACTCGGCACCTGTGGCTCAGTGGTTAGGGCGCCAGTCACATACACAGGGGCTGGGGACTTTGAAACTGGCCAGGATCTGCCACAACAATGACAACTACAACAACCAAAAAAATTAGCCAGGTGTTGTGGTGGGCACCTGTAGTCCCAGCTACTTGGGAGGCTGAAGCAAGAGAATCACTTAAGCCCAAGAATTTGAGTTTGCTGTGAGCCGTGACACCAAGGCACTCTACCAAGGGTGACATAGTGAGACTCTGTCTCGAAAAAAAAAAAAAAAAGAAAAATTTAAAAATCGGGGCCAGGCACAGGGGCTCATGCCTGTAAAGCCTCTCTGAGAGGCTAAGGTGGGTAGATTGCCTGAGCACACAGGTTTGAGACCAGCCTGAGCAAGAGCAAGAACTTGTCTCTGAAAATAGCTGAGCATTGGCTCGGCGCCTATAGCTCAGCAGTTAGGGCACCAGCCACATACACCAGAGCTGGCAGATTCGAATCCAGCCCGGGCCTGCCAAACAACAACAACCAAATAAATAAATAAATAAATAACCGGGCGTTGTGGTGGGCACCTGTAAGAGAATCACTTAAGCCCCAGAGTTTGAGGTTGCTGTGAGCTGTGACATCACAGTACTCTACCAAGGGCGATATAGTGAGACTTTGTCTCAAAAAAAAAAAAAAGCTTGTGGCAGGTGCCTATAGTCCCAGCTACTTGGGAGGTTGAGGCAAAAGAATTGCTTGAGCCAGCTTGGTGCCTGTGGCTCAAGTGGCTAAGGCACTAGCCACATACACCTAAGGTGGCGAGTTTGAATCCAGCCCAGGCCTGCCAAACAACAATGATGGCTGCAACCAAAAAAAAAAATAGCCAGGTGTTGTGGTGGGTGCCTGTGGTCCCAGCTACTTGGGAGGCTGAGGCAGGAGACTCGCTTGAGCCCAGGAGTTGGAGGTTGCTGTGAGCTGTGATGCCACGGCACCCTACCCAGGGGGACAGCTTGAGGCTCTGTCTCAAAAAAAAAAAAAGAATTGCTTGAGCCCAAGAGTTTGAGGTTGCTGTGAGCTATGACACCATGGCTCTCTACCAATGGCAAGTGAGACTCTGTCTGAAAAAAAATTTAAAAATTATATATGTAGCTTGTATTATATTAGACAGTGCTAGAATCTACACATACACCTCAAATAATTCATGTCCTCCTTCTGCTAGTCTATGATCTTTTCATACTTTGAGAAACAGCAAGTTTTTCCTGACTTATCACATCCTGTGGCCTGAATACCCATGTGTGAGAGAGACTGCTTTTATTTTCTGATGGCATTTCAGTACTAACTGTTACATACTGTGTTGGCCCATGTTACTCTCCACTTGAGGTGGAAACCAAATTCTCATAAATCCTGCTGCATATGTCTTTTATTCCCTATTCAGTCAGTGAAGGCAGTAGGGAAGAGTTGACTGTGTTCATACATTCCACCACATTTTGCCCTTTCTGAAAAATATCCCAATTATCCAGCATTTCTCATTTCCTAAGAATCTAAAACCAGGATCAGAGCTGTCCCTTCAGGAGTGAAATAATCTCTTTATGTAGGGCAATGTAGCATTGACTACAGCGGAATAAGAAAGAGAGTGAGCTTGGGGTTAGTGGGCAGAGAAAGTGTCTTGAAGGAATTAAGGCTTGGAAGCCTCATTCCTACCTGGAAAGAAACTCCACAGAATGGGCATTTGACTCATTGAGTATTTTTCCCTAGTCTTTTTACTTTTTTTTTTTTTTTTTTTTTTGCAATTTTTGGCTAGGGCTGGGTTTGAACCCACCACCTCAGACATATGGGACCAGCGCCCTACTCCTTTGAGCCACAGGTGCCGCCCTTTTCTCTAGTCTTTTTTAAATAGTCTTTTATATTTATTCTTTTTTTTTTTATTTTGAGATAGAGTCTCACTCTGTTGTCCTGTGTTGAGTGCAGTGGCATCATCATAGCTCACAGCAACCTTAAACTCTTGGGCTCAAGTGATCCTCTTGTCTCAGCCTCCCGGGTAACTGGAACCACAGGTGCCTGCCACAACACCCAGCTAATTTCTCTGTTTTTAGTAGAAACAAGATCTCACTCTTTCTCAGGCTGATCTTAAACTCCTGAACTCAAACAATCTACCCATCTTGGCCTCCCAGAATGCTGGGATTATAGGCATGAGCCATGGCACCTAGCCTTTTTCCCAAATCTTTACTTCACAAGGCTCCCATCCCCCATAGCCTGAAAGGATATTAGACACGTGTCACAGTCACTCAGCAAGGAGGATCTGATGAGGGCTCCCACCTCTTCTCCACTAAACCCTACGTCTCTCAGATTGACGCCTTCAATCCAGGAACCACAAACTAAGGGTTTGATTAGAGGAATTTTGCAGCTTGCAGCTGTCTCCTCAATACTGATTGGGAGGAGGAGTGAGGGGAGTTCATTGTAATTCATCTTTGCAAATGTTTAATATTTCAATTAATATGATTAGCCCCAAGCTGGAATGAGCGGCAGGGCGGCAGATCTGCTGAGAAGACACAGAGTAATGAAATCAACCAGGCCATGGGGTCTTTCCCTTCTCTACCCTCAGAGAATGTGATCTGTTTAGCATCTCCATAAATACCAAGATCAGATTAGAAGGCAAGAAAAGGGGAGGATGGGGTTGTGTGTGGAAAGTTACTTTCAGAATGTAGTTGCCCTTCTTGATTCCCTGCACTGCCATCACATCTTCTAAGCACCTCCTCCCAGGCTTCTAGTACCTCCCCCCAGCCCATCCCTGCTTAGGGGACCCCACTGGGAGGATCTGGGCATCCACATGGTGAAGTATAATCAAGTCTACTCACACACACTTTACTCAAACACACATACCTGCCACAGCGTGTCTCCAGGCCCCAGAAACCCAGACTAAGGAAGGAAGGTGGTCAACAAAGAATTAAGCAGTGGAGAGAAGGACCCTTTCCCAGGCTTTAAATGAAGACAGAAGAGGAAGAAGGCCAGGCTTAGTCATTGCCCCCATCCCCAAGAGGAATGTTTGACATGGGAGTTATACCTGTGGACTGAGCCAGGCTGCTTGGTCTCCAATACCAGCTAGACCTCTTTCTGTCTGTGTGGCTTTGTGCAAATTATTTAATCTCTCTGTAGTCTTGATTTCCTCATCTCTACTTGGCAATAATGATAGCATCCACTATCTATCATTACAGGGGGATGATGAGGGCTTATGGGGTAAGTAAGTTCAAAGCACTTGAAACAATGCCTGAGACACTTCAAGAGCCACTAACTACTATTATTTCCCTTCCAGAAAAACAGCCTGCTTGCTGTGATACTTTAGGAATGGAGGCTATTGGGATTCTGTTGGGACACATTTGAGAGACCCCAGTGCCACTGTGGAGTCATCAGCCCAACCCCGGGGGTGAAGAAGGGAATGGCAGGAAGGTCATGACCCCTCCTCCCGCTATAGAAAGCCAGGGTTGCCACTTCCACGGAGGTGCCATGTCAGCAGACACCGCCTGCCTTGAGGAGGCGCTCTGAGCCTGCCAAGACATGGAGGGATCCAGAGAAGTATCGTTGTTTAGGGGAGTAATGGCCCCCAAATGTGCTTTTCCCATTCCTATCTGACTCAATTAGAGAGTCTCACTCAAGTAACCCAACTGAAAAGAAAAGCCAAGGAAGGAGCGACTGGGTTCCTGTGTCCTAATGGGGACTGACAGCTGTGTTCTTCTAACTGCAGGAATCAGTCATCGGCTCTCGTCAGAGGTTCTTTGCATGAAGCGTGGTAAGCACCTCCTATACACGAACAAGACACGGTGCTAGACGCCGTGAACAGAAGAAAACTGAATTAAACGCTGTCTTGGTCTTCAAGGAGCTTCCAAGTGAGAGCGCCCGCCGCCGCGGCCGCCTGCGCCGCTGCCCACGCGTACACACACTAACCCCCCAGAGGGAGAGAAGGGGGCGTCAGCAAATGCCAGAAAGCTATAGTTTTTTCCTGGTTCCTTTTCTGGAAATTTTACAGTTCTCTTTTTGCACTCATCTCACCCTGCTCTGCTTTTCCCAACCTCCTTTTCCATTTTCCCTCTCGGAGTCTTTTCCGCTCTTTCCATCCCAGACTGTGACCTGCTCCCTTCTACATCTCCCACCTCCCCTTCAACCTGTCAAATTGTCCCACTCCCATTTTCTTTTCCTATATTTCTTTCCCTGACCCTCCCTACTCTCGGGTTCTCCAGATGTGGGGCTCCCCATATGCCGAGCTCCCCTCTCCCCACCCCCCGCCCCCATCTCCTGAGGCTTCTCTTCCAGCACCGGGGACAGCTCCAGCCCCCGGAACAATGGACCCCACTTTAGGGCTCCTCTGTAAATTCTCCATCTTAGTGCCTTGGCCAACTCCTGATTGAGGAGTCAGATGGGGGAAGGCTTGTTATCAACAGGAAGAGCTGCTCTTCTGGGGGCGGGAAGGGAGTCTGGGAGGATGGAGATAGAAAGAGGGCGTGGCTCGTGACTGTATTGTGCGTCCCTCTCCAGGGTAGAGAATTTGTATTCCACCCCTGAGACTGACATCACTGATGTCAGGGGAAAGGAGGTGGGAGTGGGGAGGGGGTGTGGAGGGGGGAGGTTTTTGTTGAGGAGAGCGCAGCCGGAGAGCAGAGCTCCGGGACCCAGGTGACCGGGAAAGCAGGCAGCCCCGCGGCAGGAGCGGCCAGCAACAACCCAGGCCCGGGGACCGGGGTGGGGTGGGAGGGGGGCTAAGGGGAGGACCTGAAGGGGGGCGGCAGGGCAAAAGGGACCCCCGGAGCCCTGCCGCCATCAGAGATCAAGCATCTGGCATCAGGGATCTTCAGACCCAGGAGAAGGATCAGCCACAGGGGAGGTGTCCTCCCCAGGGAAGTCAACGAGAGAGCCTGCCCCCCCTAGAGCCGTCAGGAGTGGGCCCCTCATTGACGCTGCTGGCAACAACATCAGGCCCCTTAACCCCTCAATCTCCTTCCTATCACCCTCCTTAAGCCCCTTTCTCTTCTCCAGCACTTGTCTCAGCCCCCAGTTCCCAGCCCTCTGACCCCCCACGCCCTGCTAACACCTAACCTTCCAGGTCTTGGCCATACTGAGCCCTATCCTAGGATATTTGCCACATCTCTGGGAGGGAGATCATTTGTTTGGGCTATGCCCCCTGGTGGCATGACAGTGTCTGCCTAGACCCCTAACCCTAGCCTCAACTCCCTGGGCCTCCTTTGTGCAAACAGCGCCCTCTTCTCAGTAGTGTGGCTGGGGGCCACAGGGAAAGCCAGCCCCAGCTGGGCCCCCGGCCCCCACCACTTGCCTCCTTGTTGGGCAGCTCCCCTTGGCTTTTGGGCCTCTCCCTGCTCCTCTCGGCCCCTCCTTCTGGGCCGCCTCAATGAAGGAGCCAGATGCCATCAAGCTGTTTGTGGGGCAGATCCCGAGACATCTGGAGGAAAAGGACCTGAAGCCCATCTTCGAACAGTTTGGTCGGATCTTTGAGCTGACTGTCATCAAGGACAAGTACACGGGGCTGCACAAGGGTGAGGGTCAGGCAGGCTGGGGAGACTGGGAGGAGGGGAGCCGGGATAAAGGGATAGAGGGGCTGGTGAGGGTTGATATGGATGGAGAAGAGCTCAGGGTTAGGAAGTGTAGATTAAAGAGCTGGAAGGGAACTCACTGGAGGGGCCAGAGAACTCCAGGGTAGAGGACTGAGGAGGGCCTCTTCTGGGTGAAGAGTTGTTAAATGGGTTGCAAAGATGTGGACCCCAGACATAGGAGGGGGGTGTTGATGTCATGAGAAGAACTCAAGAAAAAACAGGAACAAGAGAGCTGGTTTGGGAGATAGAGCTGGACAGACGTGTATGAGTGTGAGAACATGTGTGTGCGTGTGCGTGTGTGTGCGTGTGCATGTGTGTGCTTGTGTTGGGCGACACTAAGACTCTGAGCTACTTCAGATAATATTGGGGTGGGGATCAGGACATGGAATCATGTGCTCAACCTGGAAAAGAGTGGAGAAGGACTGGGCAGGTCAGGCCCAGGACTAAAGGGAGGGACCTCAGAAGCCGGGTGTGAAAGATACAGATTAGTAAAGCTCTGGGAACTGTAGGGGACTTGGAAAGTTCAGAGAGCTGAGGGAGGAGGGAGAATGCTCCTTAGGCCTATCCAAAGCTGGGGTGCTGGGAGCCAGGATTTGGAGAGCTCCATGGACTAGGGTCTGAGGGGCCACACTGCCTCCCAGGGAAAAGGCTCTTCCTGCTACCTGCTCTTCCCTTTCCTTCTGTTTCACTCTCAACCCTCCCCTTGCCTCTAGTGGAGTTGGGGAGAGATGAGGAAATGGGGAAAATGGAAGAGAAAGGTGCTGGTGACCAAGATGGAGGGAGGTGGAGGTACAGGAGAAAGGGGAAAGGGAGCAGCTAGGGAAGAGAGGGAGCTGCTGCCTGGGCTTGTCTAGAGATCACATGCCCCTTCTCTCCCCACACAAGGCCCCAGCTTCCTCTTCCCTCATCACCAGCATTAGGGCTTCCAGGTCTGTGCCCCACTTCTGGGGTAGAATGGCTACCCCTTGTCAGACTCCTTGCCACTCCAAAAGGCAGAGGATGGCAATAGACAGGCTGCTGTCTGGTGGGGGACTCACCCCGCCGCGGTATTTCTTTCCCTGCCCCTCTTCAGGATGTGCCTTCCTGACATACTGTGCCCGCGATTCAGCCCTGAAGGCCCAGAGTGCCCTGCACGAACAGAAGACACTTCCAGGGGTGAGTCCTGTCCTTTGCAGAGCCAGGAGGCTGAGAAGAGCCATAGAAGTGGCAGGGAACTCAGCACCTTCCCAAGACTCTGAGCACATTTTCCACCTCCTCTCAGAACCAGGAAGTCCCTCGTTCTAGCGTCCATCTTTCTTGCTGTAGGTGCATGCACTTCTTACCTGGAGAGAAGGAAAACAGCCATCCGAAGAGTAAACATGGCCTTTATAAGGAGCCCCTTCCCCACTGCCCAACTTGCTATGGGCAGTATGGGGTGGGAGTGTGGGGGAAAGACTCTGGACCACTAAGTGTGGGTCAGGGTGAGCAGGAGGCAACCAGGCACTCTTGTGGCTCTGGAGAGGAAGTCTAGAAATGCAGTCTGGGTGGCTGTGCCTACTGGCCTGAGAACAGGCAGCAGGCTGTCTGGACTGGCATCTCTGTGCTGGTTCTGAGCTCAGATGGGCTCCCCACATCTCCTAAAAGGGCCCTTGGAAAAGAGCCACAGGGCATCAGCAAAGAGCAAGGCTAATCTAGACTGGAAGTGAGCCTGGGGCAGTGAGCAAGGGCAGGCACTGTGAGGAGGCTTAGGATGGCCGCTGACATGGCCTCCCTCCTGCAAGGTCCTATCTCTTTGTTTCTTCTTCTCTTACGAACTGTTCTAAGCCTGGGCTGGCAAATGAAGGCAGGAATGAAAAATCTTAGACTGTCCCTCATCATGGAAGCTGCGGGGAGGACATTCCACTCCCCTTTGTTATCTTTTGCTTCTATTTTCTCCCAGACTATGAATCCCAGAAAATACTTCCTGAGATCTAACTCCATCCCCACCTTTGGCAAACATTTTCTCGGTAGGGTCTGGGTGCTAGACCCACATCAGGCCTCTGCTCCCACTCCCCTGTGGGAAGTGGAGAATGATATGGATCATCCATCTCTCCTCTTCCAGAGAGAGAAACAGACAAAACAGAGGAATCTAGGGAAAGGAATCTAGGAAAATCAGAGCTACTTGGGCCACCCGCAACTTCCAACCCTTCATATAGCCCTGACTCAGCCCTCCTCCTTGGCCTCAACCTTTGAGTACCGCTAGGAAAGCAAAACCACTGATTCCCCCCACAACTTATCCCAGGTGGTGACAAGAAAAGTCACTGCCCATCACAGCCCTAGGTAAGGGCCTATGCACACGTGTGAGCAGGGACCCAAGGCCTGTGTGGGTTTGTGCACACACAATGTGAGCTCCTGACAGGCCAGATGTGTGGGGGCGTGGGAATACACATGCTTGGGAAGCCTGGCCCCAAGGAGACCCAACTTTCTCTTCCCTCCTTTTCTCTGTGGAGGCTCTTCTCAAATGGACAATTTTCATCCCAAGTGCTGTCTGTCTTTTTCTGTTTGTCTCCTACCTCAGAGCCCTGCAAAAACCAGAGAGGTTGGGGGAACTTGGATGAAAGAGACGCCCTGGGGATGCCAGCTGGGCGTCTCCTTAGGGGCTGTGTCCCTTCAGCTGCCTGGCAGCTTGGGCAGAGCTTGTCCTGGGTGCAAAGAGGCACTGCCCCCCCCCCCTTTCTGGGGAAGCAGCCCAGGGTGGGATAAGGAAGAAGGCACCAGGTTAATAATTGTCTAGCCCTCCTCCAGAGCTCCCAGGTGACCTGAATTCTCCACTTTGCCCAGGGAATAGAATCTAGAGGGATCTGCCAGGGCTTCCACTAGGAAATGAGGGTTTTCATTCTCCAAGGAGACCCCCATACTAGAGGTTTGAGGGAGCAGACCCAGGACAGTTGAGGGAAGCAGATGTCTGAGACTAAGCCCTGCCTGACCCTTTGTCTCTCCCAGATCTTCTCCTGCCACCTGTCTTCCATCCCCAGTGTGTGTGTGTATGGTGTGTATACATGTGCATATACAGTGTGTGTGTACAGTATGTGTATATACAGTGTGTGTTTTGTGTGCACAGTGTGTGCATGTACAATGTGGTGTGAATATGGTGTGTGCATACAGTGTGTGTGCAGTGTATTTTCACTGCATGTGTGTGTACAGTATGTTAAGAGTGCGTGTACAGTGTGCAGTATGTGTGTGCAGTGTGTGTTTACCATGTATAGTGTGTGCAGTGCATGCACAACGTGGTGTGTACAGTGTGTGTACTGTGTGCATGTGTTGTGTGGACAGTGAGTGTACAGCATATGCAGTGTGTGTGTAGCATGTGTAAAGTGTGTGTATACAGTGTGCAATGGTGTAGTGTGTGCAGTGTGTGTACAGCACGTAGTGTGTACAGTGTGTGCAGTGTGTGTACAGCATGTAGTGTGTACAGCATGTGCAGTGTGTGTACAGCATGTAGCGTGTACAGCGTGTGCAGTGTGTGTACAGCATGTACAGTGTATTACAGAGTGCAGTGTGTGTACAGTGTGTAGTGTACAGCATGTAGTGTGTACAGTGTGTGTGTTGTGTGTGTTACAGTGTGCAGTGTGTGTACAGTGGGTGCAGTGTGTACAGTGTGTAGTGTACAGCGTGTGCAATGTGTACAGTGTGTGCGTTGTGTGTGGTACAGAGTGCAGTGTGTGTACAGTGGGTGCAGTGTGTACAGTGTGTAGTGTACAGCGTGTGCAATGTGTGTACAGCATGTACAGTGTGTTAGAGTGCAGTGTGTGTACAGTGGGTGCAGTGTGTGTACAGTGTGTTGGCTCCAGCATGATTGCGTTGGGAAGTTCTTCTCGTTGTCTAACAACCTCCAGACCATCCTCCTGCAAGTGTTTTGAAGGGGGGCATCCGGCCTTCTCTCCTTACTCCCCATCATTATCACTTGGAATCTAGAAGGTACAGCCGTCTTAGGGTGATGTCTTGGGCTACAGAGGGAAAAAATAGGGCTGAGCCTATTTCCTCTTCTCTCCCCTAAGAGTTCTAGGGAGTCCCTCTGCCATAGATGCCTGGATTTGTCCTGTGAGCAAGGAATGGCCTGCTGGAGGCAGTGGTATGAGGGATGTAGTGTGTCTGGCCTACCCTTCCCCCTTCACTCTGGACCAAAACCCCTCTGGGCACGTGGGCCTTCACTGCTAACTTGCAGCTGGAAATGTGGATTCTGGTCTCCTGGAAGGGCATGGGCATGGTCTGAGATGCCAGAAACAAGTGTAGAGCCAGGAGTGGAAGGGCCCCAGGCCTGTGCCTTAAAGAGAGTTAAATTTTGTATGAACTCTTCTTGGAAATGGGGTTTTTGCCATTGGTGAGAAGGACAAGGACCTTAAAAGCAATCTGCTGGCTGAGGTTGCTCAGCCACACTAGTTGGGGTATAAATAGCCCCTTCTTCTTTGGGAGGCCCTAGGGAGGGCTTGTCGCCTTGTGTGTAGTAGCTAGGGAAGAGAGGTGTCGGCGCCTGGTTGCCAGGTAAACAGGGCACAGCTGGACTCAGGGGAGGGGGCAGGTGTGCCCAGCAGAGCTAACAAAGCCTGAGCTTCCCACAGGAAGTGCCAGGCCAAGGAGGTGGCCGGGGACAAGCACTGGGGAACCAAGAAGTCCTGTCTGTGAAGGCAGGGAGAGCATCCTTTCAACACAGTCCTTGCTGTGCTCTGTACACTGGTGTGTGTCTTTGTGCAAACCCACTTCAGCTGTGGGTATTTATTGATATGCTATTTTTGTGCATGGGAGCCTGAGCAGGGAGGAAACCGCATCCTTTCTCTCTGGGTCTCCCATCTCCAACTGAAGCAGCAAATCCCCCAAGGGCCTTTGGGGGGGGATAGTACCAAGCATAAGAATTCCCATGACACTGGGACCATGGTTCTAATTCTACCTCTCCTGGGGTGGGGTGGAGGTGGGTGCCTGGCTGCTGAGGAGCCTGCAAGGGAATTTCCTATGGCTGCAGTCTACAGTACAGAAGAGCTGAGTGGCCACTAGCCCAGAAGTGGCTGACCCCTGTGCTGTGCCTTGCACACACACACACACACACACATGCATACATACACACTCCTAAGGAGATTGAGCCTTGGAGTGGATAATCCCAGATTGGTGGGTGATAACGTCAGGGGGAGGGGAGATTGGCTGGAGGATTTGTGTGACTATTACCCTCCCTCCCCACCAGCTGCTCTCAGATCCAGATACCCAGGAGGTGTAGCCCTGGGCAAAGAGCACTAGTCAAGGTGGGGCTTAGATCTGACCCATGCTGGGACTGGCAGAGCTGGCCTGCACTGACTGGCATGATGGGAAACCTGGGGAGAGGGTCCAGTGTGAGGAGGGCAGGGGCAACTGTTACTCTGCACCCCTCTGTGTTGAGGAATGCCACAAGAGTTCCAAATGCTGCAGAGCACTGGCAACGCCCTCACCAGACCACCCCCTTGTCTCATAGATGAGGAATTTGTCTCCCAATGGATACAAGTGGTATCCAAGTCTGAGGTCACCAGCTAGTGAGTGGCAGGGGAGGACCCGTCCTTGAACCCAGGTTTCCTGACTCCTAGTCCAGTGCCTTTCCTGAGGGCGCCTCAAGACAGAAGTGAATGGTGTGACTTTGACAATAGTAGGACTGCTTTGCCACCAGAAGAGTGGGGCATCCAGGTGAGGTCCTAGCAGTCAAAGTCTTCAATAGTAACAATAGTAAAATACTTTCCATTTCTAGAGACTGAGTTCTTCTCCTTTTCCAGTTCCCTTAGTGCTGTCTGCCCTGGTTAAGGAAGTCAACCTGCGGGAGGAATTTCTAAGTCCTCTCCTCGGACAAGAGTGGAGAGTGGTACTAGGAACTTGGTAGGGGTCAGGGAGAAGTTAGAGCTCTGGAGGGCTTCCGTGCACAGGACAAATTCTGAGGGAGGACAGGAACAGTGTCTCTATGTTTAGAACTCTCCAGACACCAAGGATTTGCTCTGGAGGAGAGAGGCAGAAGGCCAGTATGGCCCCTGCAGGCCCCTGCAAGCATCCCTCAGGAACTGGGAAGCTTTCTCGGCCCCTCCCCCACCTCCCAGCCCCCACCAAATCCTCTATCCCCCTAGGCCCCCGGCATACCCTGTTCCCACCCCCCCCAACTCCTTCTCTGGTTGTGTGGAGCAGCAGAAGTGATGACGTCACCACGGTCGCCAGGGAGACAGGGACGGATAAATCAGGCTGAGTGGGCGGTTGCCATGGTGCGCATTCTCTTGTTGCCACGGAGACTGGGCATCTGCTCCCTTTGTGCTGCCCAAGTGCCTTCCCCCTGGGGTCAAGGGGTGTAGGGGGCAGATAGAGAGGTAGACACAGCACTAGGGTCAGAAGAAAGTCCAGGCCTCTACGGAGTCTCCCTCAGTCTAGAGTCCTCCTGGGGCTTCTTCATGGGGTGGCCTCTGTGCTCCCATTTTGTAGAATTGAGGCAGCTCTTACTAAACAGCCCCTTGGTTGGGCTGTCTCAGGCGTTGGTTCCTGTGGGCAGGCCTCTGCTCCCCCAGGAGAGCAGCACATATCCCTGGCCGAGTTGCCTGGGACCCGATCTGAGCCTGGAGCTGAGCCCCGTGAGCATCTTCCCTACATCCTCTCTGCCTGCTGCCTCTGGTCCCCTCAGGCCCTAACCCTAATGCATGGCGGGCCCATTCCTTCCTTCCCAATAGGAACTTAGAGGCATCCAGAGGAGAGCCCAGCAGCCGCCTTCTCTTCTCTCTTTTAGATGAACAGGCCGATTCAGGTCAAGCCCGCCGACAGCGAGAGCCGAGGAGGTAGGTTTTGTACCTCTAGACTCAGTCCCTTTCCTCCCTACCTCAGGCCCAGGGCTTTAAGTAGCTGAGGGGAAGCCTTTCTTGCAGAAGAAAATCTGACAATTCTGAAGAGCTCCCAGTTAAGGTGAGGAAAGGAGTCCTTGTGACCAGACAGTGTGAGATCTGTACCATTGTAGAGACAGCAAAACTGAGGCTCCAAGTGCAAGTCCTTCAGAGCTGGGAGGAGGACTCTGCAACTGTACTCATTCCCCAGCCATCACCCCTCTCACACCCAGGAGCCAGGGGCCCAAGGGTGGGGAAGCAGAGTCTGAGGCTCCCGGAGGAGTGGCCACTGAGTGCTGTGAGAGCAGTCAGCAGGCCCTGCACACACTCTCGTCCTGTGCCTATCCCCAGAAGACCGGAAGCTCTTCGTGGGGATGCTCGGGAAGCAGCAGACAGATGAGGACGTCCGGAAGATGTTCGAGCCTTTTGGGACCATAGACGAGTGCACTGTGCTCCGGGGGCCGGACGGCACCAGCAAAGGTAGCAGCCCACAGGCCTCTCCCTATGGGACCCTCCCCACTGGCCCCCTAGGCCCTGGGTGCCCCTGTGCAGCCCTGGGAATGGGGACTCACCCTTCCTCTTCCACATTCACCTCTCCAGGCTGTGCCTTTGTGAAGTTCCAGACCCACGCAGAGGCCCAGGCGGCCATCAACACCCTTCACAGCAGCCGGACCCTGCCGGTGAGCCCTGCCCCTGCCCCTCAGGCCTTTCCTTACCCTGGCCCAGCACCAGTCGTGGCACAGAGGGGCATTTTACTCAGGATAGGGTCTTGGAATTTACTGAAAAGAAATGTCCTGGCAGAAGAAAAAAACTGCTCAGGGACATCCTCCTTTTTCAAGTACCATTCCCCAGCCCTCATTCCCATATGTGTCCTTCATCTCCAGGGCAAATTCCCAGACCTCTGTGACACCTGCCTCCATTCCTCTGCCTTCCCTTCCCCTCCCCCACCCTACCTTCCTATACCCCCATCTCTTTTGCTGGGCCATCAGGACACTTAAGGCTTCTATGTTTATTCTGTTTCCCTGTACATTAACATAGGGTCAGTGACTGCACGCCTGGGATCCCCAGAAAAGTCAGCCTCCGAATTGGAACTAGCTGGCTCAGGAGGTCCACTCCCTGTCACTCGATGTTCCCCAGCAAACACCCTTGTCTAGAGAACTGTGTTGGCCGCCCTAGGCCCCTTCCAGCTTCGAGATTCTATAACAATCCTTGCAAATGATCCAGTTTGGTTTTTATTCAGCTCAGGCTGGTATTAAAATTTGAGGCTGTGTCCCCTGAGCACATCATGGTGACTAGGGGGTGGGGCGGGAGTCATGGTAAGTGAGGTTGTGGAACTTCAAGGCAGGACCAGCCCAAGATGAAGCATTTGCTGTGGCTGAGACTGTGGGGACAGTATCCAGCTCAGAGTCTCATAGAGAAGCCACTGATGTCCTTCCTTCCCATGCTGGTAGGCCTTCCACTTCTCAAGCACATGCCTTTACAGCCCTCCATCTCTCCTAGCCTATCTGTGTGCCACCAAGAGGAAAGGGTGGGATTAAAATCTCCCCATCTGACATAGACAAAATGATGGCTGCCATCCCAAAGAGGCCAAGCTGTGCCATATTCTGAGGGCTCTGGGGAGCAGCAACCCTGACTCTACCTCTGACCTGCGTGTGGGGCCTGTGCCCAGGGTGCCTCGTCCAGTCTGGTGGTGAAGTTCGCTGACACAGAGAAGGAGCGAGGTCTCCGCCGGATGCAGCAAGTGGCCACCCAGCTTGGCATGTTCAGCCCTATTGCCCTCCAGTTTGGAGCCTACAGCGCCTACACCCAGGCCGTGAGCACTGCCTACCTTGTGTCCCTCCCTCCAGGGCCTGCTGTGTCCTGCCCCCACCTTCAACTGTCAAGGCCCAGGGCTAGGGGGAAGACAGGCAGGTCGGTGGGGGCCTAGTCCCATCTCCTTTCTCCCTGCCCAGCTGATGCAGCAGCAGGCAGCCCTGGTGGCGGCTCACAGTGCCTACCTCAGCCCCATGGCCACCATGGCCGCTGTGCAGATGCAGCACATGGCTGCCATCAACGCCAATGGCCTCATCGCCACCCCCATCACTCCATCCTCAGGTAAGGCCAGGAAGCGGGGCAGGGCATTATAGCAGGTGGGGGTGGGACGAACCCAACCAATGTCAGGGAGGCGGTGGGGCCAGGAGGGGCTGGAGTGCAGGGAGTGGCCTGCTTCCTCCCCACTGACTCCAACTTGCTGACTGGCTCTCTGCACCTATGTACGTCTTCTTCTCTGCTGTCTCTGCTGTCTCTGTCGCTTTCTCCTCCCCAGGAACCAGCACCCCTCCTGCCATCGCTGCCACGCCTGTCTCTGCCATCCCTGCTGCCCTGGGTGTCAACGGCTACAGCCCAGTGCCCACCCAGCCCACTGGGCAGCCTGCCCCTGATGCTTTGTATCCCAATGGGGTTCACCCCTACCCAGGTGGGGCTCTCTGCTTATCCACCCCTGCCCCAGTAACCAGCCAGGACTCACCTTCCCTCCCCAGCCTTCAGGGCTACCAGGTGCCTTCTCCTGCCCTGTTGCTCTGGCAGGGATGCTCCTTCCCATTCTCCTGATCAGGCACACTGACACTTAAGAGGGGTGAAGTCACTTGCCCAGAGTTGCACACCAGCCACAGACTCCAGTCTTCACAACACCTCTCCCCTTCCTCTTCCCACTGTTTTGTGCATTTCTACCTTCTCACTTTCATGCTCTATGCCCAGAGACTCTGTCCTTCTCCCTTGCCTAGCCTCTGCTCAGAGAGGCACCAGTGGGGCTCCCACTGTGTCCCAGGCCCACCCTTACGGTCTGTGCTGCTCTTCCCAGCCCAGAGTGCCGCAGCCCCCGTGGACCCCCTGCAGCAGGCCTACGCGGGGATGCAGCACTACACAGGTGAGGGGCCCAAGTGGGCCCTGCTCAGGGGGAAGGGATGGCAAGAGGGAAAGACAGAAACTGGGTCTGGACTTCCTGGCTCCCTGCAAGCTCCCACAGCTGTGCTGATTGGCCATACCTGTGAGGATGGTGAGGGTGGACCACAGGGGCAGTGCTCCTGGGGCTGGGAGACAGCTCCCTCCTGGTCTGCGCTGAGGGAAGGGAGACAGGGTTGGCTGGGAGGGCTCCGGAGTTGGAGAAACCCCAGCGGCTTGCTCTGCTCTTCCTGCCCAGCAGCCTACCCCGCAGCCTACAGCCTGGTTGCACCCGCGTTCCCGCAGCCCCCAGCCTTGGTTGCCCAGCAGCCCCCCCCACCTCCACAGCAGCAGCAGCAGCAGCAGCAGCAACAGCAGCAACAGCAGCAGCAGCAGCAGCAACAACAACAGCAGCAGCAAAGAGAAGGTGCTAGTCTGGGACAGGGTCAGAGCCGAGGCCTTCAGGGATGGGAAGGCCCCTGGTGTGGGATCAGGGACTCCTCATTGCCCTGCATGAAGCCCAGCTCTTGCCCATGTGTGGGGATGAAAACAAGTGGGGAGGCGGCCAGAGCCCTGGCCCACATTGCTGGGGACTGGCCCTGGAGGTCCCCGCAGGACCTCCTTTCCCTGGGACCTCTGCTCTTTCAGTTTGCATCTTCCCATGCTGAGCTCTTCCTTCTGCCTCTGCTGCCACCAGGCCCTGACGGCTGCAACATCTTTATCTACCACCTGCCCCAGGAGTTTACTGACTCAGAGATCCTTCAGATGTTTGTCCCCTTTGGCCACGTCATCTCAGCCAAGGTCTTTGTGGACCGGGCTACCAATCAGAGCAAATGTTTTGGTAAGAATACGAAGAACCATGGGTGGCACCTGTGGCTCAGTGAGTAGGTCGTCGGCCCCATGTACAGAGGGTGGTGGGTTTGAACCCTGCCCCCGCCAAACTGCAACAACAACAAAAATATAGCCGGGCATTGTGGCGGGCGCCTGTAGTCACAGCTACTTGGGAGGCTGAGGCATGAGAGAATCATCTAAGCCCAAGAGCTGGAGGTTGCTGTGAGCTGTGACGCCAAGGCACTCTACTGAGGGTGACAAAGTGAGACTCTGTCTCTGAAAAAGGAAAAAAAAAAGAATACTACAAACCGGCTCGGCGCCTAAAGCTCAACCGGCTAAGGCGCCAGCCACATACACCTAAGGTGGCAGGTTCGAATCCCCAGCCCAGACCCGCCAAACAACAATGACGGCTGCAACCAAAAAATAGCCGGGCGTTGTGGCGGGCGCCTATGGTCCCAGCTACTTGGGAGGCTGAGGCAGGAGACTCGCTTGAGCCCAGGAGTTGGAGGTTGCTGTGAGCTGTGATGCCATGGCACTCTACCCAGGGGGACAGCTTGAGGTGCTGTCTCAAAAAAAAACCAAACAAACAAACAAAAAAGAATACTACAAACCAAAAGACAAATTACTGCACATCTTTTTGCCAAATTCCAAATTAGGACAAGGTCTAATACATTTGAGGGTATCTGTGGTCACAATGGACCCAGTACTTGAAATCCTGATTATCTAAGAGTATGAAAGAACCATCTTTGACATACCCAACACCCCATCCTACTTTCTGCCCAGGCCTTCTCTTCTTCCAGCTTCATCTTTCGTCCCTAAGAACTGGCGAAATTCATTCTCCATGAGGTCTAAAATAGCCTCACCATCTGGAGATGTTTGGGAGGTTTTGGCTCCTTTCACATCTTTGAAAAGCTTCTTCAGGGGAGAAAGGAAACATTCTTATCTGCCCTGCTTCAGAAGCCATTTAGGGTCCGCATGAGGCAGTTTTGAAAAGACAGGTTCAGAGTTAGCCAGACTGAGGAAGTGGCCACCCTGCAAAGAATGCTGCAAAGAATGTCCCAGTCTGCATGAGAGGCTGGCCTGGATCCACTCACTCACTCTGTCAGTCATCAAATCCTCACTATGTGCAAGGTGGCCACCCAGGCACGTGGGACTCCTGGAGGAATTGGGGTAGTGCCGGGACACCAGAGCACAGGTCCTGGACTGTGTATAGGAGGGCGAGGGAGGGCTGAGCCAGGCGTGTGCCCCTCTCACCTCAGGCTTTGTGAGTTTTGACAATCCGGCCAGTGCCCAAGCTGCCATCCAGGCCATGAACGGTTTCCAGATCGGCATGAAGCGCCTCAAAGTCCAGTTAAAACGGCCTAAGGATGCCAACCGGCCCTACTGAGGGCTCCCAGGTGGGTCCTGCTCTTGACTTGTGCTCTCCTCTCCAGTCCCTGAATGCTGCACCTCAGTTGCTCTGCCCTGCCATCTTCCACCACCTCAGGGCTGCCCCCTAACTCTGGGCACTTGGAGCAGGAATCTGGGGCAGATTTTCAGTCATCCAAGTCATTTGCTTTCGCTCTTGCTCTCGTGTGCACATGTGCATGCACGCACACATGAACACATGCAAACATGGACACATGCAGCACAAGTACACATATGTACACACACGCAGCACATGCACGCACACACATACATACACGTAGACACACGCACGCTCACACACACGTGCACACTCTGACCTCAGAAAAAGCCAAGTGTGTACTCTGTGCACTCCCAGATTTCCACACCATCTGGTCTGTTTGTCTGGTCAGTGTCCATGTGTCTGTCTCTTTCTGGTTTTCCTTTTGGTTGGAGTGGAATTAGGGGAGTAGAGTGTTAGGGATAAGGGGGACTGGTTTAGGATACTGGCGGGTTGTATGATCTCCAGCTCTAGGAATCCCTGCTTTCCTGAGAAGTGGAGTGGTCAAGCCTTTGCTGCTTGGACGTCAGGTGATCTTTCTTATATCGCAGTGGACCCACAGGACAGCCTGGGGGATGCCCAAACTCTAGGTCTCTTGAGGAAGAGGTTGAAATATAGCACTCCTGGCTCAGCGCCTGTGGCTCAAGCAGCTAAGGTGCCAGCCACATACACCTAAGGTGGCGGGTTCGAATCCCCAGCCCGGGCCCGCCAAACAATGACGGCTGCAACTAAAAAATGGCCGGGCGTTGTGGCGGGCGCCTGTGGTCCCAGCTACTTGGGAGGCTGAGGCAGGAGACTCGCTTAAGCCCAGGAGTTGGAGGTTGCTGTGAGCTGTGATGCCACGGTACTCTACCCAGGGGGATAGCTTGAGGCTCCGTCTCAAAAAAAAAAAAAAAAAAAAGAAAGAAATATAGCACTCCCTGTGAATTTACTTACCAGGTTCCCTCCACCCTGCTGCCTGACACCATTTCAACCTCCTGGCCACAGAGCTGTGAGCCTTGGTTACTTTTGCATTATTTAATCTCCTTTGGACCAAACCCTTGAAAAAAACACAACCCAAGAAAAATACCCACATATTCTGTTTTTCCCCTTTCCCCCCAATCCTGGCTGCTTAACTCCCCCCACCTTGAGGGGCCCCCCAGCCCAGGGCCCGTGTCCATTGTCGGCCGAAGCCCCCATTCCTGGACCCCTGTAAGTTGCATGGAACGAGTGTGTTGTCTTTGGAGCTGATTGTTTGTTATTTGGGGAGGGGGCCGCGGAGGGAAGAGTCCCCCAAGCCCAAGGTCAGGGCCGGGGGCAGCTTGTGGGATGTGCTTGGTCAACAGTTGTTGGTGACTGTGGTCTGTGTTCTGTGCACTTTTCTCTTGCTTTCTCTGTTCCTTTCCAAAAAGGAATGAGGGCACGACCTAGGGGCTGGGGGCGGTTTCGCCACAGGAGACTCCATCCCGAAGCCCATGTCTGGGGTCCACCCTCCTTCTCTGTGGACGCCCCTCCTTTCCAGGTGTCTGCCTCCTCACACCTGTTCCCTGCTCCCAGTCCCCTCTGCCTGCTCCTGTCTCAGTTCTGTCTCTGCCTCCAGGTCTCTGTCTCTTCCAGTCTTTGTTTTTCTCAGGGACTATTGATGTCCTTCCTGATATCCTTTGGTTTCTTCTATCATCTGACCTTTTCTCCTGTGTCCTCCGTCCCTGCCCCTTACTCTCATGGCTTGGGGTGGAGGTTGCTAATGGGTCTGTTGGGACTCAGGCCTTTCTGATGATCTGCCTTCCTATCCTAGACACTCCCTTTGCTCCCTCACAAAGGCCAAAAGGGCACCTAGGAGGTAACAAGTCCTTGGGTCAGGGAAGCATAGCCACAGCCCTGCACAGGGCAGGGTACTGGGAGTGGGCCAGTGTCTTGTGCCCCCAGACACTCACCCACCCCAGGTGCCTCCCCTTCTCCAGGGCCTGTGACCCTCACCTCTGTCCTCTTCCCTGTGCTTCACACGTATTTCCTTCCTTTGCAGGTCTGGAGATCCCAGAGGAAGAGGCACCTTATACCCTCTTCCCCCAACTGGCCCCTGCCCTCTCTGCACATCTGCCCTAGGCTTTGATTGGGCTCTGGGGCAAAAGCTGCTTCATGGCCCTGGGGGCACAGGACACTGGCCAACTCCTAGCACCCTGCCTTTCTGCAGGGCTATGGCTATGCTTCCCTGGCTCCAAGGGCCTGTTTCCTCCCAGGTGCCCTTTTGGCCTTTGTGAAGGAGCTAGGAACAGGCTTGCAGGTTCTGGGGTATCTGCCTTCTGCTAGGGCTCCTGTGATGGGCCTTCTGCACCCAGTGTTTGTACTTGCCTCCCCCACCAGCCAGCCTGTTCTACCTGTACAGGCCCTGGGAGGACAGTGGAAGCCTCCACACACTCCCATCCCCTTGCTCCCAAGAGGGCTGCCAGAGGCTGGCTCTCATATTCCCTTCCACCCTCAGCTAGAGGTAGGATATCCCTGAATCCCGGGCTGCCAGCCCTAAAACTCACTGCCTCCCCCAAGGGCCCCCTCTAAGGAGGGTGTGGGGGAGCCCTGAGGGCTGCCTTTCCACCAGTCAGCCACAGAGACCCTTCTCCTTTCATGAGGAAAAGACCTCCCCCTGAGCCCCTAAAAATGTTTACAGTCTCTGCTGGTCTCCTCCGTGTAAATGCCACTGCCACCCGTGTGCTATCCAGCCCGCCCACCTGGCCGGAAGCTGCCGTCTCTCTCTTTCTGGGAGTTTAGACAATGTTGTCCTTGGATTTTTTCTCTCTCTCTTGATTTCTCCCTTTCCTATGGGGGCTAACTGGGCATTTGGGAGGAGGGATGTGGGGAGGGATAAAGGGGTTTATTACCTGATCTAGAGGTTTTAGGGACAAGAAAATGGGGTGGGGGTGGGAGCGGTACGGGAAGACTGGGGAGTCAGTTTGAGACAGTTCTTTATGCTTAACTTATTTATTTATTGTATTTTACTTTTAAAGAGTTGGTCTTTTCTGTCTAAATAAAGAGTTTAAAAGCATTAAATAAGAGTCTCGGAAGGTTGAGTGTAGGGGATTACTCCCTACCCACACTGGGCAAGGGGAGGGAGGAAAAAAAGAAAGGTTTGGGAAAGAAAACTATCAGGGAAGGCCTGGGATTGCTTTTGGGCAGCATCCAGGCCTTGCTTGTGGTTTCATGATATGGTCTTCAGTCTTTGGGGCTTAATTCTAGAACATTCTGCACAGCTGAGCACAGGATGAAGGGAGTAGGTGAGCCAGTCCTCCCCCTGGATCCGCCCTCTTCCTCTGGTGGCTGGGGACTTGTGTCTCATAATGCAGACCTGTTTCTGCACTGAGGCAAGCTCTCTGCAAGCCGCTGTTATCACCAGCTCTGTGCGTGGCTCTATCCTAGGCTCTCATTGTGCATTTCCTCATTTAACCTCTCAACAACCCTGTGAGGCAGGATATAATTTTATAGTCGGGGAAAAGGAGGTTTAAAAGTTAATTTACATACCTGGAATCACAAAGCCAGTAAGGGACAGCTGTAGAGTTGAACCAGTTTGTCAGACACCAAAGCCCATGACACTGTCTTCTCATCTGCTCTTTGACTTGAGGCAAAGATCCCAAGAAGTCAAGCAGAAGCCATGGCAGTGACCACTGCAGGCAGGAGGTTGACGCCTGTGCCCCGAGATACGCCAGCTCCTGCTTCCTCTGTATGAGCTGCATCAGGCAAGGCTCAGAAGGTCACCTGAGTGCGGGCTGCACTCCGTGGCAGGCAAGCCATTTGCTTCTGGGCTGCTACCCCACCCTCATTATGACCTTTCTCATACCTTGGCTCAGCTTCCAGTTCACATCTGGCTTCCAGACCGAGTTATGTGTAAATACCCACAATTCATCCCTCACTCTGCCCCATACTCATGCCTTTTCTTAAATGGTCTCAAATTAGGAATAGTTATAAAAAAAAGAAAAAAGCAAGGGCAGCGCCTGTGGCTCAGTGGGTGGGGTGCCGGCCCCATGTACCGAAGGTGGCAGGTTAAAACCCAGCCCTGGCCAAAGTGCAACAAAAAAATAGCCGGGTGTTGTGGCAGGTGCCTGTAGTCCCAGCTACTCAGGAGGCTGAGGCAAGAGAATCACCTAGGCCCAGGACTTGGGAAGTTGCTGTGAACTGTGTGATGCCACAGCACTCTACCAAGGGTGATAAGGTGAGACTCTCTCTACAAAAAGGAAAAAAAAAAGCAAAATGTGGAATACTTTGGAGGCATATCTTAGGACATCACTTCAGGGAAAAAAATGTCTCTTGGATTAGTAGAGATTAGGAATGGGACCTTACCCAGAAGAATCCAGTCAGGACTCTCAGCCAAGTAGATAGCATCTGAAATCTCACTTAAGCAGAGCTGTGGGTATACGGGTGTGCTCAGAGACAGAGGAAGAGTGTGCTTGGAAGGGGAGCAGCAGCCCTCAAGTCTCCCTTCAGAGGTGGAAGAGTGTGCTGAATGAAAGGGAAGCCAGCCATCAAATTTCCCTCAAGCTGTCCCACCTGCAGAACAGTTTCTGAGTCAGGAAAGAAAGCTGGAAAGTGGCTTTAAACCAAAGGGCATCTCCCAGAGTGATTCATGACCTTGTGGGTTCTCTCCTGGGAAGCCTCCCCTCCCCGGCATCTTCCCAAATCTCAGGAAGCACCTCAGTGTGGCAGCCCCTTCCGCATCACCAATGCCCACTTTCATTGTCTGTTTCTTCTAAAATCACCAAGTTATGTTCAAATGTTAATGGCAGCATAAAAAGAAGAGAAGGAAAATAACTTTTTTTGAGAGAGAGAGCCTCACTATGTCACCCTCAGTAGAGTACTCTGGCATCACAGCTCACAGCAACCTCAGACTCTTGGGCTTAAGCAATTCTCCTGCCTCAGCCTCCCAAGTAGCTGGGACTACAGGCGCCCACCACAATGCCCAGCTATTTTTTGTTGCAGTTGTCATTGTTGTTTAGCTGGCCCAGGCTGGGTTCAATCCTGCCAGCCTCAGTGTATGTGGCCAGAGCTGTAACCACTGTGCTACAGGTGCCGAGCTGGAAAATAACTTCTTAAGGCAGAAAACAAAGCTGACATGTTAACAGCAGGGATTAGGGGCAGACTTTCTGTTGTAGAAATGAAAACAGGCATTTAGGAAAATATCATTAATTAGGAGAGAGTTTAGGGAGACTAAGGTGAAAGAACATGGTAGGGAAAAAAACAGTCCAGAATAATTGCTTCAACATGTTCCCACCCCCCTTTCTATATACATATTATATATACACACATATATAAATGTGTCTCTATATGTGTGTGTGTGTATATACATATATATATGTACGGGTTTTTTTGAGACAGAATCTCACTCTGTCACCCTGTGTAGAATGCTATGGTGCCATGGCTCAGAGCAACCTCAAACTTTCTTGGGCTAAAGCAGTCTTCCTGCCTCAGCTTTCTGAGTAGGTGGGACTGCAGGTGCCTGCCACCACACCCGGCTAGTTTTTTTTTTTTCCTTCCTTCCTGGTCTTCCTTCTCTCTTTCCTTTTGTTTTTGTTTTTTTTGAGACAGAGCCTCAAGCTGTCCCCCTGGGTAGAGTGCCATGGCATCACAGCTCACAGCAACCTCCAACTCCTGGGCTCAAGCGAGTCTCCTGCCTCAGCCTCCAGTAGCTGGGACCACAGGCGCCCACCACAACACCTGGCTATTTTTTGGTTGCAGCTGTCATTGCTGTTTTGGCGGGTCCGGCTGGGGATTCGAACCTGCTACCTTAGGTTTATGTGGCTGGCGCCTTAGCCAGTTGAGCCACAGGGCCGAGCCTCTCTTTCTTTTCTTTGTTTCCTTCTTTCTTTCTTTTTCCCTCCCTCCTTTCTTTCTTTCTTTCTTCCATTCCTTCCTTCCTTCCTTCCTTTCTTTCTTGAGACACAATCTCACTTTGTCGCCCTGGTAGAGTGCCATGGTGTCATAGCTCACGGTAACCTCAAACTCTTGGACTTAAGTGATTCTCTTGCCTCAGTCTCCCAAGTAGCTGGAATTATAGGTGCCTGCCACAATGCCTGGCTATTTTTAGAGACTGGCTCTATTGGCTCAGGCTGGTCTCAAACTCATGAGCTCAAGCAATCCACCTGCCTTGGCCTCCCAGAGTGCTGGGATTACAGGCATGAACCACCGTGCCCTGCCCCCTTTATATTTTTCAAAGTTTGAAATGTACCTTTTCTTTTGGAGCTGGACCCTACTGGCTTGAAAGCCCCTTTGACATTCACAGTTTCCTTTGTCTTTTAATTCTTCTGCTAAAATTTCAAAGCCTTTCACAGCCTTGATTTCTAGCATTTGTTACTGAAGGAATCCCTATTCATAACCAAGCCTCTGGTTCTTATGAGATCCATATCCTCTGGCCCCTCTATTCAGTTTATTTTATTGAGTACTCAGCTTTCTCTCATTCCCCACAGATGGGGTTCAAACCAATATATCGCATCCTCTCACTCAATGAACACAAGTCCCAGTTGGGCTGGATATGGTGGCTAATGCCTGAGATCCTAGCACTCCGAGAGGCTAAGGCGGGAGGATTGCTTGAGCTCAGGGGTTCAACACCAGCTTGAGCAAGAATGGGACCCCATCTCTACTAAAAATAGAAAAATTAGGTATTGCCTTTTCACCCTTGGTCTTTGAGTGGGTAGTGCCCACTCAAGCCACTTCAGGCACCTATAGTCTCAGCTACTCAGGAGGCTGAGGCAGGAGGGTCGCTTGAGCCCAGGAGTTTGAGGTTGTTGTGAGCTATGATACTAGGGCACTCTACCCAGGATGACAGAGGGAGACTGTCTCAAATAAACAAACAAAATCCCAGCTATGTGCATCTAACCTAACTTTTCTCTTGCCCTCAATTTTGGTATTGCCTTTTCACCCTCAGTCTTCATCATTAGTGCCCACTTGAGCCAAAACTGTGACTATACCTCTCAAATCTCCTACTCCCATGCAAAGCCCTACTGGGTGCACCCTAATGTGTGGTTGACCTACAAACTCCCTCTCCGCTGCTGTCTACCTTGCCCATGTCACAGCAAGCCTGGGGTGTCCTCCTCCTGTCTCCCTGTTTCTCCTCCTGTTCTCTTTATCTTTTAAAAGTTAGTTCACTGATACTCATTGAATATCTACTCTGCCTCTTCCAATGCTATATCCCCATCACCCTGAACAGTGCCCAGAGTTTTGGAAGCCTCTTAGTGAATAATAAATGACTGCTAATATTTTACTGGATTTCCTACCCACATCTAAATCGTAACAGCTCCAAAGCTAAAACATTTTCTCTCCCAAAGTCTCAATTCTTATATATTTCTGTGAGACATATAGAACACACAGACATAAACCCTTGAGAGGCTTTTACTCCTCCCATGTCATTAAATCATGAAAGATTTTACTTCTGTATCTTCTCATAACCATTCACCCCCCGCCTTTTTTTTTGAGACAGCCTTACTTTGTTGCCCTTGGTACAGTGTTGTGGCATCACAGTTCACAGCAATCTCAAACTCTTGGGCTTAAGAGATTCTCTTGTCTCAGCCTCCAAAGTAGCTGGGATGCCCAGCTATTTTTAGAGATGGGGTCTTGCTCTTGCTCAGGCTGGTCTCAAAACCATGAGCTCAGGCAATCCACCCACATCGGCCTCCCCTAGTGTTGGGATTGCAGGTGTTGAGCCACCACAGCCAACCTATCCCCCCTTTTAAATTATCATTGCCTTCATTTATTACTGAATAATCATAGCAGTTTCCTAATTGAGTCTTCTGTCTATATTCTAAAACCTTAATCTTTCTAAACTGCAGGTAATAAAAAAACAACAAAATTTCTCTGCTGTTGCTGCTTCTTTTTCATACAGAGCACCTCAGCCTAGCACTCAAGGCTCTTCCTGGTCTTACTTTCCACTTGCTCACATGCCCAACGAGGGCTGTTCATTGTTCTCTGGATGAGCTGCACCCTTTTTCTTCTCATGTCTTCTAACTGCCAACCACTACAGTGTCAGGCTCATGAATGGCTCAGTGAGTGTTTACTGATGGCCTTCTTGTTGCAGTCCTGCTCATGCTGACCAGTGTACATTAAACACTTTTTTCTTCATGAAGATTTCAACTGGCCTCATCCACAAGTCTTTTTCCCTCCTTTTCTGGTCCTTATGACAAATAAACCTTCTACTGCTGTATGTTACTTGTAAATGTTTCATTCCTCAGTGAGAAATGTTTCTTTCTTTGCTTTTTTACCTATTATAGTTATCTGATACAATGACCCTCCCCTACAGTAGATATCTAATAAATATTGTTTGACTTTAATCTCTGTAATTATAATTCTAGAATTCCACTTTTTACTTCTGTATGGATTCTTTTCTTATTAAAGACAACTTCGACCATTAACATAGTAATACTTATCAGATTCCAAGTACTCAATAGTAATTGGAAAGGAAAACAGACTCTAAATATTAATGTCTCTCCCTAAACCAACTAAAGTGTTAAAATGGTCCTTGCTCTTATGAATGATCATCAAATAAGGAAGAAAAGCAAGGGTGAAGGGTTACAAAAATAATACAAAATGAAGGTTTATAAAAATAATAAAGATGTCTCACCCACCATAAATGATGAGCTTTTCAAAGCAGATTCAGCCCACAAACTACTGCACAGAAACAGGTACTGCTCAGATTAGGCAATTAGGCCCTAGTACTTGCAAAAGCTTTGTGCCTACCCTGATTCTTGGAGGCATAGGCAGAGGAGGGAATACAACTTCCCAGAGTGCCTCGTATTGTGCTGGGCGCTCATTAGGGGTAATATGTCCTTTTAGTTCAGATCCTAGAAGAGAGAAATATCCTGAGTTACTTGAAATTGAAAAGTGGGGGCGGCATCTGTTAACTCAGTGGGTAGGATGCCAGCCCCATATACTGAGGGTGGTAGGTTCAAACCCAGCCCCAGTCAAATTGCAACAAAAAAATAGCCAGGCATTATGGCAGTGCCTGTGGTCCCAAGTACTCAGGAGGCTGAGGCAAGAGAATCGCCTATGCCCAGGAGTTGGAATTTGCTGTGAGGTATGACGCCACAGCACTCCACTGAGGGCAATAAAGTGACCCTGTCTCTAAAAAAAAAAAGAAAATGAAAAACTGTGTTCACATTGCTGAGGGTGGGGAGGGGATTTCACTAAGAACTGTCCCCAGGGCTCTGCCAGGCTGTGTCTGCATAAGGCTGAGAGAGGAGTCCTGTGAATCTAACAGGATCTACGTAGGCAGGAGGGTAAGTGCTATTGATTCTGGGATAATGGGAAAGTGAAGATGGGATTTTCAAAGGAGCCACTGGGAAACAGCAGAGCAGGGGCCTCCCTGACTTTCCCACCCTTCTCCATCACCTGCCCTCAAAAAACTGCCCCGTTAGTTACTCGAGAAAGCTGGTTAGATGTCCCCTCATTTTCAGACTGCTTATTCTAACTGAAATCTCAGAGGTCCCTCCTCACTTCTTCTCATACCACCCAAAGGATTTGTAGTCTAAGAAACCAAAGAAGTGTTTCATCAATAAATCAATTTATTTAAAAGAATATGTTACAATTAATTACACTAAGTGACATTACCAAACAAATTTAGAGTGGTTAGCTCTGGAACAAGGAATGAAGGAAACACTGTCAGCCATTATGTTTCTGTGTATTTTCTCTTCACATTTCTTAATCACAAATAAAAAATACAAGATACTGCAGTGAAAATACAATTAGAGTTTCTCTCAAATAAATTAAAAGTGTGCATGGCCTGGGAAAAACTGAAGCCCAGCTCACCGGCTTAAAAGAGGGACACGATATAAAACTGGTATCCAAAGTTAGTCCCCACCCCATACACACATCACTCCCTGCTTCGATTCTGTGCCTTCCTGGAGCCCTAAGCTTCCCACACACCCTCCACCATTGCTGAGGAGCAAGCAAATGCTGCCCTGGTATAAGCAAGGCCTGACCCAAGGTGCTCAGGGTCAGGGGAAGAGGAAGACAAGAGGCAGGCTTGGAAGATGGGCAGCTAAGAAGCACACCCACTGCCTCTACTATCCCTCCCTCTCTGAGTATTCGACCATATGTATACCCTCCCTCCAAAAGGAAGCTAATGGAACACAATGAAGCTGGTGAAGAGACAGCAGAATGCTGGTGTCCAACAGACAGAATAGTTGCTTCTGCTGAATCAATCCAGCCAGGCAGCATGACGGAGAGAAGGGAGGACACAATGTCCCTCCTGGCCAACTAGGACACAATCCCCTTTAGGAACGCTGCCTCCTGTGAGCCCAGACTATACAGTGGCAAATTCTGAGATGAGAGAGAGGTGTTGCCTCCTGTCAGTGCCCAGTTTTGCTGCTCTAAGTATTGGTTTTGGAGTCGTAAGAGGGAATAACTGAAAGCTACTGGCCTGGGTAACTAAAAGATGGAACTAAATGGGCCAGGCTGTCTGTCTCTATCCTCCCTGAGAGCTCCGTCCAGGCCGAGGAGCTGCTCTGAGCACATACATGTCTGTACCTGTGCTGAGACCTAGGATGAGGGGAGGGCAGAACAAAAATATACAAAGCAGAGAGTCCAGAGTGTGGCCTGAGGGAACTTGCTGCAGGGGCAAGTTTTTCAGGGTATTTTCTCCTGATCCATAAAAACCTCAGAGATTTTGCCCCAGAGGATAGAAACCAAATGTGGAGGGAGGTCAGTGGGAGATCAGGAGGGTCCTACTGGCTCTGCTGGGGTGAAGGTGATAGCAGGGGTAACCCCCCTTTTCCAGAGACAAAATGCAAAAGAAGACTGGTTTTAAAAGCCTCCCTGGGCAGAAGCCAGGACCAAGGAGTAAGAAGGATTAGAGAGACGAAGTACACAGGAAGGGGGTGGGGGTAGGGTCACACCTAACACTGCTTCATGCAAAGAAGGGCTCGATCCTGCGGACCTCCACAGCCACAGTGACTCCTGCCTCCTTCACTGGAAGCCCACTGTAGGTGGAATAAGAGAAGGCGCTGTCCTTTAGGGTCACCCCCATCCCTATCTCCTGCTGTAGCTGAGTGTTTTGTTGGTGGGACGGCCTCAAGAAGGGCCTGTTCCAAAATAGATTCCTCCAACAGGCCAACTACCTATGGGGCCCCTCACCTGACCTCCAAGTGCCAAGTGAAACGCTATGCCAGGAAAGGACCCAGCACCATCCACCCACTCCAAGTTCACTCACTCCACATCCCCGTGTCTTGTACCCGAAGGTCAGCCTTTGGGCTTTCTCAGGAATTCCCACATTTGCTCATTCCTCTCCCACTATGAGGGAGAAGGGAAAAATTGCTATTTTTACAGTTTGAACAAAGCTGGTGCCGAAATCTTTAGTATCTTAGAGTGGGAAGAAATCAACATTTCTTCTTCTCAGGGTCCTTGGGCTCATTATTAAATTCATTTAACACCCTCCCCCCTCAAAGGAGCTAATTCCTGTTTCCTGTGTCAAAGCCTCAAATGTGGCACCACTTTCTGGCTCTGAATTCATCATGCTCACGCCTTACACTCTGCAATGATACCTGGGGAGGGATGGGGAGGGAGGCTATCTTACTTGACTCTACACCCCCAGCAAGTGGCTGCCAGGATAACAGAGCCAGAGAGAAAGAAGAGTGGCTTCACAATGATCTGCAAAAACAAGTTACAAAAACAAAACTTCAAACTACCCTACACTACTCAGTAGGGCTGCCTGCAGCCTGTCACGGCTGCCTCCCAGTCAGGCAGAGAAAAGATGTCACCCTACAAGGTTTGTGTTTAACAGGTAGAGAAGGGAAAGAGAAAAGGCTCCCTGATATGTGTCAGCTGCACCAAGCCTGACGTGGTGCTCCTCACACATTCTCCACAGAGCTGGGGCTGAGGATGCCCTGCCCTGCCAGCCCTGCCTCTGCTCCTGGCACGTCGCAGTGCTTAGATTTCAAAGGGTCTGACTGCAAGGTCAGGGGAGGAGCTCTCTGAGGGACAAAAAGGTTTTCTTTCAGTATCCTTTTAATTAAAAGTTGGAGATCAACCTAAATCAACCACATTTCTACTATTCCTTCCTGGCTCCTCAGTTGGCACAAATTGCTAACACACTCCCGGTTTCCCTGAGGCCTTGAAAACATCATCAGATTCCTCCCCAGACGGCTGTGTGAGGACGCCACAGAGAACATAAGGGTTGCAGGCAGTCGCCAGTCAGAAGCACAGCAGCAAACCCTGCGTGTACACAGGACACTGCTCTCTCCCTCTCCTTTACGTAAGTCCAACCTTTGTGCCTAAGGGACCAGCTTTAACTCTGGTCCCTAGGTCTATCCCTGCTGCAGAAAAAGCAGGAAGTGTGAATCACTACCATGAAAAGTTTCAAGTTCCTGCGGCATCAGCCTCCTGAGCCCACCCTCAACGCCGCCAGGGCCAGGTGAGGGAAAGCACACAAGGGCCCTTGGGAAGCAGGAAGGAGATGCAGAATGTGGTCGGAAAGCCACGAGGGGGGACAGAGGTGGATCAGAAAAATTTCCTGGAATCAAGAGACACACCAAGTCTTTAGGCTCTCCCTGCAAAACCACAGCCATGCTACCCTTGAGAAACACACACCTCTTTCTCCTCCCCAGCACCCTCTTGGATGATAAGAAACTATACTTCTTGTTCCTCAGACTCTCTGGGAACCCATGAGCCGGAATCTGTACTCAATACAAAAAAGGCGGGGGGGAAACCCAAGCAGGTTGTAAACTTTTCGAGTCCTTCAGGAGGAGAGGTATTTTCCCTATAAAATGTTTTTTTTTTTCTTTTTAACATTTGTTTCAAAATAAAGAGAGCAAGAGAGAGGTCATGAATTCTAGTGAAAGGTGTGTAAAAACACAAGCTAAAAAAGGTACTGCCATCATTATGAAATTTAAAAAGAAATATATATATATGTATATAATACGTGCAGCTAATTTGTGTATATATAATTTTTTACATACATACATATATATGTCTGAACAGTGCAAATGGATGAAGTTCATAGTTCCAGTTTTAAAAATATAGTACAAGGAGAGAGAGTCTGTTGGTATGAGGCCCAGGTGAAAGAACAAGTCGGGTGGGCTCACTTCTTTCCTGTCTCAACTCAGCTGACTTCTGTAGCTGACCATTTTATTCTTGCCCAGCTCAATTCCAGAAATGTGAAATGCAGAGGGGCTATTAATAAGATTTAGTTTAGGGCTTTTGAATATAAGGACTTTTTTCTTTTTCTCTTCTTTTGTGTTAATGATTACTCTGACATGGGAGATGAAAAGGATGAGGGGATGAGGGGGAAGGGAAGGGAAGGGGATAGGGAAAGGCTAGGTGGCCACATCCCTCTGCTGTGACCTCGCCATCTGGAAAATGTTCTGAAATGAAGAAAAGAAAAGAGTTATTGGGAAGCCACATCTCCTCCCATCTGGAGACAACCCCTCAAACAAAAGCTAAAAAGGAACAACTGGATGGCTCACTCTGACGGGCCTTGACCCCTGACATAACTTCCCATTAGAATCATGGCCTTTCAGAGCCCGAACGGACTTCGCATATTAATTATCTGGATCAGCCTCCCTGTTTTACAGAAGAGAAGGCTGAGACCCAGGGAGGCTGCTTTACCCAGAGTTGCACAGAGGGGGTAAAAACCAGGAGAAAACTAGGTAAAATTCCCAGAACCAATATTCTTTCTACTACACTAAAAATATAAATTTTCATGTTTCTGACTTGACTGCCTGATCTTCTGAAAGAGTTTCTTTGAGGGTAAATAGCTAATTATTCAAAATCTCCCAAACATGCTCCAGCACAGCACACACAGACAGCAGGACAAAGCAGTAGAAAGACTTTCCCCACACACACATTCCTGGTTAGCCTAGAAAGACTCTGTCATGTCCAGTCAGATGACTAAACTGAGGACAGCTGCCCTTGTGGGTCGGGAACAACATGGAAGGTGATTTGATTTTAAAAACTGGCAGAGGAGGGTCCATGGAGCCATGGGAGATGGAGGAGCCTGTAGCAGTGTCCACCCTCTAGACAAGGGAAGAAGCAGGGCTTTTTTGCACAGCCCGTTCACCATCCAGAGGCCAACCTCGCTGGAAGAATGTCCTGGCTCACATGAGATAATCAGTCTCTAACTAATATTCCTAGAAAGACAGAGATGAAGGTGAGGGTCCCAGGTATTTGGCCACAGGTCTATACATTTTCAACAAACAGAAAGATGAAAAAGTCCACTCAACACTTGTTTAGAATTACCTCTTTTCTCCACTTGAGCTCGCAGAACACTCTCTCGAAGCATTCATGCATGTAATTGAACTGAAAAAGAAGCAGCAACACTCAGGGACTAACTCCCCAAGGCTGGGCACCACAGGGCCATGCCTCTGAACCCCTGCCCCCAGCACCTGCCATCTCCCAAACTCACTCAAGGTAAAGAAAAACCCTGACAAGTGCCACCAAAAAAAAAAAAAAAAAAAAAAAATCCAGGCCAGGCTGGTCTCCTAGTCTCTAGCTCCTTCTAGTGGTAACCATGAGTCAAACTGGCTGTGAAATTGCCAATCCTACTCAGGCCTAAAGGAAAGACAGGCCCAAAGGACAAACCTGGGTTATACAATTCACACAGGTTCAGATCCATCTGCGTCTCTCTTCATTTATTCATTTACCTTAAAGAAAGCTTTAAGCCTGGTCTACTTTCCCCAAGTATGCTTCCCCATCTCCCACTCACATATGGTGTGAAGATTTTAACCCATCGGGGTTTCTTCTCTCCTCGTGCATACTCAAAACAGAAGGCCATCCCTTCTTCATCTGTGTCCCATCGCTGCATCTCATCCCATTCAAATGCTATTACCTGGTTCTGGACAACCAAGAACAAAAGAGTGAGGTCTATAGCAGCCCAAGTTTGAGTGTGTTAGGGAACTGAGGTCAGCAGACTGTGAACCAGGCAACAGAAGAGAATAGAGATGTCTGTGTCACCTTAGGGAAAGGACTGTGACAAAAGAATAAAAGTCAGAGGGAATGGCCAGTGATGAATCATATGGATTCAGTGCCCATTTACCTGCCCCAATTAAAACACAATTTTGATTGCATTTCCTCCCCCAAAAGGAATTAAAACAAAGCAAGCAAGTATCAAAGTGTCCCCAGTGCATAGCCTAAGCTCCACGCAGGATCCTCACCTCTAGCAGGCCCTCCTCGGTGCAGGCGTGCAGTTTAAAGTGCGTGATGCTAATGGCTGTGATAACGTGGCCCTTCCTCCTGGAGTCACAGGCACAGTGGGGGAAGATGATTTCATTGTATCCTTCACAAGTCCTTAGCATGTTGAGGTACTAGGGAAAAAGGAAGGGGAAACAGCATTACTGTGAGACCAAATACAGGGAAGGGCTGCTGTGATGGCAGGAGAGGAGGAGCAGAGAACGTTCTCACCCGGCACCCTGAAGGCCTGGCTCCTGGTGTCACCCCACCCTATGTTGAGTCCTGACTCAGAGACAATCCTTTATCCCACTTCTAACTTCTGCCTTCATACCCAGAACTCCTCTTTTTCTACTTAAAAGAGATACACAGGGCTCGGCGCCTATAGCTCAACCGGCTAAGGCGCCAGCCACGTACACCTAAGGTGGCGGGTTCGAATCCCCAGCCCGGACCCGCCAAACAACGATGGCTGCAACCAAAAAAAAAAAATAGCCGGGCGTTGTGGCGGGCGCCTGTGGTCCCAGCTACTTGGGAGGCGGAGGCAGGAGACTCGCTTGAGCCCAGGAGTTGGAGGTTGCTGTGAGCTGTAATGCCACGGCACTCTGCCCAGGGGACCAGCGAGACGCTCTCTCAAAAAAAAAAAAAAAAAAAAACACAGGCCAGGCATGCTGTAATCCTAGCACTCCTAGCACTCTGGGAGGCCAATGTGGGTGGATCACCTGAGCTTAGGAGCTCGAGACTACCTGGGTAAAAGAGAGATCCCATCTCTACTAAAAATAGAAAAACTAGCTGGGCATAATGGTAGCAGGTGCCTGTAGTCCCAGCTACTCAGGAGGCTAAGGCAAGGGAATCGCCTGAGCCCAAGAGTCTGAGGTTGCTGTGAGCTATGACACCACAACATTCTACCCAGGACAACAGAGTGAGACTCTGTTTCAACAAACAAACAAACAAAAAAAAGATACACAAATTAAAACCAGAAGAAACACTACAACCAGGACTCACAGGGCTAGAAAGGAACTCACAATGCTATTTAGTCCATCTTCTATTTTCTTTGTACCCAAGGGATGGGAATCTAAGCTGTCCTTATCTTTATAATTAAGAAAGAGAGTGGCTGTGGCTCAAAGGAGTAAGGCGCCGGCCCCATATGCTGGAGGTGGCAGGTTCAAACCCAGCCCCGGCCAAAAAAAATAACTGCAAAAAAAGAAAAGAAAGAGAGTTAATATTTCTCCCTATCTCTTCTTCAACCAAAAGTTACAATGACCTCAGTGATAAAGATTAAGCTATCCCAAATCTCATAATCATAAAATATTAAAAGTGAAAGAGATGGGCGGCGCCTGTGGCTCAAAGGAGTAGGGCACCAGCCCCATATACCAGAGGTGGCAGGCTCAGACCCAGCCCTGGCCAAAAACTGGAAAAAAAAAAAAAAAAAGTGAAACAGATTTTGAGACCTAGTTGTTTTACAAGAACTCAGAATAAGATAAGACCTAAGGTCATAGGCAGTAAGCAGCCCAACAAGGATCAAAACCCAGGTTTAATTTTTAGGCCTCTGCTCCCTCCACTATCACCAACTAGCCCCCAGATCAGCCCCACTGACCCCTGGTCTCCCATGTATGTGCCTCCTTAAAAACCACCTGGACCCAAATTAAGTGACATGTGTGACTCTCACAGTTCCAGGGTCATAAGACCAATTTAGATGTCTCTGAACTACTGCAGCAGACTCAGCTCCCTACTTTGAGTTGAGAGGAGAAAGGGTGGAAGAAGATAAGTGGAAAGACAGTAAAAGAGAAATATGGAAAGGCAGATAGAGAGGGGCAGGGTGATAAGAGCCACAGACTGTGCCCTGGTTTCCTCTCAGGGCTTGCCTGGAAAACAAGCAAAGAGCCTGAGCTTCCAATTCCAAGTCACACAGGTGACATGCACAGAGTGTTAGAGGGAAAACAAAAGCACAGCACCCTCATCTCCCAGTGTCCCAGAAAGGCAGAGACATTAGAATACTCTGGAGAGTTGCCCACTGCCTCACCAAGAGAGAAAAGAAAAACAGGCAAAGGCACAAATAGGACACAGGCCACTTATAGCTCTGGTACTGCAGAACGGCGTTTAACCACTGCTACTGCCACTAGGGACTATCTGAGAAGACTCAAGGGCTCAAGGAAAGATCACACTACACACCCCATTCCCTACTTCGTGTTTCCACTTAGGTAAAATAATAGCAACTTTGGGGCGGCGCCTGTGGCTCAAAGGAGTAGGGTGCTGGCCCCATATGCCGGAGGTGGCGGGTTCAAACCCAGCCCTGGCCAAAAACAGGGAAAAAATAATAACAACAGCAACTTTGAAGGTGAAAAATTATAAAAGGATAACAAGAATACAGTGACAGGGTAAATTTAGAAGTGCCATAATACTTCCATCACACCACTTTTCACCTCTCATTTCTGCCTCCTATCATCCTACTCCACATCCCCACACTTCCTTCTTACTATTTTTGTTGTTGTTCTTGGGTTGATTTTGGAGACAGAGTCTTGCTCTATTACCTAGACTGGAGTGCTGTGGCAAATCATTACAGCTGACTGCAATCTCAAACTCCTGAGCTCAAGAGATCCTCCTGCCTCAGCCTCCTGAATAGCTGGGATGAAAGGAGTCCACCACAACACCAGCTAGTTTTTCTGTTTTTTGTAGAGATTAGTTTTGCTCTTGCTCAGGCTGGTCTTCAGCTCCTGACTTCATCCAATCCTGCCTAACCCAGCCCCATTTTTACTATCCTCCCAATACCAACAAGAAACATGGATACTACTTGATCCTGCTGCTGGCATTATAAACAAAAAGAAATTCCTGACTGCTATGCTGTGGTAAACATGGCAGGGCTGGGTGATCGGAATAGGAGAAAACTCTTCTGAGGTTATAAGTAATGGCAAAGCTTGGGACAGAGAGCAGCATACAGACGTGTAAGAGGCCCAGACTACCCGGAGCGTGAATCCTGGCCACACTGTTTCCTAACTGCAACCTGCAGCCAGTCACTTAAACTCAGGCAAATCACTTAATTCTAGGAGCTTTAGCTCCCTCTTCTGCAAATGAGAAATAATAATAGCACCTTCATCATGTGCTATTTGTGAGCATTAAGTAGAAAGTATTTGACATAGTACTTGGTACATAATGAAGCACTTAATCAATGATAGCTAAATGTTTTTTCTCAAGGCTCCATTATCCTTAGCCAGAGAAGAAGCTATTTTCTCTTTCAAGAATCCTCTGTTTTTTGAAATTATCTTCTATTTTTATTTATAAATATTAGTAGCCTATTTTTTGAGACTTTAGGGGAAAAATACTCAGAAGTTAACTGATGCCTCCATACTAAACCTCAGAGTCAAAGCATTCTATGCTAGACATACTCTTATCTGATAATCTAAATGTTACTTTTTTGCATCATTATTATTATTGCTCAATATTTTGTTGCAGCAATTGTCTGATTTCTTTTTCTGAATATATTTGTTTATTCTTTTTTTTTTTCTTTTTTTTTGAGACAGAGCCTCAAGCTGTCCCCCTGGGTAGAGTGCCGTGGCATCACTGCTCACAGCAACCTCCAACTCCTGGGATTAAGCGAGTCTCCTGCCTCCCCCTCCCAAGTAGCTGGAACCACAGGCACCAGCCACAACGCCCGGCTATTTTTTGGTTGCAGCCGTCATTGTTGTTTGGCAGGTCCGGGCTGGATTCGAACCCACCACCTTAGGTGTACGTGGCTGGCGCCTTAGCCACTTGAGCCACAGGCGCTGAGCCTCTTTGTTTATTCTTTATGAGGTTTTTGTTTCTAGTCCTTATCTTAAATATTGTTATTGTTATTAAATTTTAAGCCTGTTTAATTTTGTGAAGGCAAAATGTGGAAACCAAATAAACACATGTATATGTGTAGAGAAAATAAAAATAATAAAAAAAAAGAATCCTATGTAAAGGCCTCCTGACGTTTTCTTTGTTGTGACAATGGGGACTGCTGGACATCTAGGGTGAACATATCTTGTTCTGTAAGCCCGTATCTTGCTGTGCTCGGCAGCCTGCATCTCGCTGTGGCCACTAAGCCTGCATCTTGCCGTGCTTTGTAAGCCTGCATCTTGCAGTGCCCAGTAAGCCTGCATCTCGCCGTGGCCGCTAAGCCTGCATCTCGTGGTGCCCAGTAAGCCTGCATCTCGTGGTGCCCAGTAAGCCTGCATCTCGTGGTGCCCAGTAAGCCTGTATCTTGCCGTGCTTTGTAAGCCTGCTTCTTGCAGTGCCCAGTAAGCCTGCATCTCGCGGTGCCTTGCAGTGCCCAGTAAGCCTGCATCTCGTGGTGCCCGGTAAGCCTGTATCTTGCCATGCCCAGTAAGCCTGTATCTTGTGTGCCCAGTAAGCCTGCATCTCGTGGTGCTCAGTAAGCCTGTATCTTGTGTGCCCAGTAAGCCTGTATCTTGTGTGCCCTGTAAGACTGTATCTTGTGTACCCAGTAAGCTTGTATCTTGTGTGACCTGTAAGCCTGTATCTTGCGTGCCCTGTAAGCCTGTATCTTGCGTGCCCTGTAAGCCTGTATCTTGCGTGCCCTGTAAGCCTGTATCTTGCGTGCCCTGTAAGCCTGTATCTTGCGTACCCTGTAAGCCTGTATCTTGCGTGCCCTGTAAGCCTGTACCTTGTCTGCTCTATAAGCCTGTATCTTGCCGTGCCCAGTAAGCCTGTATCTTGCGTGCCCTGTAAGCCTGTATCTTGTGTGCCCTGTAAGCCTGTATCTTGTGTGCCCTATAAGCCTGTATCTTGCGTGCCCTGTAAGCCTGTATCTTGCGTGCCCAGTAAGCCTGTATCTTGTGTGCCCAGTATTCCTGTATCTTGCGTGCCCTGTAAGCTTGTATCTTGCGTGCCCTGTAAGCCTATATCTTGCGTGCCCAGTAAGCCTGTATCTTGCGTGCCCTATAAGCTTGTATCTTGTGTGCCCTGTAAGCCTGTATCTTGTGTGCCCTGTAAGCCTGTATCTTGTGTGCCCTGTAAGCCTGTATCTTGCGTGTCCTGTAAGCCTGTATCTTGCGTGCCCAGTAAGCCTGTATCTTGTGTGCCCAGTAAGCCTGTATCTTGCGTGCCCTGTAAGCCTGTATCTTGCGTGCCCTGTAAGCCTGTATCTTGCGTGCCCTGTAAGCCTGTATCTTGCGTGCTCTGTAAGCCTGTACCTTGTCTGCTCTGTAAGCCTGTATCTTGCCATGCCATGTAAGTCTGTATCTTGTGTGCTCTGTCAGCCTGTATCTTGTGTGCCTGGTAAGCCTGTACGTTGCCGTGCCCGGTATGCCTGTATCTTGTGTGCTCTTTAAGTCTGTATCTTGTTTGCTGTGTAAGTCTGTATCTTGTGTGCTCTGTAAGCCTTTATTTTGTGGGCTCTTAAGTACTCTACTGAGGGAGACAAAGTGAGACTCTGTCTCTACAAACAGACAAAAAACAAACCTAAAGAACCTATCTCATTCAAAACCCAGGAACTGACTGTATTTGAAAATTTCTACAAGAAAACATTAAAAGAAAAAGAGCGTCCTGCAGGTCTCAATCAGTGTCACTGTGACATGGTCACAGAAACCTGCATGCGCTCGGTGCACAGCAGCTCTGCTCAGAGGCTTAAAACCTCTGCAACCACCAGTGGGTGTCAGAGCCTGAAGACGAGTTTTGTCCCCATCCTTTGACCAAAAAAGGCACATATAACATATTTGTTGAGAGTTCCCTTCTTTGAGAGGAATCACTACTGAATATTAAATATTTAATATTTCTGACAAATTCCCTAATTAGGAGTTTTGTTGAGAGTGAAGTGCAAACGAAGCAGGGACTAGGAAAAGAGATGGAAGAAATAGGGAGCTCTGCTTATCTGAACACTCTGTGCCCTGGGGTCAGGCACTCTATTGGGCTTTTCCCTTCTGCCACCTGGAAATGAAAGACATTGCTGCCACCCTCTCTTCCCTGAAGTAGGGCAAAACTTATGTATGGGAGCCTAACAGAAATGGGTTCAAATCCCAGTTTTAAATCCTACTTCCATTTCTCACAAGCTATACGATCTTGGGTCAGACTCTTTACCCTACAGATTCTGCTTCCTCTCTAAGTGGGGAGATTACCTGCAAGGTTGTTGTATAAAGCACCTAGAACAGAATCAGGCACGTAACACATGCTTCTCTGCCTACTCTCTGAATCAAAAGGCTGATTTATCTCTCCATATTCAAGAATGTGGTCCTTGAAAGAAAAAGACCTTCAGTGGACTACTTAATAGCACAAATTCTAAAAAATAACTTGAATGAAAGCTAAAGTCACCTGTGTCTTTGATAAGAAGACAGAGGTAAAGCCTCATTGGGAGATAAAGTTTTCAGATACCTGGGTAGTATTTATCAGCGTTAAGTGGGCAATCCCTACATTAATGAGTTTGCACAAAGCCTATGAAACATTACAAATTTTACACAAGTCCAAAACTTGTGAGAGGTGATTTTTTTTCTTTGAGACACAGTCTCACTATGTCACCCTCAGTATACTGTGGCATCACAGCTCACAGCAACCTCAAACTCTTATGCTCAAGCGATTCTCTTGATTCAGTCTCCGCCACAACACCCGGCAATTTTTTTGCTGTAGTTGTCATTGTTTATCAGGCCTGGACTGGGTTTGAACCCACCAGCCCCAGTGTATAAGGCCGGTGCCCTAACCACTGAACACAGGCACCGAGACTGAGAGGTGAAGTTTTGCTTTCAAATACACTTACATAAGGATATAGATCTATATTTAAACACAAAATTATACTGTCTAATCCCCTTTCATATTAAGTTTTGAATAGCTAAATCTGTACCCTGAATTATCTTTAGGTGAATTCATATAACACATAGATGGCAGCCCATTTAGGCCAGAGAAGAGGAAAGGTATAGCATGGGGCATTTTTAATAAATATTCAGTATTCAGCAACACAGGTAAATATAGAAAGAGGACCACTTTAATGCAGAAAATCAGAACTAGCAGAATAGAACACTTCAGGTGAAGGGGTCAAGATCTACTCTGAAGAACTCTGTTCTCCCCAGCAACCTGACAAAGATCAAACCAGATCTAAACTAGAAACACAGGGCTCGAGAGGAACCTCAGAGTCAACTCTTCCAAACCCCCAGAGCAGTGATTCTGAAGCACCTAAAGTTTCAGCATCACCAGTGTGCTTTTTTTTTTTTTTTTTGAGACAGAGCCTCAAGCTATCCCCCTGGGTAGAGTGCTGTGG
>NW_003852569.1:1196964-1201056 GCF_000181295.1 Otolemur garnettii
TTGGCGGGTCCAGGCTGGGGATTCGAACCTGCCACCTTAGGTGTACATGGCTGGCGCCTTAGCCGGTTGAGCCACAGGCGCCGAGCCACCAGTGTGCTTTTTAAAAACAAAGATCCCAGGTCCTACTCCCAGACTTTCTGGCTTAGAAATCTGCTTTTTAAGCAGCTTCAAAAGGTTTTTTTGGCGCCTGTGGCTCAAGTGGCTAAGGCGCCGGCCACATACACCTAAGGTGGAGGGTTCGAATACAGCCTGGGCCCGCCAAACAACAATAACGGCTGCAACCAAAAAATAGCTGAGCACCTGTGGTCCCAGCTACTTGGGAGGCTGAGGCAGGAGACTCGCTTGAGCCCAGGAGTTAAAGGTTCCTGTGAGCTGTGATGCCACAGCACTCTACCCAGGGTGACAGCTTGAGGCTCTGTCTCAAAAAAAAAAAAAAGTTTTTTTCATGTCAGTAGACTAGGAACCAAGGACTTTCACACATCCTGCCTGTTGCAAAATCATCATAAATTACATCAAGAAACCCTAACATAGAAACTATTTATCAGTTCAACAGTGGCAAAATTGGGCCATTTCAACATAAGAAAAGCATAATTTATACATGTCTATTGTTTGTGTAAGGAGAGAAAATGACAGGGGGGTGGAAAGAAGGAGAATGAGGGAAGGGAGGGGAGGAAAGAAAACAGATTCTTTCTTATATATTCTCAACCATCCAAATTTGAGATTCAATCTTACTTTGTAAATCAGTAGAAAACAAAAATGTTTTTGATCACACTGGGTATTATAAGCTATGGCAAGGGTATCAGCTGTCCTAATATTTGGAGATTTGAAAGACAAGGGAACTTACATAAAGTTTATTTACCTGCCACGAACCCTACAGTATTTTGTCAAGATTTTACTTGACAGGTCACAATCTGAATTTCCCCATCTTATAGAAAAGGAACTAAAATTGAGAAGTGTATTGAATTGCTGAAAGTTTCATGGTGATTTTCTACTAACTGTGGTGATTGGCTTAATTGTAGCCTATCCAGCATACTAAGGTGCCATGGTTGATGGCATCAGGGCCTATGGGCTATGAAGGGGCCATCTGAGTTGGATGTTTCAACTATGACCCAATGTTGGTTAGGCTAGCATTTAGTCTTTGAATGCTGACACCTGACTACATACCATACTTGAATAAAATTCAAATTTTGCTAAGATTTTCTTCAAAATATGGCTAGAATATTACATGGTTAATAATAGTCATACGTTGACACTAGGTTTTCAAGCAACAGAATTCCATAAATGTTTAAGCATATTTTTATACTCGATGCCAATGACTCAAGGGGAAACATAGCTATGTATCAACTGCATTCAAGTTTTTTTGGTTTTTTTTTTTGAGACAGAGTCTCACTTTGTCACCCTTGGTAGAGTGCCATGGCATCACAGCCCACAGCAACCTCAAACTCTTGAGCTCAAGTGGTCCTCTTATAGTTGGGACTACAGGCATCTGCCTGGTTATTTTTAGAGATAGGATCTCTTTGTTGCTCAGGCTGGTCTTGAACTCCTGAGCTCAGGCAATCCACCCACCTCGGCCACCTAGAATGCTAGGAAATTCAAGTTCTTTTATTTTGAGACAGAGTTTCACTTTGTTGCCCTTGGTAGAGTGCTGTGGCATCACAGCTCACAGCAACCTCAAACTCATGGGCTTAAGCAATTTTCTTGCCTCAGCCTCCCAAGTAGCTGCCACAATGGCACCTGCCACAATGCCTGGCTATTTTTTCTTTCTTAAGTATTTTTTATTAAATCATAACTTTGTACATTGATGCATTTATGGGGTTCAGGGGCAATGCTTTGATATACAATGTGAAATGCTTAACACTGAACTAAGTAACACATCTATCACAATTATACTCATTTATTTATTTTTTGGCAGGGGCTGGGTTTGAATCCACCACCTCTGGTATATGGGGCCAGTGCCCTACTCCTTTGAGCCACAGGCACCACCCTATACTCATTTCTTAATAGTTTTGAAATGTACCAGTGCATCACGCACATTAGGTGAGGTCCCCCCAAATGCCCTTCCACCTCCCAAATCCCCCCCTCCCTTTCTATCTCTCTTCCCTTCTACTTTTTGGACTATAGTTATGTTGTGCCATTGTGAGTGTGTAGGTGGTTATATATTGATTTCATAGTAGTATTGAGTACATTGGATACTTTTTCCCCCATTCTTGAGATACTTTACTAAGAAGAATATGTTCCAGCTCCATCCAGGTAAACATAAAAGATGTGAAGTCTCCATCTTTTTTTATGACTGCATAGCATTCCATGGTGTACAATATATCATAATTTGTGAATCCATTCATGGGTCGATGGGCAGTTGGGTTGTTTCCATGTCTTGGCTATTATGAATTGGGCTCAATAAACATTCTGGTGCAGATGTCTTTGTTGTAAAATAATTTTTGATCAGCTGGGTATATACCTAGTAGAGGAATTGCAGGGCTGAACGATAGGTCTACTTTTAGTTCCTTGAGTGTTCTCTAAACATCTTTCCCAAAAGGTCATATTAGCTTGCATTCCCACCAGCAGTGCAGAAGCGTTCCCTTCTGTCTGAATCTATGCCAACATCTATAGTTTTGCGATTTTGAGATGTGGGCTAATCTTACTGGAATTAGATGATATCTAAAAGTGGTTTTGATTTGCATTTCTCTGATGATTAAGGATGATGAGCATTTTTTCATGTGTTTGTACCTGTCTTCATCTATTCAAGTCTCTTGCCCACATAGAAATGGGGTTATTCTTTTCTTATTGATTAGTTTGAGTTCTCTGTAGATTCTCATTATCAGACGTTTGTTGGAAGCATAACCTGCAAAAATTTTCTCCCATTCTGAAGGTTGTCTGTTTGCTTTACTTACTGTGCTCTTGGGCGTGCAAAAGCTTTTTAGTTTGATCAGATCCCAGTAATGTATTTTTGGTGTTGCTTCAATTGCCCAGGGGGTCCTCCTCATAAAATATTCCCCCCGGCCAATTTCTTCAAGTGTTTTCCCTGCACTCTCTTCTAGTATTTTTATAGTTTCATGTCTTAAGTTTAAATCTTTTATCCAGTGAGAATCAATTTTTGTTAATGGTGAAAGGTGGGGATCCAGTTTCAGTCTTCTACAGGTCGCCAGCCAGTTCACCCAGCACCATTTGTTAAACAGGGAGTCTTTCCCCAACTGAATATTTTTGATAGGCTTGTTGAAGATCAAATGGCAATAAGTAGCTGGGTTCATCTTTTGGTTCTCTATTCTGTTCCATAAATCTACCACTCTGTTTTTGTGCCAGTACCATGCTGTTTTGATCACTATAGATTTATAGTATAGCCTGAAGTCTGGTAAGTGATACCTCCTGATTTGTTCTTATTTCTGAGTAATGTATTTGCTATTCGAGTTTTTTTCTGATTCCATATAAAACGAAGTACTATTTTTCAAGTTCTTTAAAGTATGTCAATGGTGCTTTAATAGGGATTGCATTATATCTGTAGATTGCCTTGGGTTTTCTGGACATTTTAACAATGTTGATTCTTCCCAGCCATGAGCATGGTATGTTTTTCCATTTGTTAACATCTCCAGCTATTTCTTTTCTCAGAGTGTCGCAATTATGTTTATTGAGATCTTTCATATCCTTTCTTAGGTAAATTCCCAGACATTTCATCTTCTTTGGCACTATTGTAAAAGGAATAGTCCTTGATTGTTTTTTCAGCTTAACTATTGTTGGCATATATAAAAGCTGCTGACTTGTAAGTACTGATTTTGTAACCTGAGATGCTGTTGTATTCGTTGATCACTTCTAAGAGTTTTGAAGTTGAGTCCCTGGGATTTTCCAGGTATAGGATCAGTGAAGAGTGAGAGTTTGATCTCGTCTAACCCTATTTGGATACCCTTGATCACCTTCTCTTCCATTACTATGTTGAATAGCAGTGGAGATAGTGGCCATCCTTGCCTAGTTCCTGATCTGAGTGGAAATGTTTTCAATTTTACACCATTTAATATGATATTGGCTGTGAGTTTGCTGTAGATGGCCTCTATTAGTTTAAGAAATGTCTCTTCTATCCCTATTTTTTTTTTTTTTTTGAGA
>NW_003852569.1:1202676-1207240 GCF_000181295.1 Otolemur garnettii
CCACAACGCCTGCCCATTTTTAGGTTGCAGCCATCATTGTTGTTTGGTGGCCTGGGCTGGGGATTCAAACCAGCCGCCTTAGGTGTATGTGGCTGGCGCCTTAGCCGCTTGAGCCACAGGTGCTGAGCCTCTTTCTGTTTTCTTGATGAAGGCTTCTAGTGCTATAAATTTCCCTGTTAGGACTGCCTTTGCAGTATCCCACAGGTTTTGATAATTTGTGTCTTTGTTATCATTTTGTTCCAAAAATTTAGTGATTTCCTTCTTAATCTCATCTTTGACCCAGCTATCAGTCAGCCTAAGGTTATTTAGCTTCCGTGACTTTGTTTAAAGTATAAAGATTCCCACTGCTGTTGAGTTCAACTTTTATTCCATGGTGATCGTAGAAGATACAAGGAATAATTTCTACACTTTTAAATTTGCTGAGGTTAGACTTGTGTCCTAGGATATGATCTATTTTGGAGGATGACCCATGGGCTGATGTGAAGAATGTATATCTTCTCATCTTATTCAGTTTTATTAGGGTGAAATGTTCTGTAGAGGTCTGTAAAGTCCATTTGTTCTAGGGTCATGTTTAAATCTAATATTTCTTGGAGGATTTATCCAAAACTATCAAAGGGGTGTTAAAATCTCCAACTATTATAGTGCAGGAAGATTATCAAGTTGTTCATATCCATTAGGGTCTGCTTTATGAAGTGAGGAGCATTCTGGTAGGGTGCATAAATGTTAATTATTGAAATCTCTTTGTGTTGGGTGTTTTCCTTGACAAATATGTAGTAACTTTCCTTATCTTTGTTGGTTTAAAGCCAATTGTATCTGCTATTAAAATTGCAACCCATGCTTTTTTCTGGTTTCCATTTGCCTGTATTATACAACTCCATCCTTTCCCTCTGAGTCTGTTTATATCCTTTAAGGTAAGATGAAATTCTTGTATACAACAGATATCCAGTCAGAGTTTATGTATCCAGTCAGCCAGCCTGTGCCTCTTAAGAGGATAATTTAAACCGTTCACATTAATTGAGAGAATTGATAAGCCTGGTTGTGTTTTGGGTGTCATGATTTTCAGATGTCCAGTGGACATTTTTAGTCCTTTCACCACTGTGGAAGTTGGGTTGTATTCAAAACTTTGGGGGTGAGTCTACTTTGGAAGTAGAGTATTGTGCTGGTCATTATGAAGGATGGGTCTGAGAATACCGTGGAGAGCTGGTTTAGTTATGGCAAATTTCTTCAACATGTCTATGTCATTAAAGTATTTGATTTCTCCATCACAAATGAAACTCAGTTTAGCTGGATACAGGATCCTGGGCTGGAAGTTGTTTTTTTTTAGGAGACTGAAGGTCAATGACCATCTTCTTTTGGCTTGAAACATTTTGGCTGAAAGATCTGCAGTCCTTCTGATATTTCTCCCTTTGTAGGTGATGCTTTTTTTACGTCTGGCTGCTTGCAGAATTTTCTCCTTCGTCTTAATTTGGCAAAGTTAATCACAATGTGTCTAGGAGATGCTTCATTTGGATTGAATCTTGCTGGGGTTCTGAAACTACTATCTGAAGTTCTGTTTCTCCTGCAATGCTTGGGAAATTCTCCTCCAAAATCTCTTGGAGTAGAGCATCTGTACCTTTAGGACCATCCTCTTCTCCTTTGGGAATTCCTATAAGATGAATGTTTGATCTTTTGGAGTGATTATCACAACTCTCTCAGGGAATGATCAGTTTTTTTTTCCTCTTTTTTTGCAGTTTTTGGCTGGGGCTGGGTTTGAACCCACCACCTCCAATATATGGGGCTGGTGCCCTACTCCTTTGAGCCACAGGCACCACCTGGGAATGATCAGTTTTTGCTCTCTATTTGTCTGCCTCTGAGTGTTTGGGAATGTTGAAAAGCTTTGTCTTCAGTTTCAGAGATCCTTTCTTCTGCCTGGTCAACTCTATTACTGAGGGATTCTACTGTATTTTGGAGCTCCTCAACTAACTTTTTCATTTCCTTGAGTTCTGCTATCTCTTTTCTCATTATGTCCATATCTTTGGTGACTTGAACTTTGAATTCATTAATTTGAGACAACTTCAGAACTACTCTTTGGGCTCGGCACCTGTGACTCAAGTGGCTAAGGCGCCAGCCACATACATCTAAGGTGTGGGTTAGAATCCAGCCTGGACCCACCAAAAACAACAATGATGGCTGCAACCAAAAAAATAGCTGGGTGTTGTGGCAGGCACCTGTGGTCCCAGCTACTTGGGAGGCTGAGACAGGAGACTCGTTTGAGCCCAGGAGTTGGAGGTTGCTGTGAGCTGTGATGCCACAGCACTCTACCCAGGGGGATAGCTTGAGGCTCTGTCTCCAAAAAAAAAAAAAAAAAAACCACTCTTTGGAATTCAATTTCTATCTTTTCTTCCATTCTAGTTATGTTATTTGCAACCATATTCTGAATTCAGTTTCTGACATTGCAACCATTTATCTATTCATGGCATCTTCAGTTGTATCTTCTTTATCATTTCTTGGGGGGAAGGTTGATTTACTCTGGTTATTCATGTTGCCAGAGTTCTTCTGTTGGGTCTGCACCATGTTTATTTTCCACCATTTGGTTATTAGAACTGGTAGGGTGAGACTGAATTGGGTAAAGATAGTAGAGACAGGTCCTTGCCAAAGTGCTAGGCTTTGTAATTGTGGCTTATCTCTTACAACCTTACAAAGGCCCCTTTCAGAGTTTTAGCCAGAAACTCTGAGGACTTACTTGGTGAGATAGTGCAAGCTAGCTCTGTTTTGATATCGGCCAACCTCTACCATATCCTAAGAAACCACAGTATGAGGTTTAAATCTTGACCGTGAAGAGATACAAATAGCTGTGGTGCCCAGCCCCCACCCTTCAGTTCTTTTCCCCTATAGAACTTCAAAGGTCAACCTCAGAATGTCTTCGAGTGGACAGCAGAACCCCAACCAAACTGTCTCTGGCAGTGCAGACCCTGCCCAACAGAGAGGGATTCAAGGGTCTCTAATAGCACAACTGGAGCCAGGGATCCGTACTCCCACCTGTCAGACTCAGTCCACACTGTTGTCCACTTCTCTGCTCACAGGCCCAGCTGGAGCCAGGGACCGTGCCCCTACCCACTGGTCTCATTCCACACACAGCTAGCCTCTGCTTGCCAGACCAGCTGGAAGTCAGGGGACCACGGTCCCACCTGCCAGTCTCAGCCCACTGCTGGCAAACCTCTGTTCACAGGCTCTGTTGAAGTCAGGGTACTGGGCCCCACCCTCCGGTCTCAGTCCACACACAACTAGCCTCTGGTTGCCAGACCAGTTGGAGTTGGGGACCATGCCCCTGCCTGCCAGTCTCAGTCCACTGCCTGGCAAGCCTCTGTTCACAGGCTCTGTTGGAGTCAGGGCACCGCACTCCATCCACAGGTCTCAGTCCTCACCTGGTAAGCCTCTGCTCACCAGCCCTGCTGGAGGCAGTGGACCATGCCTTAGCCCTCAGGTCTTGGTTCACACCCAGTAAGCCACTGCTTGAAGGTTCTGTTGGAATCAAAGGACCACACACTTGCTCTCAGGTCACAGTCCACACCTATTAAACCTCTGCTTGCAGGCCCAGCAGGGACTGGGGACCAGCCCTATCTACCAAACTTAGTCCACACGGGGCAACCACTCTAATGCTGTGGGTGCCATTAGAGCTGGAGGTTCTATACCCCATCCCGCCAGACACAGCCCGAACCGAGGGTCAACACTACCACTGGCTGGGCATAGTCATAACCAGGGGACTGCTCCTCCTTCTGCCAAGGGTCCCTTCCTTCCCACACCCTTTTTCTTCCCTGTTAGTCACAGATTCCATCCTGATGCTTGGCAGTCCACACTATACCCAGATCTCTCAGGACAAGACCAAACACTCTGTGCTCTGCAGGGGGCAGAACTTCAGACTGCCATGTGAGGGGGAAAGGGTGGACTGGGAGTTTGGACTTCCAGGGGAAAATATCTGTTCAATTTTATGCCTGGCAGGGTCAGGAGAAAGAGACCTGGAGTTTAGGGGGTCTCTCCCTCTCTCCAGCGAGAGGTCTTTTGTTCCCTGTTGGTTTGCAGATAGCCTGCGGCAGGCCTCCCTGCTTGGGGGAGGGGTCTCCTGTCCTCTAGTACATAGGCTTTGTACCTGTAATTTGTTTTCTGGAATGCTCTTCCTTGGAGTTACAGCTTGCCAAACTTCTTTCTTGGCTCATCTCCCATCTTTGGCTTCATATCGAGTCCAATTCTGTCCAGTTTTTCTTCCTTTGCTCAGGAGCCTCTGCCCAGGGTTGCTAACAGTTGGCCATCTTCCCAGAATTCCCTCAGCTATTTTTTTTGTTGTAGTTGTTTGTCGTTGTTGTTTAGCAGGCCCAGACCGGGTTCTAACCCCTCCCTCCCTGGTACATGTGACTAGTGCCCTAACCATTGAGCAGTTGCCGAGCCTGCATTCAAGTTCTTAACTGATTATGAAATATAAACTTGAGACTAAAAATGATTTCATAACAGATTACTGTTTATTAAATTCAGATTTTCTATATTTCATCGAATATAGATTTTCTATATTTTTTTTTTTTTTTTTTTTTTT
>NW_003852569.1:1208376-1212267 GCF_000181295.1 Otolemur garnettii
AAAAAAAAAAAAATCCTATCTTGGTTGGGAGCAGCAGCTCATGCCTGTATCCTAACACTTTGGGATGCCAAGGTGGGAGGATTACTTAAGCTTAGAAGTTCAAGATTAGCCTGAGCAAAAGTGAGACCCTATTTTTAAATAAATAAATAAAATTTTGTCTCCTACATAGTAAAATTCTCTAAAATTTTATCAAGATTTAATATACTGAAAAGATTTTTGCATTTTCTATTTTAGCCTGCTGATACCCAGAACATTGGTAAGATGGCTTACTTACTTTTGGCAATATTCTAAGGCAAAGAGACTTAATGATAAAATAACTATCCTAGCTAGAGGTAAGATTATGGGCGGCAAGAGTTTGAGGCATTCTAGGCACTCTTGTTAGAGTGCACCACAGCACTTTACCAAGGGCAACAGAATAAGACTCTCTCTCTCTCCAAAAAAAAAAAAAAAGATTATGGTCTAAGTTCAATATCAGACTTTTTGCATTCTTATTCCAATCCAATTAATTTTAGATGGATAAACATTTCCTCATGAAAAGTACCAAAGAATTCAAATGACCTATTGAATTATTACCAATGCAATTATTATCTTATGTTAGACCCTGAAAAGTTATTCAATCATAACTGTGGTTGAACTGTGGTTAATCTTAATGATTTTTCAACTTTACAATAGCACAAAAGTGATATACCCACTCACTCAGTTGAAACTGAACTTTGAATTTTAGGTCAAAATTTTTCATTATAAAATAGGCTTTGTATTAGATAATTTTGCTCAACTGTAGGCCAATGTAAGTGTTCTGAGTATGTTTAAGGTAGGCTAGGCTAAGCAATGATGTTTGGCAGGCAGGAATATTAAATGCATTTTTCACTTATGATATTTTCCACTTAAAATGAGTATCAGGATGTAATTCCACCATTAGTTGAGGACCATCTGTAACTGGGAAAATTTCAACTACATGTGGATTTGCCAATAGAGAAATCTTTAAATGGTGAAGTGGAAATCGTTTTTCTAAGTGTTCTTTATTAATTTATTTTTGTTGTTTATTAATTTTATTTTCTACCCTGTACTTATGGCAAATACAAAGTGAAAACTAATTTAAGGAATATTCTAGGCAGCCGTGTCTTAAAGAATTTTCTGTTATAAAGAAAATGCTCCACACCTGCACTGTTCAATATGGTTAACTACCAGCCATACATACGTAGACAGCTACTCAAGACTTGAAATGTGGTTTGGGCAACTAAAGAAATGAATTTTTAATTTTATATAAGTTAAGTGAATTTAAACTTAGATTTAAATAGCCACAGAAGTCTAGTAGCTATTGAATCAAATGGCATAGCTTGATACTACTATGAAGTCAATATATAACCACCTACACAATTGAATGGGAAAACATAATAACTATAGTCCATAAAGTAGAAGGGAAGAGGAGAGAGGGGGTGGGGAGAAGGGATATATGGGAGAAGGAAGGGTATTTGGGGGGACCTCACCTAATATGCATAATGCAATCGTACATTTCAAAACTATTAAGAAATGAGTATAATTGTGATGGATGTGTTACTTGGTTCAATGTAAACATTTCACATTGTATATTGAAGTAGTACCCTGAACCCCATAAATGCATCAATGTACAAAGTTATGATTTAATAAAAAATAATTAATTATATATATATATATAAAACCAAATGGCATAGCTCTTGGATATCAACTAACCAAAAGCACTACTGAGCACAAATGTTTAAGCAACTGAAGGAATGAAAATGATTGAGCCCGTAAGTTCAAGCTGCAGTGCTATGACAGTGCTGCTGTACTCCAGCCTGGGTGACAAAGTGAGACCCTGTCTCTATTCAAAAATAATAATTGCACACAGTTGGCCAGGCATGGTGGCTCATGCCTATCATCCCAGCCCTCTGGGAGGCTGAGGCAGGTGGATGGCTTGAGCTTAGGAGTTCGAGACCAGCCCAAGCAAATCGAGACCCCATCTCTACTAAAAATACAAAAACTACATCTCTGCTAAAAATACAAAACTAGCCAGGTGTGGTGGGCACCTGTAGTTCCAGTTACTGAGGAGGCTGAGTCAGGAAGATTGCCTGAATCCAGGAATTTGAGGCCACTATACTTCAGCCCAGGAAGACTCTTTCTAAAAATAAATAAATGGCTTTACTCTTGCTAAATCACAATTAAAATGATTTTTTTTTTTTTTGAGATAGAGTCTCACTCAATTGCCCTGGGTAGAGTGCCACGGCTCACAGCAACATCAAACTCCTCTTCGGCTCAAGTGATCCTCTCGTCTCAGCCTCCTGAGTAGCTGGGACTACAGGCACCTAGTATGATGCCCAGCTAAAAATAATTTCTAATGTTAAAAATCTAAAAATCAAGGTGACGCCCATAGCTCAGTAGGTAGGGCACTGGCCACATACACCAAGGCTGGCCAGTTCGAACCCAGCCTGGGCCAGCTAAAACAATAATAACAACTGCAACAACAAAAGATAGCCAGGCATTGTGACAGGTGCCTATACTCCCAGCTACTTGGAAGGCTGAGGCAGGAGAATTGCTTAAGCCCAAGAGTATGTGGTTGCTATGAGCTGTGATGCCACAGCACTCTACCCAAGGCGACAGCTTGAGACTCTGTCTCAAAAAGAAAAAAATAAAATAAAATAAAATAAAGAAAAAAACCCTAAAAATCAGTTCTTATTTAATTGTATCTATATTATACTGTAATGTTTTACACATTTTTTTGGTAGCACTTTTTATCAAAAAGAATACTATTTAATGCTTCTTGGCCTTTTGGCTAAGATCAAGTGAAGAATACTACTTAGTTATTAATAATAAAATTATATTCCAATGTACAGTGACACTAGCTCTTTGTGTGTTCAGTGGAGGAACACATGGTCTCAGTATTAAGGTCTATATTCCTCTCCTTTTTTTTTTAATTAGTTAAGCAATTGACCAAGTCACAAGCCTATAAAAAATGACTGGAGCGACAGGTTTAAGAGATTAGAGGGGGCATTTTATAAAGGAATTATGAGGACATAAACTTACCATGACCATTTTCCTTTGTTCATACAGCTTCTGCAATTGGTAAGACTTTTCCTCTGCTTTGATGTAACCTTTCTTTACATCATCAACAGCCTGTCACCAAAACAAGTAGGGAAGAGGTGAATGTAAAACTCCCTATCAAGTACATTCTTGAAAAAAATAAGAGACACAGATGCATTTTCAGAAAAATGTCTCCACTTGGACCACCATCACCACCAGCAGTGAATTCTGCTACATGGGTACATTTATTGGAATAACTAGCATGTGCTAAGGCAATATGAGGGACCTAGTTTCTTGTGTCAAGACACTTAAATTCCAGTTAATTTATATATGATTAGAGAACCCTAGAAGACAGTGTATGACAGCTAAAGGTAACAGTGAAGCAGCAGAAATGGTTCCATGTACATAGTAAGTGATACATCCAGTCAGAACAGGAGCGCTTACTCCCAATTACAGTTATCAGGGAAGCCTGGGGTGCCCCCTCAAAGGACAGGATCATGAGAGAAAGTACAAGCTGAAGTCCAGAAACAGGAATAGGTTTGAGCTTAAATACATTCAGGAAAATAGATGCGCCTGATTTGAATAAAGGGCATGTGCTGGGAGATAATGAAAGATAAAGCTGGATAGGTAACCTAACATTATGAAAGATCCAAAAAGCAGGCACAGGAATTTGTACCTAAGGAAATACACAGTAGGGAGCTAAAATAAACAGTAACAAAAGTGTTTTTCTTTCTTACAGGAAAGGCCGGTTTGTGTCTGAGCATCCAGTGAGTTAACCTGAGGTAGAATGAGTAAGGGAGGTGAAAGATGTTTTGACACCTAAAATAGAAATCATTTCCCAGGCTCGGCGCCTAT
>NW_003852569.1:1213350-1216575 GCF_000181295.1 Otolemur garnettii
GCTTAAGCCCAGGAGTTGGAGGTTGTTGTGAGCTGTGATGCCACGGCACTCTACCCAGGGGGACAGCTTGAGGCTCTGTCTCAAAAAAAAAAGAACTACCACACAATGTCAAGGTCCTGAGGAACCTGAACACTTCACTATTTATCACCAAAAAAAGTATTGCTCCCAGCCAAACTTAAACTCATTATTGAAAAGCGACGGGAGATGTAGAGAACAGAAACAAACAAATACTAGTCTATCCAGTTTCCCACGTAAACTTAGACAGTTAGTTAAGCTAACAGAAAAGGCTTTACAGTTTTTTTCTGATGACCAAACAAAAATATCATATTACAGGCAGCGCCTGTAGCTCAGTGGGTAGGGTGTTGGCCACATACACCAAGGCTGGAAGGTTCGAACCCAGCCTGGGCCTGTAAACAACAACTGCAATGAAAAAAAAAATAGCCAGGTGATGTGGCAGACACCTGTGGTCCCAGCTACTCGGGAGGCTGAGGCAAGAGAATCGCTTAGGCCCAAGAGTTTGAGGTTGCTGTGATGCCACAGCACTCAATGAGGGGGACAGCTTAAGATTCTGTCTCAAAAAAAAAAAAAAAAAAAAATCTTACTGTTTTGTGTTTATTCCAAATACCTAGAACAGTGTCTGACTCATAATAGTACTTCAATTATTTGATGAACACTTCTCCAGGACAGAGGTGGGTCACACTGATTATCCACTCCAGCAATTCTAAAGGAATTCTTTTTCATGGGAGGCAGTAAAAATGTTCATTCCTCTTTCATGTCTATTAAGATTATATTGCTTGACTAGCCTTGAGTAGAAAACATAAATATCACCACTCTTGGTTTCCTTTTTTTCCTTAACTAAAAATTTTTTATTAAAGTAGCAGATAGGCGGGCATAGTGACTCACTCCAGTAATTCTAGCACTCTGGGAGGCTGAGGCAGGAGGAACCCTTGAGCTCAGGAGTTTGAGGCTACTGCCATGGCAATCTAGCCAGGGTGATAGAGTCAGACCCTGTCCCTGTCTCTCTCTCTCTCTCTCACACACACACACACGCGCGTAAGAAATGTACATAGTTTAAAAAACAAGTAGTTTTTAATAAAAGTTCCTAATAAAACATGACAGCCTCCTGATCCCAGAGCATCATTCCACAAAGATAATTACCTTTAAGCACCTTAAACAGTTCTGTGGATATTACTTCCATAATTACAAATGTCATGCTTATGCTAAGAAGGCCTGACTTACCAAGTTTAGACAGTGCTGACTTTCTATGTTAAAAATATTTGGTTTTAACTTTCATGTACCACCCAAACACTCCCACTTCCTCTTCCCCCACCTACTCATTAAAAAATATTAATACTCAGTAATTACATTATTAGAGGTATATAAACATTACTGTAAGTATACTGCTTACAACTAGGCCATGTACCGTACTATGACTTTCTCTCTTGTATATAATTTTTCTTTTCTTTTCTGAGACAGAGTTTCACTATGTCACCCTCAATGGAGTGCTCTCGTGTCACAGCTCACAGCAACCTCAAACTCTTGGGCTTAAGCGATTCTCTTGCCTCAGCCTCCAAAATAGCTGGGACTACAGGCGCCTGCCACCACACCTGGCTACTTTTTGGTTGTAGTTGTCATTGTTGTTTGGCAGGACTAGGCTGGATTTGAATCTGCAACTCCGATGTATGTGGCTAGTGCCCTAGCTGCTGAGCTACAGGCAGCAAGCGTATAATTTTTATTTTCTCTGAGGTTAATTACCTCATTTTTGTTTGTAACTTTCTACATACCTATCACCAAAACTTGCAATTTGTTCAAAGATTCATTTTTTTTTTTTTTTTGAGACAGAGCCTCAAGCTGGGTAGAGTGGGTAGAGTGCAGTGGCATCATAGCTCACAGCCACCTCCAGCTCAGAGCCTCCACCTCACTCCTGGGCTCAAGTGAGTCCCCTGCCTCAGCCTCCCAAGTAGCTGGGACCACAGGCACCCACCACAATGCCCAGCTATTTTTTGGTTGCAGCCATCATTGTTGTTTGGTGGGCCTGGGCTGGATTCAAACCTGCCACCTTAGGTGTATGTGGCTGGTGCCTTAGCCACTTGAGCCACAGGCACCGAGCCCAAAGATTTCATTTTCTAAAGATGCTGACATTGCCATTGCTGTGGGATCCTCTCCTATTCTCTTTGTCCTTATAGGATAAATCTTCCTTTTAAAACTTCATTACTGGCTCGGTGCCTGTGGCTCAAGTGACTAAGGCGCCAACCACATACACGTAAGGTGGCGGGTTCAAATACAGCCCGGGCCCACCAAAACAACAATGATGGCTGCAACTAAAAAAATAGCTGGGTGTTGTGGCAGGCACCTGTGGTCCCAGCTACTTGGGAGGCTGAGGCAAGAGAATCGCTTAAGCCCAGAGTTTGAGGTTGCTGTGAGCTGTGACACCACAGCACTCTACTGAGGGATGACATAGTGAGACTGTCTCAAAAAAAAAAAATTTTTTTTTCATTACCTTTATTTTAGTGAGCTTTCAGGAAAGAGCAGCTTAAATGTGTATACAATCTGCCAGGTTTAGCCAGAATTTAAATATAAACTATGACAAATTTCTACCTTACTTCTTTTTGAGGAAAAGACTCATTATCATCATTAGTATCTAGTATTTCATCAATTTTAATATATACATTATTTCACATTTTCAACATCTTTGAAATTTGAAGGCATCTAACAATCAATAATGTATCAGTTTAATTGGCTCTTTCTCAGCAATACATAAAATGATGGTGCATCTTATATTATAATCAATAGTACCTTAGAATTGATGAAAATGCATTAGCTATTCCCACTGTTAAAATATGACATCAAAAAAGACCGAAATTAAGGAAAAAAAAATTTTTTTACATTTTTTTTTCTTTCTTCCTTTGGGGATTCTCTTGCCCTTTGCCTCCCAAGTAGCTGAGATTACAAGCGCTCATCACAATGTCCAGCTTTTTTTTTTTTGAGACGGAGCCTCAAGCTATCCCCCCTGTGTAGAGTGCCATGGCATCACACTCACAGCAACCTCCAACTCCTGGGCTCAAGAAGCCTCCCTAGTAGCTGAGATTACAAGCGCTCATCACAATGTCCAGCTTTTTTTTTTTTGAGACGGAGCCTCAAGCTATCCCCCCTGTGTAGAGTGCCATGGCATCACACTCACAGCAACCTCCAACTCCTGGGCTCAAGCGAGTCTCCTGCCTCAGC
>NW_003852569.1:1216595-1219627 GCF_000181295.1 Otolemur garnettii
GTGTATGTGGCTGGCGCCTTAGCCGCTTGAGCCACAGGCGCCAAGCCCAGCTTTTTTTTTTTTTGTAAAGACAGGGTCTCACTCTGGCTCCCTCGGGCTCATGATGGTCTTCCTCTGGTCTTGAATTCAGCTGAGCTCAGGCGATCCACCTGCCTCGGCCTCCCACAGTGCTGAGACAACAGGCATGAGCCACCACAGCCAGCCAAGTAAGGAAAAATTTAACATTACTTTCCAAAAGATATACTTATTTAGCTAGTCAATCAAAATATCATTTGAGTCCTACAAACTGTTGGCGGAAGTATAAAATGGTGTGGTCACTATCAAAAACAGTATTAACATAGAAAATGTCAGCCAGGTATTGTGGCGGGCATCTGCAGTCCTGGCTACTGGGGAGAGTGAGGCAAGAGGATCACTTGAGCCCAAGAAATGGAGGTTGCTATGAGCTATGATGCCACAGCACTCTAGCCAGGAGGCAGAGTGAGATCCTGTCTCAAAAACAAACAAAAAACAGTATTAACAGTTCCTCCCAAAATTGAAAATATAATTACCATATGATTCAACAATCAAACTTCTGGCTGAGTATACCAGTAAAACAATCTAGAAAAGATATTTGGTTCGGTGGCTGTGGCTCAGGCAGCTAAGGTGCCAGCCACGTATACCTGAGCTGGCAGTTTCCAGTCTAGTCCGGGCCTGCCAAACAACAATGACGGCTGCAACCAAAAAACAGTCAGGCATTGTGGCAGGCACCTGTAGTCCCAGCTGCTTGGGAGGCAGAGGCAGGAGAAATGCTTGAGCCCAGGAGTTGGAGGTTGCTGTGAGCTGTGATAGTACAGCACTCTACCCAGGGTGACAGCTTGAGGCTCTGTCTCAAAAAAAAAAAAAAAAGATATTTGCATGCCTATGTTTACAGCAGTATTATCCACAACAACCAAGAAATGGAAGCAACCCATATTTCCACTCTGGGAGGCCAAGGTGGGTGGGCCATCTGAGCTCACAAGTTCAAGAACAGCCTGTGCTAGAGTGAGACTGTGTCTCTAAAAATAAGCATTGGAGCAGGTGTCTGTAATCCCAGCTACTCTGGAGGCTAAGGCATGAGAATTGCTTGAGCTCAAGAGTTTGAGGTTGCTGTGAGCTATGACGCCACTGCGCTCTACTGAGGGTGACAAAGCGAGACTCTGTCTCAAAAAAACCACCACTAACAAAAAAACCCAAATGTCCATCAGTGGATTAACAGATAAACAAAATATGGTATATACATACAATGTAGTATTATTCACTCCTTTTTTTTTTTAGACACAGCCTCAAGGTGTTCCCCTGGGTAGAGTGCCATCACATCACAGCTCATAGCAACCTCCAACTCCTGGGCTCAAGCGAGTCTCCTGCCTCAGCCTCCCAGGTAGCTGGGACCACACGTGCCCGCCAAAACACCCGGCTATTTTTTGGTTGCAGCCATCATTGTTGTTTGGCGGGCCCAGGCTGGATTCAAACCTGCCACCTTAGGTGTATGTGGCTGGCGCCTTAGCCACTTGAACCACAGGCGCCGAGCCATTATTCACCCTTATAAAGGAAGAAAACTCTGTCATATACGACAACATGGATGAGCCCTGAGGATACTATGCCAAGTAATAAGCCAGTCATGAAAAGCAGAATGGTAGTTGCACAACCAAAGGGAAAGGGAGAATGGGGAGTTGTTTGACGGGGACAGAATTTCACATTAAGAGTTCTAGAGATGTTATACAAACATGTGAATATACTCAACATACTTAACACTAATAAATATACATTTAAAATCGGTTTTAAGAGTAGTCGGCTATCTTAAGAGTCGGCGATATCAGTTTAGAAGAAAAACTTATCAAATTGTATATTTTAAATATGTACAGTTTATTGTATGTCAGTTACATCTCAAAAAAGCGTTGTTGTTTTTTTTGAGACAGACCTTCTATGTCGCCTTCGGTAGAGTGCCATGGTGTCACAGCTCACAGCAATCTCAAACTCTTGGGCTTAAGTGATTCTCTTGCCTTAGCCTCCCAAGTAGCCTGGACTACACTACAGACATCTGCCACAATGCTGGCTATTTTTGTTGTTGATGTTGTTGTAGTTATCATTGTTGATTCTGGCTGGCTCAAGCTGAGTTCAAACCTGCCAGCCTCAGTGTATGTGGGCAGCACTCTACCCACTGAGCTATGGGCACTGAGACCAAAACAGCTGTTAAAAAAATCAACTGAGGAGAGTTCAGCAAAGTTGCTATATATGAGATACTGCTATAAAAACAGTAACTTTTAAATATACCTAAATACTTTACTTTTGTCTTACAGGTTTATAATTCAAAAGCAATTTCATATACTCTGCTTCATCCAAATTTTGATAAACTACTCATAAAATAAAAACCAGCTATTAGACACTACAACTCTCTTTTAACAGACAGGAAAACAGATCTCGCCAAAACTATGCTAAAGATTTACCCAAGGTAGAACTTGTGCTTGAATCAGATATACTGATTTCTAGCTAATGATTTTTCCACGACAAAACAACACAAAGAAAGCATATTTTTCACAAGAGTAATAAAAGTATAAAATACCCAGGAATTAACTTAAGGAGGCATACATGAATCATAAAATAACAGAACATTATTTAAGAAAACAAAAATGGAGTCAAATAAAATAAAAATCTCATTCATTTAGTTGGGAATACATTTAATTAAAATGGTGATTCTTTTCTAGTAAAAAAATTTAACAAAATTCCAATCAGAAGAGATATTTAGGATGGGTGGAGGGAGGGTAATTGATGGGACCACACCTACGGTGCATCTTATAAGGGTACATGTGAAACTTACTAAATGTAGAATATAAATGTCTTAACACAATAACAAAGAAAATGCCACGCAGGCTAAGTTAACTAGTTTGATAAAAATATTTCTTTTTTTTTTTTTTTTCTTTTGAGACAGAGCCTCAAGCTGTCCCCCTGGGTAGAGTGTCGTGGCATTACAGCTCACAGCAACCTCCAACTCCTGGGCTCAAGTGAGTCTCTTGCCT
>NW_003852569.1:1220173-1221687 GCF_000181295.1 Otolemur garnettii
ATCACAGCTCACAGCAACCTCCAACTCCTGGGCTCAAGCGAGTCTCCTGCCTCAGCCTCCCAAGTAGCTGGGACCATACGTGCCCGCCACAACTCCCGGCTATTTTTTGGTGGCAGCCATCACTGTTGTTTGGCGGGCCCGGGCTGGATTCAAACCTGCCACCTTAGGTATATGTGGCTGGCGCTTTAGCCGCTTGAGCCAGAGGCGCCGAGCCTAAAATTTCTTTAAAACAAAAATCAATAGTACTAAGATAAAAAGAGAAACAAAGAAACAGAGTAAATATAAAAATGACAGATAAAGATTTAAAGTTAAAAGTATGGCAACAGTTCACATAATAAAAACACAATGGATAAATAACATCTTACTCAAAAGAAAAACACACACACAAAAGTGGCCTTACATATAAATGATGTTATCATGTAGAATCCACATACCCTGGAACTAGATGGGTGCAAGGGTGCATACATGCTTGTAGTTCTGGCTACTTAGGAGACTGAGGCAGGAAGATAGCTTCAGCCTAAGAGTTTAAGGCCAGCCTGGGCAACACAGCAAGATCCCATCTCAAACACACATACGTGTGGACACACACTCCCACACACCCACACAAAACACAACAAGATTCCATCTCGCACACACGCACATGTACACACATACACACACAAAACAAGATCCCATCTCAAACACACACACATGTGCACATACAAACACAGCAAGATCCCATCTCACACACACACACAACACAGCAAGATCCCCTCTCAAACACACACACATGTACACACACACTCACACACAAAAAACACAGCAAGATCCCATCTCACACACACATGTACACACACATAAAACACAGAAAGATTCCATCTTAAACACACACACATGTACACACACTCACACACAAAACAATAAGATCCCATCTCAAACACATACACATGTACACACACACAAAAAACCCAGCAAGATCCCATCTCTCACACACACACGTACACACATACACACACAAAACACAGCAAGATCCCATCTCTCACACACACATGTACACACACATACTCACACACACCAAACCCTGAAACTAATTAGAGGGAATGATTAAACAACATATAGTACATTAATTCAGTCATAAATGATATATAAAAGAACTGTATGAAAAAGGAGAAAAAAAGAAAACTGTATCAACATTAGAATTTAACTATGTAAAAATTCCACACCCATATAAAGACCTAATGTCAAATATAAATATAAATACGTGTAGGAAAAATTCATAAAAGACTATTTCCATGTAGGGACGGCAGATTTAAAACAAACATCTATTCTTTCTCCTAAAACCCCACTAAACTGAAAAATAAATCCACAAGATTGGCAAGAATAGAGGAAATAATCAAAACAAAATATTGCAATCTGGAACATGGATGTGTGGGCAAAAACTCAGAAAACCTAGGAAGCTCCTCTGGCTCAAAGGAGTAGGGCGCCAGCCCCATATACTGGAGGTGGCAGGTTCAAACCCAGCCCTGGCCAAAAAC
>NW_003852569.1:1222756-1224594 GCF_000181295.1 Otolemur garnettii
AACCTGGCCCCAGCCGAACTGCAACCAAAAAATAGCTGGGCGCTGTGGCGGGCACCTGTAGTCCCAGCTACTTGGGAGGCTGAGACAAGAGAATCGCCTAAGCCCAGGAGTTGGAAGCTGCTATGAGCTGTGATACCACAGTACTCTACCCAGGGTGACAACTTGAGGCTCTGTCTCAAAATAAATTAATAAAATAAGAACTCAATAGGGTTTGAGTTGAAGGACTAGAAGATATAGTCCTTCTGAGTAAGGACTATAAAAAAATCTGCCAGCTCAGAAAGACACCAATTTCGCACAGAGGGCCCAACAGGATAAATGAAAACAAATCCACAACTAGGCACATGATTGTGAAATTTGATTATCAGAGACAAAAAGATCTTACAAGCTTCTAGAAGAAAAAAAGGTCATATAAAATGGGACAAAAATAAGAATGGTTTTGGACTTACTAATAGCAAGACTGAAAGCTTAAAGATAATTCTTTAAAATTTCTGAAGAAGTAGGGGAATAAGGGAGTGGGCAGAAAAGAGAAGGGAGAGGGATATGGGGTCACCGTATATAGCACACCTCTTGGAGTGGGACACAATTATAAGAAGTCCTTTTCTAACAAATGCAATCAGTATAACCTAATTCTTTGTACCCTCAATGAATCCCAAACAATATAAAAAAAAATTGTATTGAGCAGTTAAAAAAAAATTTCTGAAGTAAAGCTGGGCACGGTGGTTCGCTCGTGTAATCCTAGTACTCTGGGAGGCCAAGGTGGGTGGATCACTTGAGCTCATGAGTTCAAAACCATCCTAAGCAAGAGTGAGACTTCATCTCTAAAAAAATCTAGCCAGGCATTATAGTGGGCACCTGTAGTCCTAGCTATTCATGAGGCTGAGGTAAGAGGATCACTAGAGCCCAAGATTTTGAGGTTGCTATGAGCTATAATGCCATGGCACTCTACCAAGGGTGACAAAGTAAGACTCTGTCTCAAAAAAACAAAAATTTCTGAAGGAAAATAATTTTTAACCTAGAATTCTATATTCAACCCTAATAATCAATCAAGTGTGAAATAGGATAGAGTCACCTTAAGACATTCAAGATTTTAAAATGTTGACTTCCTATATACCCTTTCTGAAGAAGGTCTTGGTTTCCAAATTAATGCAGAAAAAAAGAGAGACAGAGACATGTACTCTAAAGCTAGCTGAAAACAGGAGATCAGACATAAGAGATAGTAAGGGATATTCCCAGAATGACAGTTCTGTCCCAGAGTAGAGGGCTACCAGTCCAGACTGGGACAGATGAAAAGGTTCCACAAGAAGGCCAGGCACAGTGGCTCACACCTGTAATCCCAGCCCTCTGGGAGGCCAAGGTGGATGGATTGCCTAAGCACACGAGTTCAAGACCAGACTGAGCCAGAGTGAGACCTTACCTCTAAAAATAGCCAGGCACTGTGGTGGGTGCCTGTAGGCCCAGCTACTTGGGAGGCTGAAGCAAGAGAATAACTTGAGCCCAAGAGTTTGAGGTTGCTGTGAGCTGTGATGCCACAGTACTCTACTGAGGGCGACAAGTGAGACTCTGTTTCAAACAAAAGAAAAAAATTAAAAAAAAAAAAGAGGAAAGAAAAGGCTCCACAAGAGACTTCTCCAGAAGGCAGAGATTCATCAAATACCTGATGGGTCTGAACTGAATGTCTCTAGAAGAGATTTAGACAACTGGTAAAGACTATGGAGCTAAAGGTAATGTAAAAAGAGGGTAATACTTAGCTGAAGAAAAACAAAGTGTTATAAAAGAAATGAAAAGTAAAGATACTATTTGTTACATATGACTCTGCTGTCAGTTTTTTTTTTTTTTTT
>NW_003852569.1:1225063-1233298 GCF_000181295.1 Otolemur garnettii
AGAGGAGGGTTCCGGAAGGATATCCTTTCCTCAGGGGTCCGGGCTGGGGATTCGAACCCGCCACCTTAGGTGTACGTGGCTGGCGCCTTAGCCGGTTGAGCTATAGGCGCCGAGCCTCTGCTGTCAGTTTTATTTTTTATAGTCATAATAATATAAACACTGAATACTGACCATAGTATAATTTAATTATGTTAAGGGGATGGAAGAGATTGAAAAACAGTATGAGTATGTGGTGAGAATGGGGGAGGAAAGATAGCTAGTATCTCATCTTAAATAGTGGGAAATTAATCTGAATAATGAAAGTAAACACCAAGGGCCAGGGGTGGCGGCTCACCCCTATAATCCTAGTACTCTAGGAGGCTGAGGCAGGTGGATTGCCTGAGCTCAGGAGTCCAAGACCAGCTAGAGCAAAAACAAGACCCGGTCTCTAAAAATAGCCAGATGTTGTAGTGGGCACCTGTAGTCCCAGTTACCAGAGAGGCTGAGGCAAAAGAATCTCTTGAGCCCAAGAGTTTGAGGTTGCTGTGAGCTATGATGCCACAGCACTCTACCAAGGGCAAGCGCAACAAAGTGAGACTCTGTCTCAAAAAAAGAAAAGAAAGTGAACTCCAAACTAAACAAAATACAACAAAAAACAAAGCTGAAAGAGGTGAAAGTGCCTATGAGGGAGACGACGGTAAATGAGGCAGCTACATAATCAGTTGTGTTGAACTATTTGATGCTTTTAAAGTTTAAACTATTTGTGTAAGGCTGAGTACAGCAGCTTACACTTGTAATCCCAGCACCCTGGGAGCCAAAGGCAGAAGTCTACTTGAGGCCAGGAGCTCAACACTAGCCTGGGCAACATAAGGAGACTCTATCTCTACAAAAACATTTAAAAATTAGCCAAGTGTGGTGGTGAGCACCTATAATCCCAGCTATTGTAGAGGCTGAGGCAGGAGCATTGGTTCAGGGCTGCATAGGTGACAAGAGGGTGACCCTGTCATCAAATTTAAATTTAAATTAAATAAAGCATGTATAATAGTGATAAAAAGTTTTGAGCAGGCACATAGCCACAATGCTCATTTTCTGTTATTTAAAAACATTAGACTATTTTTAAAACTCCAGGATATCTTTACTTCTAAAGTTTATTTACCTTTTGTGAAATGGGACAGAACATTTTACAAATGTAACTCAGACCTGGGAACAAAGCTGTTTATACAAGAATTAACACTGAATTGGCAAATTACCCATTATATTCAAACAGAAAAAGAATCAGGTCTTTCATGGAGATGGATTCACCCACCTGATGAAAGAAGTAGGTAACAGCAAGGTCGTTGTCATTTAAGAGAATTTCTTCCTCTGTTGTAAAAAGCCACTTTCGAATGGTCAAGCAAGTGCCTGGCACAGCGGATGTATAATTCTGGACGTAGAGTTTATGAGGAAATTCATTAGGAGCCAGCTTACGTACTGAAGAAAAGACAAAACAAAGAAAAGTGAAGTAAAAGGATACATAAGAACTTTTCCTAGTATAACTATGTAAGACAGATGGAGAACCATAGGTTGTCATTAACCAGAGCATCAGGCTCCAGTCCACCTATGACCCTGGCCCTGGAAGCATAAAACAACCACCTGTCTAGCTAGACCTAACCCTTCTATCTACAACTATGGCCAGTCAAGTCTCCAGGGGACTGAAACCTCTCACTTGAATGGCAGGTTGCTATGGTCTGGATATTTGTCCCCTTCAAGTCTCATGCTGAAATCTGATTCCTGAAAGTTGGAGGTGGGGCCTATTTGGTCATATAGGAAGACTCCCTCATAACTAGATTAATGCCCTCCTGGGGAGGGCGTGAGTAAGCTCTCACTCTATTAGTTTTTAGGAGAACTGGGTATTAAAGAGCCTGGGACCTCTGCACATGCCATCAATGTAAGCAGCTTCAGGCCCCCACTAAGATGCCCAATCTTGCACCTTCTGGACAGCAGAAATCATGAGCCAAATAAATCTTTTTTCTTTAGAAATCACTCAGCCTCAGAATTCCTTTGTAGCCCTACAAAACAGACTAAGACACAGATCCTTTAGTTAACATGATTACTATGCAGACAGTACAAACTCCAAACTCAGTTAAAATATCTGACCCATTAGCTAGTAAGTTACTGACAATGTCCATAAAACATCTTTATTTATTTATTTTTTTAGATGTAGAAAGAAATCTTATCTTTCCTTTAAAGTATATCATGCCGGCTCGGCGCCTGTGGCTCAAGCGGCTAAGGCGCCAGCCACATACACCTAAGGTGGCGGGTTCGAATCCCCAGCCCGGACCCGCCAAACAACAATGACGGCTGCAACCAAAAAATGGCCAGGCGTTGTGGCGGGTGCCTGTGGTCCCAGCTACTTGGGAGGCTGAGGCAGGAGACTCGCTTGAGCCCAGGAGTTGGAGGTTGCTATGAGCTGTGATGCCACGGCACTCTACCCAGGGGGATAGCTTGAGGCTCTGTCTCAAAAAAAAAAAAAAGCATATCATGCCATATAGAATTTTTAAACGTTAAAAACAAAAAAAAAAACACTTGAAAATGTATTATCAGAGGGAATGAAGTATTGAACATGTATGCAAGTAATCTGTCAGGGAAAGCTTAATCTGCTTCTTCCACGCGTGATGTGTCATCATCTCCTCCAAGAGGTGGCATCTCTTCAGTTACAGCAGCACTGGTATCGTCAGCAGTAGGGTCATCTTCATCAATACCCAGACTAAGTTTGATCATCATGTAGATCCTGTTAGCATGTGTCTGGGGATCTTCCAGACTGAAGCCAGAAGACAGCAGTTTCGTAGAGCAAGACGACCAGATCCTTCACTGACTTGTCGTTCTTGTCAGCCTCTGCCTTTTGCCTGAAGGTCTCGATGATGGAATGGTCAGGATTTATCTCCAAGTGTTTCTTTGCTGCCATGTAACCCATTGTTGAGTTGTCTCTCAGGGCTTGAGCTTTCATGATTCTTTCCATGTTTGCTGACCAACCATATTGGACAATACAGCACGGGGATGTCACCAATCGGTTGACACAACCACCTTTTCAACTTTTTTCTCCAAGATATCTTTCATGATTTTGCAGAGGTTTTCAAACTTTGTTTTCTTCTCTTCCTGTTTCTTTTTCTCCTCTTCATCTTCTGGAAGTTCCAAGCCCTGTTTGATGACTGACACAAAGTTTTCCCCTCAAATTCTTTCAGCTGTCGGACACAGTACTCATCAATCGGCTCGATCATATATGTCACTTCTAAGCCATGATTCTGAAGACGTTCCATGAAGGCTGAGTTAGCTACCTGGTCCTTGGTCTCACCTGTGATACAGTAGATATGTTTCTGGTTTTCCTTCACTCTGGTGCAGTAGTCCTTCAGAGAAACCATCTCATCACCTGAAGCAGAAGTGTAGTATCACAATAGCTCTGAAAGCTTCTTCCGATTTTGAGAATCTTTACGTATTCCAAGCTTTGTGTTTTTAGAGAATTGCTCATAAGACTTTTGTAGTTCTCCTTATCTTCTGCCAGTTCAGTAAAGAGCTCTAAGCACTTTTGACCAAATTCTTTCTGATAACTTTCAAAATTTTGCTTTGCTGCAACATCTCATCGGAAATATTTAGAGGGAGATCCTCAGAGTCCACCACTCCTGTAATAAAATTCAAATATTCAGGGATTAGCTCCTCACAGTTATCCATGATAAAAACTCTGCGGACATACAACTTAATGTTGTTCTTTTTCTTTCTGTTTTCAAATAGGTCAAAAGGAGCACATCTTGGGACAAAAAGCAGAGCTCTGAATTCTAACTGTCTGTCTACTGAAAAGTGCTTCACTGCCAAGTGATCTTCCCAGTCACTGGCCAAGCTCTTGCAGAATTCTCCATACTCCTCATTAGTTATATCATCAGGATTTCTGGTCCAAATAGGCTTTGTTTTGTTGAGCTCTTCGTGATCAATGTATTTGTCCTTAATCTTCTTCTTCTTGCCACCATCTCTCTTCTCCTCTTCTTCATCAGAACCAACATCTTCTATTTCAGATTTGTCATCAGACTCCTTTTCTCCGTTTTCTTTCTCCTCCTGGTCTTCCTTTTCTTCCACCTCATCATCACTGACTTCTTTACCACGTTCTTTCTCCACAAAGAGAGTAATGGGATAGCCAATGAACTGAGAATGTTTCTTCACAGTCTCCTTTCTTCTTCTTTCTTCCAAGTACTCAGTTTGGTCTTCTTTTAGATGGAGAATAACCTTTGTTCCATGACCCATAGGTTCACCAGTGTCGGTCCTCACTGCGAATGATCCTCCTGCAGAGGACTCCCAGGCATACTGCTCATCATCGTTGTGTTTGGTGATCACAGTTACTTTCTTGGCAACCAAATATGCAGAATAAAAACCAACACCAAACTGGCCAATCATAGATATACCTGCACCAGCCTGCAGCGCTTCCATGAATGCTTTGGTTCCAGAAGTGGCCATAGTACCAAGGTTACTGATCAAGTCAGCCTTGGTCATTCCAATGCCAGTATCCACAATAGTAAGGGTTCGATCTTGTTTGTTTGGTATGAGATTAATGTGCAACTCTTTCCTAGAGTTTAGTTTACTGGGATCTGTCAAACTTTCATATCTGATTTTGTCCAAAGCATCTGAAGAGTTTGAAATGAGCTCTCTCAGAAAGATCTCTTTGTTCAAGTAGAAAGTATTGATGATCAATGACATCAACTGGGCAATTTCTGCTTGAAAGGCAAACATCTCAACCTCCTCCTCCTCTACCAGTTGGTCTTGGGTCTGGGTTTCCTCAGGCATCTTGGCTAATGGATCGCACAGGCTCCACAGTACAGCAGCACCAGGATGCTGAAGCAACTCACTAAACATCTTTAGAGCAAGCCTCTCACCTCTTACCCAGCTACTGCCATTCAGAGTCTCTCGAGGCATTCTCAATGAACTGCTTTTATTGTTAAGAGCTGAAAGGCTCTTCCCACCACATCCTAAAACCTCGAGACATTCCTCAAAGTGAAAATTGTCTTCTGAGCAACACTTCCTCTTCCTAACAGCTGCACAATCAGAACAAAACACCATCACATTTAATTTCTATATTAACTTTCTTTGGAAAGGTTGAGTTTTACTTTCTTAATGTTCACTCAGGCTTTTCTTTCTTTCTCTCTCTTTCTCTTTGAGGCTGAATCTCACTCTGTGACCCTGGGTAAAGTGTGATGGCATCATAGCTCATAGCAAACTCTAGGGCTTGAGCAATCCTCTTGCCTCAGCCTCCTGTCTGGCTGAGACTACGGGCATATACCACAACACCCAACTAGTTTTTCTATTTTTAGTAAAGACAGGGTCTCGCTCTTCTCTTGTTCAGGCTGGTGTCAACCTCCTAAACTCAAGCAATCCACCTACTTTGCCTCCAAAGTGCTAGGATTACAGGGATAAGTCACCCCGCTTGGCTTTCCACTTAGCCTTTTTTTTTTTTTTTTTTTTTTTTTTTTTGCAGTTTTTGGCTGGAGGCTGGGTTTGAACCTGCTACCTCTGGTATATGGGGCTGGTGCCCTACTCCTTGTGCCACAGGCACTGCCCCTCCACTTAGCTTTTTAACACTTCAGAGACACACTTAATATTTCTCATCTTATAGAAAATCTAATAGGCTTAGAAAAGGATTAGAATCCAAGTGTCTTGGTATCCTACCAATCCAATTTGGTTTTTGTTTATTAGTCAGGATGTTGGGATTTGGGAAGAAAAATAATAATGAGGTGGCTGCTTTGGGGTAATCAAAGTATTTTCTACCTTTTTTTTTTTGTTTTTTTTGAGATGGAGCCTCAAGCTATCCCCCTGGGTAGAGTGCCATGGCCTCACAGCTCACAGCAACCTCCAACTCCTGGGCTCAAGCGAGTCTCCTGCCTCAGCCTCCCAAGTAGCTGGGACCACAGGCGCCCGCCACAGCGCTGGCCATTTTTTGGTTGCAGCCATCATTGTTGCTTGGCGGGCCCGGGCTGGGGATTCGAACCTGCCACCTTAGGTGTATGTGGCTGGCACCTTAGCCACTTGAGCCACAGGCGCCGAGCCAGTATTTTCTACCTTGACCCCAAATCTACCAAACCCTCCCCCATTTTGGGATGAAGAAGGTCTGATCCATAAATATTATATCTATGTCATTTCTGGACTTTGCCTTTTATAATAATATATGATGTGGGGTGGCACCTGTGGCTCAAAGGAGTAGGGCGCCAGCCCCACATTCCAGAGGTGGCGAGTTCAAACCCAGCCCTGGCCAAAAACTGCAAAAAAAAATACGACGTGGAAGAGACCCACCAACTGTAGGAAACTGATGTCATTCAGAGCAAGCCCTCACTCACCCTCCCCTTTGTGGTCTCAATGCAACCAATGTGACCATCATCCCCAGCTTTTATAAATATATGGTGACAAGAGAACTTCTTGTCACTATGTAATAAAATTTCCTAGGAAGAGAATATCTGTTTACACAGAAACTTACAATGATTTTTAAGCAGTATGTATGTTTAGCTTCTGAAAACAAAAAGCTATTCTAAAAATCTTTACAAAAAGCATAAAGTACACTGAAAGAACATGTGACTCAATAAAATATCTCTTTTTAAGGCTATGTCATTGGAATATATGAATTTTGAGTCTCTAATTTAAAAGAACCTCATGAAAATACCTGCTTCAGTACCAGGTATAACCTATACCCACAGTACAGGAAAGACCAACAGTGGCCAGACAGCTTCATGACCTGGGCTGACTGGGGCTTGGCTGGTCTGCTATAGACTCAGACCTAATGAGGGGGATCTCCCTTTGTCTTCAAGGACTTTGACAGACAAATAGTTTTAGACTGACAGCATTAGAATAAAATATCTCCAAGCAAAACTTAGCATTAGCCACTGGCACTTACCAAAGGAATGATTGATCACTTCAAATAAGGCAAAGTAATTCACCGTTGTGCTGTCCATGCCAACCTTTGCTGCAATGGCCTAAAGTGTAAACAGGATACATTGGTTTCAAGAAAACTAAATCAGACAATGCTATGGGTAAAGGCAGATGTATATATGTGGAGTGGGGAGGTGAGAGAAGTTCTGCCATACTGGCTTCCTAAAAATTAAATTCATGTTCCATAACTACCCTTCTTTGTATATACGTGTATTTGTAAACATAAGTAAGAAAGAAAAGGGAAAAAAACCCATATTTGACCCAAACAGCTATGATCTGTAAATATGAGTTTCTCCTTTCCAATATGAGGTGATAATAGTCTCTGTTTATAGACTGGCTTTCCTCTCTGACGCATGACTTCATTCCACAAAGATCCTTTTTTGTTTGTTTGTTTGTTTGTTTTTTGAGACAGAGCCTCAAGCTGTCGCCCTGGGTAGAGTGCCGTGGCATCACAGCTCACAGCAACCTCCAAATCCTGGACTCAAGATAGTCTCCCACCTTGGCCTCCCAAGCAGCTGGGACCACAGGCGCCCGCCACAGCGTCCGGCTATTTTTTGGCTGCAGCCGTCATTGTTGTTTGTCGGCCCGGGCTAGATTCAAACCCGCCAGCTCAGATGTATGTGGCTGGCGCCTTAGCCACTTGAACCACAGGCACCGAGCCCAAAGATCCTTTTTTAAACAATACTTATAAGAAATATGCTTGATAGGATAGAAAACAAATTCTTAAATATCCAGGTTCACACATTCAGCCTACATTTAATATAGACCATTGACACAAAATATTTATATCTTTGATTCTTGGGCTTAAAATACTCTTGTCAATTTTATTCAGACCTCACGAATCATTTTTCAGATGATTCAATGCCCCAAGCTGGATCATCAGCACCTCTGTGTCCTAAGAACTACCATTATCAATATCCACACAAAAATAGCAAATATGGCGGCAACAGAGGCACAGTAAATAAGGACCAGTCATTCTCTCAGAACTAAACATGACAAATAAAAAAGAAATTGGAAGACTTCAAGTACAAATAAGTGAAAATTGAAATTACATAAAAACAATAAGAGCACAAAGCAAAAAACAAAAACTGTAACAATATTCCTTTCCAAAACAAATTCTCTCTTTTTTTTAGAAACAGAATCTTACTTTGTCACCCCTGGGTAGAGTGGCCATGGCATCACAGCTCACAGCAACCTCCAGCTCTTGGGCTTAGGCGATTCTCTTGCCTCAGCCTCCCAATTAGCTGGGACTACAGGTGCCTGCCACAATGCCTGGCTATTTTTTGCTGCAATTGTCATTGGTTTTTTTTTTTTTTTTTT
>NW_003852569.1:1233399-1240552 GCF_000181295.1 Otolemur garnettii
TGGGACCACAGGTGCCCACCACAACGCCTGGCTATTTTTTGGTTGCAGCCATCATTGTTGTTTGGCGGGTCCGGGCTGGATTCAAACCCGCCACCTTGGGTGTACGTGGCTGGTGCCTTAGCCATTTGAGCCACAGGTGCCAAGCCAATTGTCATTGTTGTTAAGCTGGCCTGGGCTGGGATCGAACCTGTCAACTCTGGTGTATGTGGCTGGCACCGTAACCACTGTGTTACGAGTGGCAAACCAGGTTATTTTTTTTTTAGAGACAAGGTCTCACTCTGGCTCAGGCTGGTCTCAAACTGGTGAACTCAGGCAATCCACCTGCCTAGGCCTACCAGAGTGCTAGGATTACAGGCATGAGCCACTGCACCTGGCAGCTATTGTTGTTATTATCATTAATGTGAAAGTACTTTGCCTCCTTGAAAGAAAAGTAAATATCCCAGGTTGTAAAAGTAGTGACTAACCCCTCCTTTTTTTAATTGTAAAATCTTTATAACATATAGGAAGAGAGAATAGTGCAATGACTCTCCAGACACTAATTGTTCATATTTAATAATCATCAAGATTTTGCCATACCAGCTGTCTTGCCTCAGCCTCCCTAGTAGCTGGGACTACAGGCATTTACCACAACGCTCGGCTATTTTTTTGTTACAGTTTGGCCGGGGCCAGGTTTGAAACTACCACCCTTAGTATATGAGGCCGGTGCCCTCTTCACTGAGCCACAGGCACCACCCGAAAAGAGGTTTTTCTTTTATTTATTTTTTTGCAGTTTTGGCCGGGGCTGGGCTTAAACATACCACCCCTGGTATATGGGGCCGGCGCCCTACTTCTTAAGCCACAGGGGCTGCCCAAGGTTTTTCTTTATTCAAAAATTGTGCCAAGGTAAAGTAAAGCTCTAGTTTATGCAGGCATGTTGTGTAGGCATTAACAATACGGCCCTCACCATATACTCTTCAGACAGTAACACAATCCCAAGAAAAGGATGCTTTGTATCCTTGCTTTTTGGTATAATAAGATGTCCTGGGTCATCTTTATATATTTCCTAGGCTAGATCAAGAGTATGTTCGAGGAATCATGTCCTTTTAGTGAGAAATTGCATTTAAAGGTTAGAGTCTGGACATTAGACACAATCATTCCTTTTAGGCCTTTTCATTGGCCTTTAATCCTAACTTGATCAGAATTATTAGGGATGGCTCGGCGCCTGTGGCTCAAGCGGCTAAGGCGCCAGCCACATACACCTAAGGTGGCGAGTTCAAATCCCCAGCCCAGGCCCCCCAAACAGCAATGATGGCTGCAACCAAAAAATGGCCAGGTGTTGTGGTGGGCACCTGTAGTCCCAGCTACTTGAGAGGCGGAGGCAGGAGACTCGCTTGAGCCCAGGAGTTGGAGGTTGCTGTGAGCGTGATGCCATGGCACTCTACCCAGGGGGACAGCTTGAGGCTCCGTCTCAAAAAAAAAAAAAAAAAAGAATTATTGGGGAAATAAGACGTTTCTGTACAGTAGCACAACCCTGCTGATACTTATTTGATTGATGCTTATTTCTCCTTTGTAGCAAACAATGAAAAGTCTGTCTTCTATCTGCTGATTCATCTGCGCTGTACTATGGCAAAGGGTAAGTGCTAGGATCATAGGTGTGAGCCACCACTCCCGGCCTAAAACACTTTATATATATTAATATATATATAACTTGTTGAATCTATCTTAGCTTCACACTATCCAATGTCAAGTTTACTTTTTCAAGTGTAACTTACCTGATATACTTGGTCTGTAGTACTATTCTTTTTAACCCTGACTGTAACTGTTGTTCCATCTGGCAATGCTACTCTCAGCTCTACATCAGACACACCATTGTAGTTCTGGGGAAAAAGACACAGAAATAATTTATAATCCAATATATCCTTACTTACCCTAAACATGCTAGCTAAACAGTAACCTAAACTCTACTGTCATAGAGGGGAACTGAGTTACAAAGAAAAAGGGGGAAAGTCATGAAGGCGACTGCACACTGCAGCAGAAGTTAACCTTTAAGATGAACAAGGAGGGAAGAAACATGTTGAAGCCAAAGCAATTACGTTTCAAAACAGAAAATTGGTGTGGAGCAATCTAGGTGAAACACAGGTTAAGATTCTTCATTCATGTCCCTCTCCTCATTCAGAACTCACAAATGAGAAAACAACTTAAAGCAATAGTTTCTTATATTATTGGTAAGGCACACAGATTGGCTTCAGGGTATCCTATGTTCCCTTCTGAACCTTGAAATAATCAGCACATCTTGAAATGAAAAATGGATGAGATTCGGGCATCTGAGTAGTCTGATGCCCAATTTTCTTCCAATAAGCAGTAAAAAAAATTTGGCCGGGTGCAGTGGCTCACGCCTGTAACACTAGCACCCTGAGAGGCCAAGGCAGGTGGATTGCTTGAGCTCAGGAGTTTGAGACCAGCCTGAGCAACAGCAAAACCCCATCTCTACTAAAAATAGAAAAACTAGCCATGCATTATGGTGGGTGCCTATAGTCCCAGCTATCTGAGAGGCTGCTGAGGCAAGAAAATCACTTGCGCCCAGGTTTGAGGTTGCTGTGAGCTATAATGCCACAATACTCTACCCAGGACGACAGAGGGAGACACTATCTCAAAAACAAACAAAAAAAAAGGTAAAAAATTCTTACTCTCCTTGATTCAAAAGGAATCCTTTTGATGATTCCTTTAACAGACTTTTGACCTTATAACTTTATTAAAAAGAAACAACTATTTAGGAACAAGTCCATCTTAATTTATCACTTTAAAAAAAAGTAGTTTTCATTGCCTAAAACCATTCTAAGCATTGCTTTCTTATAAGCCCTTGTCTGTAAGAAACTTATAATCTAGATGGAAAAGTAAGACATAAACATATGAAATAATTAGGAACTTATTAGCATTAAATGTTAATTCTTCTATCTAATTAATATTTCTTAAGCACTGATAACATGCTTGACACTGTGGTACTGTAGTAAGGCACCAAGATTATAAAGATGATCAAGATTTAGCTCTTACCTACAGTTAGCTCACAATCTCATCAAGTTAAAAACACAAAGTGACAATCTGATTATATGTATAAAGATCAGAGAATGAGATAGCAATCGGTGATAAGTGAATGGTACTGATTGTAAAAGTTCTTGGTGGAATAAAAATTCAATATCCTGAGTCATCAGAGATGGCTTTCAAGAGAAGGCAGACCTGGCACCAGGCCTGAAAGGACAGACAAGCAGGATGCAGAGGGAAAGAAGAGAGAAAAGAAAAACGTAGTCATCTGGAAAGTCTGTGGTGGTTCAACCCATGATAAGAATCTTTCATTTACTTTCCCCAACAAGGAGACAAGAAGAAAATACTCACCACAGGGGATACACACCCACCTCATCTGACTCTGACAGGAATTCCTGCATGATGTCACTTTCACCGATGACTCGTATTGAACACACTGCAGAAAACAAAAATAGAATCTGGGATAAGACCCTAAAATCAATAATATTAAGTCAAAGATATATCAAGGTTTAAGTTTAAATCATTAGTAGAAGGCATGATGAGATAGCATGCCATGCCAGGCATATGATATAATTTTAAGCCATGACAAACATTTGTCTAAATATGATCATAGCAAAAATGTAACAGCAAATACAAAGATAGAGCTAAAAATAATAAATGTAGCCAGAAAAGAGAAATAAAAGTTCAGCACCTCTAGCGGGTGTGGTGGCATGCACCTTTAGTCCCAGCTAAGGTGAGAAGACCACTTGAAATTAGGCGCTATAGACTAGCCTAGACAACACAGTGAGACTGTCTCTTTAAAAAAAAAGTTCAGGAAATTTAACTTTGCAGTCTTGTATGACCTATTAACAAGCTGGAACAACAGCACATGGGGGAAAGAGGCAGTGGTAAGGAAATCTCAATCTGGAATAAACAAAACATAAAATTCAAATACAAAAGGAAAATAGCAATTAGGCCTATGAACAGGCCATTTGGACAATCTTAAACGTAAAGCCACTTTGGAAAAAAATGGATAAGTCATTAAGTATTAAGCTGAGCACATCATTTTACCTCACTGGCTACCTTCAAACAACTACAAAGGAAGGAAGAAAAGCACAGGCAGATAGGACAGCTAGTGTCTAAATCTAAGAAAATTAATTTCTTCACACTCTCATGAGGATGTGAAATTACACTGATGACTTTAATTTTTTTTTTTATTAAAAAAATTTTTACCCTTTCTCATTTCCCAAGGGCTATGTTCAGCAAAAGCTAAAAACAGAGGAGGAAGTTCCTCTAATTTCTAGGGGGCAAAATGGTTTTTCTTCAGGGATAAGGTTCCCTACCCAAGTTTTTTTGGGTTTTTTTTTTTGAGACGGAGCCTCAAGCTGTCCCCCTGGGTAGAGTGCCGTGGCATTACAGCTCACAGCAACCTCCAACTCCTGGGCTCAAGCGGGATCTCTTGCCTCCGCCTCCCAAGTAGCTGGGACCACAGGCACCCGCCACAACGCCCGGCTATTTTTTGGTTGCAGCCATCATTATTGTTTGGCGGGCCCGGGATGGGGATTCGAACCCGCCACCTTAGGTGTATGTGGCTGGCACCTTAGCCTCTTGAGCCACAGGCGCTGCCCAAGATGCAAAGTTTTTTTTTTTTGAGACAGAGCCTCAAGCTGTCCCCTGGGTAGAGTGCCATAGCATCACCCTCACAGCAACCTCCAACTCCTGGGCTCAAGCGAGTCTCCTGCCTCAGCCTCCCAAGTAGCTGGGACTATAGGCGCCCGCCACAACGCCTGGCCATTTTAGTTGCAGCCATCATTGTTGTTTGGCGGGCCCGGGCTGGGGATTCAAACCCTCCACCTTAGGTGTATGTGGCTGGCACCTTAGCCTCTTGAGCCACAGGCGCCGAGCCTTTTTTTTTTTTTTTAAACCAACTAGGTCAATTAGTTATTGCACAAGGACACAGAAGGACTTAATATCACATAAGACCATTATTCCATTAAACCAATAAAGAAAAACCTATTCCACAGCTAGCAAATTCCATAGGTTTGTAACTTAGTATAAACAGGCCACTCCTCAGAACCACAAGATGTCTTACAGAGGAGACCTGCCTCATTTCTGCTCTTTCCCAGCTTAGTATCCACATCCACAGACTCCTAATGTACCATCTAGAAGCTCACAAACAAGTCAGTACTTCTGCTTTTCCCCTGCTTGGAACAATGGAATTTCAGATTACTACAGCTCTGCAAACCCATCTATTGATACCTAGCAAGGAATAAAGAGTTTTCATGCATGATACACCAGTAAGCCAAGAATCACTTTCATGAAGTGTTGTAAATGTTACCTACTAAGCTCCTAATACTCAGTATGTTGATGAGTCTTTCTGTACATGTCTGCTGCCAAATAATATTACCCTCATCAAATGCACCAAAAATCAAATATGCATCTTTCTGTTGTTGTTGTTGTTAAGTACTCCACAAACCAATGAAACAAGCTGCTGATCTCTGTACTGGACATCTCAGGACTCCCTTTAAAGCTCATTCTGCACTACAGTCAGAAACTTGACTGACTTTCACTATCAAGTTTCAGGAAATTCAGCCATACAGTTTAGAAGTCACATGTCTAAACCCTATGTTCACTTAGGATAATAAAGTTTAATGGGTTGGCTTACCTTTTTCTAGGTATTCTTCTAAACCCCGACGTCGGGCATCTAATTGTTGTTCTGATAATGAGAATGGCCACTTTCCTGGAAGTCGGGGAAATGTAAAGTTGGCAAACTCTCTCTTCAGGTTCTGGTGTAGGACAGCAAACTCCCGGTACCGCTTAGAACACAGCTGCCTCCCTGCCATGTAAACATTATATACCTGGTGAGGAAGAAGAACAAAGAAAGGCCTACTTACTACAGATTCAATCACAGAATCACCTAAAATCAAGTTTAGACTGATGCTAGTTAGATGCATTTTGCTAGGCACTTAGCAGAGACTACATTTGAGATCACCTTAAAATTAAGACTTAATGCCTTAGTGCCCATAGTTCAGTGGTTAGGGTGCCAGCCACATACAACGGGACAGGCAGGTTCAAACCTAGCCTGGGCCTGCTAAACAATGATGACAACAACAAAAAGATAGCTGGACATTGTCACAGGCACCTGTAGTCTCAGCTACTCAGGAGGTTGAGGCAAGAGAATCACTTAAGTCCAGGAGTTTGAGGTTGCTATGAGCTGTGACACTGTGGCACTCTACCAAGGGCAACAATAGTGAGACTCTGTCTTGGGGGAGGGGAATTAAGACTTACTTTTAGGCCAGACATGAAGGTTCACACCTGTAATCCTAGCACTCTGGGAGGCCAAAGCAGGTAGATTGCCTGAGCTCAGGAATTTGAGACCAGCCTGAGCAAGAGTGAGACCCTATCTCTACTAAAACCAGAAAATCCTAGCTGGGTGTTGTGGCAGGTACCTGTAGTTCCAGCTACTTAGAGGAGGCTGAGGCATGAGGATTGCTTGAGTCCAAGAGTCTGAGGTTACTATAAGCTATGACACCAGGGTACTCTACTCAGGACGACAGAGTAAGACTCTGTCTCAAGAAAAAGAAAAGACTTTTACAAACATGCCAAAAGTTACAGGAACAAAAACAGGCGGCCCTAGGACCTGAGTGCGGTGGCTCACCACTATAATCCTAGCACTCTGGGAGGTCCAGGCAGATGGAATGCTTGAACTCACCAGTTTGAGACCAGCCTGAGCCAGAGGGAGACCCCTGTCTCTAAAAATAGCTGGGCATTGTGCCAGGTGCCTGTAGTCCCAGCTACTTGGAAGGCTGAGGCTAGAGAATCACTTCAGTCCCAGTGTTTGAGGTTGCTGTGAGCTGTGATGCCTCGGCACTGTACCCAGAGCAACAAAGTGAGACCCTGTCTCAAAAAACAAACAAACAAACAAAAATAAGGGCTGCCCTTCAAGGGAAGTATGACGTTATTTCTGCAATTAAATTGACCTCTGACACACTTTGAAAAATCTTCAAAGGTGATAACTAGTTTTCAAGGATAAATTTCATTTTCTGAAACTTAAAAGTCATTTCAAGACAATGTGGTGAGGCTCGACGCCTGTGGCTCAAGCGGCTAAGGCACCAGCCACATACACCTAAGATGGTGGGTTCGAATCCCCAGCCCA
>NW_003852569.1:1240820-1241854 GCF_000181295.1 Otolemur garnettii
TTTGGAAGGCAATGAAAACCTAGGATTAATTATAAAGCAATGTGACCAATATTTGTGTGTGACTCAAACTGGCTCTAAAATTTATTCTAAAGAAAAGAACTAAAAATGGTTTTAGCAATAGTGACACTTTTGTAGCAAACAGGGGAAAAAGCAAAATAAAAGCCAAGATTTTAATAACAACTTAATTCAAACCACACCGTCTCTGGCTTCTCCATCCCATCTCTTTGCTGCCCTGACCCTAGAAAGTTATCACATTCAACCATGTTTATCATTCTGTGTGTATCATTTTATCTTGATACATACAGAGGGTGCCAAAAAAATGTATACACATTTTAAGAAAGTAAAAAAACTGTACTGAAGTTCTAATACTTGACTTCTGCACTGAGAAGAAGTCCTCAATAAGACTTGGATTCATCTTTTATTATTGGTATATATTGAATATTACAATTTTAACATAGTTTATTCCTTTCTTAAAATGTGTATACATTTTTTGGCACCCTCTGTATTTTTGCATTTATATGTAATCCTTAGATTTTTTTGTACTTTAATTATTATTATTTTTTTTTATTAAGTCATAAAGAGGTAGATCATGGATACTTTAATGCATTTATGGGGTATAATGTGCTGATTTCATATATAATTTGGAATGCTTACACCATACTAGTTAATATATCCCTCACCTCATTTACTTAATTATTCTGTTAAGACATTTATACTCTATACTCATAGATCCGACATGTACCCTGGCAATATGCACCATAGGTGTAATCCCACCATTCACCCTCCCTCGATCTGACCTCTCCCATCACCCCCCTCCTTCATCCTGGGCCATAGTTGTGATCTACTCTTCATATGAAAGTGTGAGTGGGCTTGGCGCCTGTGGCTCAAGTGGCTAAGGCACTAGCCACATACACCTGAGGTGGCGGGTTCGAATCCAGCCCCAGACCGCCAAACAACAATGACGGCTGCAACCAAAAAATAGCCAGGCATTGTGGCGGGCGCCTGTGGTCCCAGCTACTTGGGAGGCGGAGGCA
>NW_003852569.1:1242196-1259901 GCF_000181295.1 Otolemur garnettii
GGTGCCTGTGGTCCCTGCTACTTGGGAGGCTGAGGCAGGAGACTCGCTTGAGCCCAGGAGTTGGAGGTTGCTGTGAGCTGGGATGCCACAGCACTCTACCCAGGGGGACAGCTTGAGGCTCTGTCTCAAACAAACAAACAAAAAAAAACCCATCTGTATACATGCCACCTGCCTGTTGTATAAGTGAAAAAGATTCTTCTGAGTATGTGCGCAGAGTGGGCCTGCAGGGCTCTGAGACACATGCACACTCAACTTCAGGAGCCAACGCCAACGTGTCACCTAAGGGATTACACTAATTCATTCTCCTGGCAGCAAGCTATAAAAATATTCTCTTAATTTTTACCAATGGAATGGGTGTGAGAAGATTCTCAAGAACATATAAAGAATGCTACAAGGCTCGGCGTCTGTAGCTCAGTGACTAGGGCACCAGCCACATACACCAGGGCTGGTGTGTTAGAATCTGGCCTGGAGCCTACCAAACAATAACAACTACAACAAAAAAAAAATAGCTGGGCATTGTGGTGGGCGCCAGTAGTCCCAGCTACTTGGGAGGCTGAGGCAAGAGAATCTCCTAAGCCCAAGAGCTGGAGGTTGCTGTGAGCTGTGATACCACGGCACTCTACCGAGGGCGACAAAGTGAGACTCTTGTCTCTTAAAAAGAAAAAAAAAAGAATGCTACAAATCAATAAAAAAAGTATAACTCAATGTAAGAGTATGCAAAACACATAAATAGGTATTTTACAAAAAAGGACACTCGTGTGGCCAATAAGAATATAAAGGTATGTTCAACATCATTAGTAATTAGGGAAATAAATTAGAACCACAGGAGCTAGAGACCTAGCCAGAGCAAAGTGAAACACTCTCTCCACTAAAAATAGAAAAATTAGCTGGGTACAGTGGTGTGCACCTATAATCTCAGTTACTTGGGAGGCTGAGTAGGAGGATCACTTGAGCCAGGGGTATCAGACCATAGTGAACAGTGATGATGCCACTACACTCTAGGCCCAGTGATAAAGCAAGACTCTGTCTCAAAAAATAAAAAATAAAGCCGGGCACTCACTCCAGTAATACTGGCACTCTGGGAGGCCGAGGCAGGTGGATAACTTGAGTTCAGGAGTTCAAGACCAGCCTGAGCAAGAGTGAGACCCCATCTCTACTAAAAACAGAAAAAACAAGCCAGACATCGTGGTGGGTGCCTATGGTCTCAGCCATTTGGGAGGCAGAGGCAAGAAGATTGCTCAAGCCCAAGAGTTTGAGGTTGCTGTGAGCGATGATACAACATCACTCAACTTAGGGCAAAGAGTGAGACTCTGTCTCCAAAATAAAAATTAAAAAATAGGCTTGGCGCCTGTGGCTCAAGCGGCTAAGGCACCAGCCACATACACCTAAGGTGGCGGGTTCGAATCCCCAGCCCGGGCCCGCCAAACAACAATGATGGCTGCAACCAAAACAAAAAATGGTCGGGCATTGTGGCAGGCACCTGTAGTCCCAGCTACTTGGGAGGCTGGGGCAGGAGACTCGCTTGCGCCCAGGAGTTGGAGGTTGCTGTGAGCTGTGATGCCATGGCACTCTACCCAGGGGGATAGCTTGAGGCTCTGTCTCAAAAAAATAAAAAATTAAAATTAAAAAATAAAATAAAGAGCACTTCTACCCCATACACAAGAAGACTCAGTACTAACTTGCAAATCTTTTCTGTGGGCCTCTACTATGTTCAGAAGAAAGCCTAGGGGCAGGGCAGGAGACTACAGATATTCTCGCTTGGTGGCCTAGGAACAGAGGAGGTGATTAGCAATTGTTAGGGGACGGATCAATGAAATACAGTGCTCACTTACTCTCCTATACCTTCTCCTCTAATTTTCTTTTGAGACAGAGTCTCTCTTTGTTGCCCTGGGTAGAGTGCTATGGTGTCATAGCTCATAGCAACCTCAAACTCCTGGGCTCAAGTGATTCTCTTTCCTCAGTCTCCCTAAGTAGTTGGGACTATAGGCGCCCACCAGAACACCCGGCTATTTTTCGAGACTAGGTCTTACTCTGGCTCAGGCTGGTCTCAAACCTGTAAGCTCAGGCAATCCACTCACCTTGGCCTCCCAAGTGCTAGGATTACAGGTATGATCCACCACACCCCACGATACATTCTCTTCTAAGCAAAACTTTAGGCTGTTTGGGCATAGGCAGTGCTATAGTTTGAATGTCCCCTGCAACCCTACAGCTGAAATTTGCCATTGGGAGTGTATTAAGAGGGACCTTTAAGAGGTAATTAGGTCATTAGGGCAATGCCCACAGGAAAGGATTAATGCTGTCCTGGGAGACTCGGTCAGTTAAGTCAGGAGTTTGCCCCCTTCTCTATCTCTCAATGCTTCTTTACCATGTGCCGCTTTCCTCCTCGTCATGACACAGGAAGAAGGCCTCCCCAGATGTGGCCTCCTGACATCAGACTTCCTAGCCTCCAGAACTGTAAACCAAATAAACCTCTTTACTTTATACATTATGCAGTCTGTTATTCTGTTTTAGCCATAGAAAATAGACTAAGACAGGCAGCAAACCCTCTCATTCAGAGGGCACAGGCAAAGATCCACAGTGCCTGAGGAAGGAGTAAAAGCAAAATAGTCAGTACTTATAGTTTGTGTAAGAAAAGGAAGAAGGGGCAAAATAGCCAAGACACAGGGATACAGACTCTGCCTAAAGCTGGCCCACACAGCATCGACCTCTACCAAGAGGCTTGTGCAGGTAAAGAGCAAGAACAGTCTATCAGAGTCAGAGAAGCAAGCGCAAAGAGAGGACCTGTCTATGGGGCAGGCTCTCAAGGGCGACTGAAAGCTTGGCGCCAGAAATACTTAAAAAACCTCCAAAACCCTAGGCCCCCCTAAAAGCACACTATAACAGCAGCCTATCACTAGAAGAACTTGAAGTCTATGGTGCAATAAAGGTAATGACAACTATAAGAAAACCCAATCCCAACTTAAGTGACTCGATTCTCTAAAAGAAGGGGCTTCCAAATTTCCAGGTTCACATACTATTTATTTCAGTCATTTCTACTGTTCTACACGTGATACTTAGCATTCAATTAATTATTATCAGACAAAAAGGAAAAGGAAAAAAATACCCAATACTGCTGTCAAGAGATAAAAGCAATTTCAGAGGTGATAGGGACTTTAAATGGCTATGATTAATACACATACACTAAAAGATCTAATGAAAACAGAAAAGGTAGAAAACAAGTATGAACAGATAATGATTTCAATAAATAAGAAATGGCAATATCAGGCTTGGCGCCTGTGACTTAAGCAGCTAAGGCCCCAGCCACGTACACCTGAGCTGGCGGGTTTGAATCCAGCCCAGGCCTGCCAAACAACAATGATGGCTGCAACCAAAAAAAAGAAAATAGCCAGGCGTTGTGATAGGTGCCTGTAGTCCCAGCTACTTGGGAGGTGGAGGCAGGAGAATCGCTTGAGCCCAGGAGTTGGAGGTTGCTGTGAGCTGTGATGCTATAGCACTCTACGCAGGGTGACAGCCTGAGGCTCTGTCTCAAAAAAAAAAGAAAGAAAGAAATGGCAAATATCAACTGGAAATGATAGAGTAACAGGCACAGTATTAGGGATAAAGCATTCCTCCAAGAAGCTCATCAGTAGACTAGACACAGCTGAGGAAAGAAGCAGAAAACTTAAAGGAGAGGTCAGTAAAAATGACCTTAATGAAACAAGAGAAAAAGAGCTAAAACAGAATGGAGCCTCCAAAAGCTCCAGGACGACAGCAAACATTCTAACAGACAACTGGAATCTCAGAAAGACAGGAGAGAGAAAAACAGTGCTAAAGAAATATCTGAAGACATGGGGTGAGAATTTTTCAAAAATCATAAAAGATACCAACTACAGAGTCATCCACCTAGACATATACAAATCAAAATCTGAAAGCCAAAGATAGAGGGAACTTTGAAGGTAGCCAGCAGAGGCTAAAACATCAGGGGGAGCGCCCATAGCTCAGTGGGTAGGGTGCTGGCCACATGCTCCGGGACTGGTGGGTTCGAACCCAGCCCAAGCCTGCTAACCAAAAAAAAAAAGAGGGGGAAACAAATAAAAAAATAGCCAGGCGTTATGGTGGGCACCTGTACTACCAGCTACTGAGGAGGCTGAAGCAAGAGAATCACTCAAGCCCAGGAGTTTGAGGTTGCTGTGAGCTAAGACACCATGGCACTGTACTGAGGGTGACAAACTGAGGCTCTGTCTCAATAAAAAAATAAATAATAAATACATTACATAGGGAAGGGAAGACCAAAAACTAAAACAAGCTGGCTTCTTATCATAAACTATGCAAACCAGAAGACTAAAGTGACATTTTTTAAGTACTGAAAGAAAAAATAAATAAACCCAAAACTCTATACTCTGCAAAAATCTTTCAAATATAAAGGTGAAATGAGGACTTTTCCAAACCAACAAAAGCCAAATGAATTCATTTCCAACTGACCTGTACTATAAAAAATATTAATGCAAGTTCTTCTAGCAGTGGGAAGATGATGGAAATTGGATTTATATGAAGCAATCAAGTATACCAGAAATGATAAATATATGGTCAAATATTAAAAAAAAAAAACACCTCTTTTCTCATGTTTAATCTCTTCAAAAACAAGATGATAAGATTTAACCTAACTATGTATATCAATAATTATACTAAGGGCAAACAGCCTACACATTCCAAATAAAAGAGACTGCCAGATTGGATAAAAAGGCAAACCCCAACGCAAGCCCTCTATAAGAAATCCACTTTAATTATAAAAATATAAAGAGGTTAAAAGTAAAAGGATGAAAAAGGTATATACTTTTAACCAAAGAAAGCTGAACCCAGTGGGTTCTTTGGTTTAATAACCAAAGAAAGCTGAAGTGCCTATTAGTGGCTATACATTAATAGCAAAGACTTCAGAACTAAGATTATGACCAGGGATAAAGAGAGATACTTCATAATGTTAAAGCAGTCAATTCATCAAGAAGACATAATAGCTTCATTATACATGAAGAAAAACCTGATAGAACTGAAGATTCCACTTTAGCTATTGTTATCTAAACTCCCTACAGATCACTCACACACACTGATAACTACAAATTCTGGACCAAAAAGAAAAAAAAAATTACTTGAGGATTCTGAACTAAAACCAGGCAGAATGTGGCAGGGAATCAAAACATGGAACAATGATCTACACAGGGAGGGGTGGGATTCCTTCTTCCAGGGGCTTGGCCTTGCTAGTAGGCATCAGGTACAAAGTAGCCCAATGAAGCAACTATAATCAGAACCAGAACATCTTCCTCATGCAAAGATACAGGGAAAAGATTTTAGGCAACTGTGGCTACTGCCAGAGTAAGTGAAGAATCCTAGACAAGAGAGAGCTAAAGAAGGGACCCCTGAACTCCATGCATGAACCACATGTACCACAGGCTACTTCTTCCTTGACCGATGCAGAAATCAAAGTAGCAGTTCAAAGGCTGAAAGAGGGCCGTGCCTATGACTCAGTGTAGGGCGTCAGCTCCATATACTGAGGGTGGTGGGTTCAAACCCGACCCCAGCCAAACTGAAAAAAAAAAATAGCCATGCGTTGTGGCAGGTGCTTATAGTCCCAGCCATTCAGGAGGCTGAGGCAAGAGAGAAATCACCTAAGTTGGAGGTTGCTGTGAGCTGTGTGACGCCATGGCACTCTACCAAGGGCAATACAGTGAGACTTTGTCTCTACAAAAACAAAAACAAAAACAAACAAAAAAAAAAGGCTGAAAGAGAGGATGCACCTTACAGCTGTGTCAATTCCATATAAAATTCCAAAATGTACATGGAACTTATTGCCAGGTAAAAACAAAATCATCAGTACTCCTCAGAGAAATGTTACAGAACCCAAAGTCTATACAACATATTGATAACATTCATAATGTCCAAGATACAATCCAACGTTACTACCAGAAGGATACAGCACATTTCTAAGGGAAATTAGAAGCCAACCCCAAATGACATAAATATTGAAATGTTCAGATATAAGCAATGGAACAGAATAAAAAGGTGAGAAACGGAACCACACGGATATGGTCAAACGATTTTCAATAATGATGCCAAAGTACTTCAAAGGGGAAAGATATTCTCTTAAACATAGACTGCTGAAATAAGATGACAGCAATATGAAAAGCAAAAATAAATAAAAATAAAGCTCTGACCCTTATAGCACACAAGATACAAATGACAACTCAAAACAGATCCCAGACCTCAACAGTAAAACAGTGAAAAACCATGCTAAAACTTTGGAAAACAGATTGATAGTTTCTAAGAAGGTTGGACATAAGAAGTTACCATATGGCTTGGCGCCTGTAGCTCTGCGGGTAGGGTGCCAATCACATACACTAGAGTTGGCAGGTTCCAATCCAGCCCGGGCCTGCCAAACAACAATGACAACAACAAAAAAATAGCCGGGCATTTTGGCAGGTGCCTGTAGTAGTCCCAGCTACTTGGGAGGCTGAGGCAAGAGAATTGCTTAAGCCCAAGAGTTTGAGGTTGATGTGAGCTATGACACCACAGCACTCTACTGAGAGTGATGTAGTGAGACTCTGTCTCCAAAAAAAAAAAAAAAAGTGGCATATCCATACAATGAAATGTTAACTTGCCAATAAAAATGAAGTACTGACACTGCTACAACATAGATAAGCCTTGAAAATATGTTAGTGAAAGAAGCCAGTCACAAAATACCCAGTATGACTCCATCTATACGAAATGTCCAATACAGGCAAATCTGTAAGATAGAAACTAGATCCACAGTTACCTAGAGCTGGAATGGATGGAAGATTGGGGAGGATGGCTATAGGGTACTAGGCTATTTTTGAAGTATGAAAATGTTCTAAAATTGATTGTGGTGATGAGCGTACAATTCTGTGAACACACTAAAAGCAACGAAAATGCACATTTTATGTGGGTGAATTTGTGATATATAAATCACATCACAGTAAAGATATTACAAAAAAAGAGCTAAAACTATAAAACTTCTATAAGAAAACATAAAAAATTTTTGTCCTTGGGTTAGGTAGATTTCTTAGAACACCAAAAAGGCATTAACCATAAATTAAAAAATCAATAAACTGAACTTCAGCAAAATTTTCTGGCTAATTTTTTCTTGTATTTTTAGTAGAGATGGGGTCTAGCTCTTCTTTAGACTGGTCTTGAACTCACGAGCTCAAGCAATCCACCCGCCTCAGTCTCCAAGAGTGCCAGGTTTACAGGCATGAGCCACTGAGCCTGGCCTAAAATATTCAACTTCTGTTCTTTGAAAGATAATTTTTTTTTTTGGTAGAGAAAGAGTCTTACTTTATTGCCCTCGGTAGAGTGCTGTGACATCACAGCTCACAGCAACCTCCAACTCCTGGTCTTAGGTGATTCTCTTGCCTCAGCCTCTCAAGTACCTGGGACCACAGTTGCCCGCCACAACACCCGGCTATTTTTTTGTTGCAGTTTGGCCAGGGCCAGGTTTGAACCCGCCACCCTTAGTATATGGGGCTGGCACCTTACCCACTGAGCCACAGGAGCTGCTCTGAAAGATAATTTTTTAAAAAAGGAAAAAGCAAGTTACAAACTAAGAGAAATACGTATAAAACATCTATCTGATAGGCTCGGCGCCTATAGCTCAACCAGCTAAGGCGCCAGCCACGTACACCTAAGGTGGCGGGTTCGAATCCCCAGCCCGGACCCGCCAAACAACAATGATGGCTGCAACCAAAAAATAGCCGGGCGTTGTGGCGGGCGCCTGTGGTCCCAGCTACTTGGGAGGCGGAGGCAGGAGACTCGCTTGAGCCCAGGAGTTGGAGGTTGCGGTGAGCTGTAATGCCACGGCACTCTGCCCAGGGGGACAGCTTGAGGCTCTGTCTCCAAAAAAAAAAAAAAAAACAACATCTATCTGATAAAGGACTTATGTCAAAAATATGTAAAGAACCCTTACAACAAAATAAGATAACTCAATTTTTTAAATGGGCAGAAAGGTTGAAGATACTTCACCAATAAAGATGAACGAATGGCTATTTTTTTTTTTTTTTTTTTTTTTTGAGACAGAGCCTCAAGCTCTCCCCCCGGGCAGAGTGCCGTGGCATTACAGCTCACAGCAACCTCCAACTCCTGGGCTCAAGCGAGTCTCTTGCCTCTGCCTCCCAAGTAGCTGAGACCACAGGCGCCCGCCACAACGCCCAGCTATTTTTTTGGTTGCAGCCGTCAGTGTTGTTTGGCGGCCTAGGGCTGGATTCGAACCTGCCACCTTAGGTGTACGTGGCTGGCGCCTTAGCCGGTTGAGCTATAGGCGCCGAGCCACGAATGGCTATTAATCACACAAAAATCAGCCTGTCATCATAAGTCATTAGGTAAATGCAAATTAAAACCAGAATGAGATACCACTATCCCCCATAAAAACAACTAGAGTTAAAATGACTGAAAATACCAAGTGTTCAAGAGGCTATGGAGTCACTGGAACTCTCTAGTGCAGATGAAAATGCAGAAATAGTACAGCCAGGCTGGGCATGGTGGCTCACACCTGTAATCCTAGCACTCTGGGAGGTTGAGGCAGGTGGATCGCTGGAGCTCACAGATTCAAGGCCAGCCTGAACAAAAAAGCAAGACCCCTATCTCAACTAAAAATAGAAAAACTGAGGCAAGAGAACTGCTTGAGCCCAAGAGTTGGAGATTGCTGTGAGCTAGAACATCACAGCATTCTACCCAGGGCAACAGCTTAAGACACTGTCTCAAAAAAAAAAAAAAAAAATAGTATAGCCACTTCGGAAAGTAGGTTAGCCATCTCCTATATGATTAAATTTACACTTATCATAAGACCCTGCAACTCTACCTCTACTCAAGAGAAACGAAAACTCATCTACATAAAGACATGTATACAGGCCAGGCATAGTGGCTCCCTTCTGTAATCCTGGCACTCTGAGAGGCTGAGGAAGATGGACTGTTTGAGTTCAGGAGTTTGAGACCAGGTTGAATAAGAGTGAGACCTCATCTCTACTAAAAATAGAAAAACTAGCTGGGTGTTGTGGCCAGAACCTGGAGTCCTAGCTATCAGGGAAGCTGAGGCAAGAGAATGGCTTGAGCCTGAGTTTGAGGTTGCTGTGAGCTGCAACACCACGGCACTCTGCCCAGGGTGACAAAGTGAGACTCTGTCTCAAAAGAAAAAAAGAAAAAAAAACCCTGTACATTAATATTAATTCATGGCAGCTTTATTAATAATAATCCCAAACTGGAAACAACTCAAAATGCTTAGTAATAAATAAATAATAGTAAATTGATACAATGGACTACTATTCAGTAATAAAAAGGAACAAATTATTAGTATATGCAACAATGAGTATCAATCTTAAAGGACTGTACCAAGTGAACACTGCCAGACGGAAAGTTCATGTTCAATGTGTTCATTAGATTGTCCAGAAAAGGCAAAATATAGTGACAGAAAGTTATCAGTGGTTGGCAAGGGTAGACAAAGGAACATGAAAGGCCTTTTGGGGGTAACGAGAATGTGGTGGTAGTGGTGGTTAAGACAGTGAACACTAGTTAAAACTCATAAAAGTAGACACTTAACATAGGTGAATGGTGGATGTTAATGTGGGTAAATTATACTCAGTAAAATTAATTTTTTTTTTTTGAGACAGAGTTTCAATATGTCACCCTCAGTAGAGTGACGTGGCGTCGCAGCTTGCAGCAACCTCAAACTCTTGAGCTTAAGCAAGTCTCTTGCCCCAGCCTCACAAGTAGCTGGGACTACAGGTGCCTGCCACAAAGCCCAGCTATTTTTTTGTTGCAGTTGTCACTGTTGTTTAGCTGGCCCGGGCTGGGTTTGAACCCGTCAGCCTCAGTGTATGTGGCTGGTGCCTAACCACTGAGCTATAGGCACTGCTAAAGTTGACTTTTTTTAAAAGGACAACTAATAGTTTCACTCCTTTTCTCAAGTTCCCAAAGTCTTAATTTCCAAAAGGTCTCAAAATCCAATATGCTCTACTCTGAGGACCTGACCTTGATTTCAATTCCTTACATGCCTTATGATTCAAAGCAAGCACTTTTGAAGTGTAAAACTCTACATTTTGTGTATGAATTCCAAGTCCATGATGATATATGACCTATGTGTATCATCTCCAGCTAAATTATAGATACAATCACAAATATTATTTAATCCTTTGCAATTTTTCAAGTTTCCTTGCTTTTCCCATCTTCTCACTAAAAACAATTTATCATAATTGTTTAGTAGCTCACTAATATGCAAGGTGATAAATCCCAGTTTCAAGAGATTACAACTTAGTCAGCAGGTCACTTTTAAACACCTGTAGTTTTTTTGCCAACATCTAATGGAACACACTACATTTTCTACAAAGAATAACAAACGTGGTGGCACCCATAGCTCAGTGGGTAGAACGCTGGACACATACACCCAGACTGACAAGTTGGAACCCAGCATGGGCCAGCTAAACAACAATGACAACTGCAACAAAAAAATAGCTGGGTATTGTAGCGGGCGCCTGTAGTCCCAGCTTACTTGGGAGTCTGAGGCAGGAGAATCGCTTAAGCCCAAGAGTTTGAGGTTGCTGTGAGCTGTGATGCCACTTCACTCGACCAAGGGCAACACAGTGAGACTGTCTAAAAAAAAAACATGTCTCACTAAATCAACACTCCCAAAATAATCAAAGTGAAATAAAACATTCAGCAACCAGGAGAAAAATTAAGAAGATTGGGCTATCTTAACTTTTAGTGGCAATTAGGCTTTACAGGATAAACAAAGGCCTTCAGGGAAGGGATGGCATGTGAATCTCTTGAAATTCAAGATGGACTTTCCTGCATATCTACAACAGTAATGGATGAGTAATGTGTGAAATAGCTCAAGGGAATCTCTTATAGAGTATAATTAAGACCTTAGGAATAACCAGGGTTAAGTATTCACACAGATATCTTCAAAGAAAATGAAAAAGAACAAGATGTGGAAAAGAGTATAGGGACATACAGGTTCTGAAATGGATAAACCTCTGTATTACTTGAATTATTTTAGAAGACATAATTTGTATTACCCAAATTATTTTAAAATTAATCTTGCTCGGTTTGGTACCCATAGCACAGTGGTTACAGTGCCAGCCACACACACCGAAGGTGGTGGGTTCGATCCCAGCCCAAGCCTGCTTAAACAACAATGACAATTGCAGCAACAACAACAAAAATAGCCAGGCATTGTGGCGGGCGCCTGTAGCCCCAGCTACTTAGGAGGTTGAGACAAGAAAATCGCTTAAGCCCAAGAGTTTGAGGTTGTTGTGAGCTGTGACATCACAGCACTCTACAAAGGGCAACACAGTGAGACTCTGTCTCAAAAAAAAAAAAATTAATCTTGTTCCACAGCTTCACAGAATCAATATGAGAGATTTCTACTAGCAAAGACACATGGCAATCAACAAAAGAACAAACAAAAGAGAAACTGAAACAAAAACTCACACATTTTCAACAGACCAGAATACAAACTTGAAACTGACCAGAAATAAAATGGAATTACATTTAAGCAGAAATAGGACTCTTCTTTATTACTGCAGTTCATCTCCTGCAATAAAGCAGCATCAAGGGTCTTTTATTTATATGTGAACCCATTTGCTTGGCAGACAAACTGACAAAGGTTGCAGTCTTTTACACAAGTGCTATATTTTCATAACGATAAGACTGAGGGAAACAAAAGCTAGATGTCTGAGGATTGACTTAGGCTGACACTCACCACAAACTTCTCACCATTCTGCTCCACATGTTTGTATGTGGGGACCGATATGGGCACTGCTTGCTTTTCTGTGTAATCATAGAATGACTGCCCCAGCGAGTCGTCACTGGGGTCTAGGTTATCTGCCTCGTGAGGAGGCACAGACAACACTGTCAAGATCAATTCCTTCTCGCCTGCTCGGATCAGGTCCACCACCTGCTTGTGTGTCGCCCCTTCAACATTCACGCCGTTCCTAAGGGGAAAAAGGGAAAAAGACAATCCCATAAACCAGAAGGGTCCAAACACCTTGTATCTCCACCCTCCGGCCCCCACTCCACAGTCACACAGTATGAACATAAAGTCAAAGATTAATCTGGTTCCAGAAAAGCTGCTTATGTTTTTACAGATCCTAATGTGAGTGAGCTTATGGCAGGGGGAAAAAATGGAAATAGGTGAGAAGACCTACCCTTTCTTTCCTAGAATCCCCCACACAGCTTCAGGAAAGCACATGGGAAAAGGGGAAAGCTGAGGAGGAAACAAAGCTTTTTAAGCTAAACAGTCCAATTTCCTCATCCTAAATAAGCATGTATACAATCAAAGTGGCTTTTCCCAATCCTCCCACTTGAACTGTACTCTTTGTCCTTTTGAAACCTCATGGGAAGTCTGTTAAAAGAAACTTCATGGCCTGGCACGGTGGATCATGCCTATAATCCTAGTAGTCTGGGAGGCCGAGGCAGGTAGATTGCCTGAGCTCATGAGTTCGAGACCAACCTGAGCCAGAGTGAGACCCTGTCTCTAAAAATAGCTGGGGGTCATTGTGGGCATCTGTAGTCCCAGCTACTTGGGAGGCTGAGGCAAGAAGATCGCTTACGCCCAAGAGTTTGAGGTTGCTGTGAGCTGTGACATCACAGCACTCTACAGAGGGTGACAAAGTGAGACTCTGTCTCAAAAAAAAAAAACTTCACAAAATGCATTGGCTTAATTCGCAAACAGAGACTCAAAAGAAGTTGTGACTCAAGATAATTCCTTTATATCTAATTTCTCCTCATATTCTCAAATTAGTCAACTTAATGTTCCTTTATACCAAGTTTCATTACTTTGGAAATTAAATGGTATTAGTCAGGGCTGGGTTCGGTGGCTCATGCCGATAATCCCAGCACTCTGGGAGGCCAAGGCATGCGATTGCCTGAGCTCACTGGATGGAGACCAGCCTGAGCAAGAGCAAGACCCTGTCCCTAAAAGTAGCCAGGTGTTGTGGCAGGCACCTGTCGTCCCAGCTACTCAGGAGACTAAGGCAAGAGAATCACTTAAGGTCAGAGTTTAAGGTTGCTGTGAGCTGTGATGCCATAGCACTCTATGGGGGGTGAGAAAGTAAAACTCTGTCTCAAAAATAAATAAATAAATGATATTAATCTTTACCCACACTAGTTTCTTCTATCAGTTATTTTTTTTTAAATGATTTCCTCTCTAAAATCTCATTATCTGACCTAACTTCTTTTCTTCCAATCACTTCAATTAACCATTTCAAGATTCTACTTTTGGCTCAGTGCCTGTGGCTCAAATGGCTAAGGCGCCAGCCACATACACCTAAGGTGGCGGGTTTGAATCCAGCCCAGGCCCACCAAACAACAATGATGGCTGCAACCAAAAGAAAAAATAGCCAGGAGTTGTGGTGGGCGCCTGTGGTCCCAGCAACTTGGGAGGTGGAGGCAGGAGACTCGCTTGAGCACAGGAGTTGGAGGTTGCTGTGAGTTGTGATGCCACAGCACTCTACCCAGGGGGACAGCTTGAGGCTCTGTCTCAAAAAAAAAAAAAAAGATTCTACTTTTTCCTGCTCTGTGCTGCCTCACTTAAAGCCCTACGTGATTAGGTTAATCTAAAACACATAAACCAAAGGTTATATAGTAAATCGACCTACACATTTTCCCTACCTATTTTACTGTGTATAAAAAGCTGAAATAAGGAAAGCCCCAAGGTGTAGATGAACGATAATTTTGTCAAGAAAGATGCTGAGTTTCACAAAACTCACTCGGCAAACAGACCCACCATCCCAAAATGCTGACCCAGACTGCTGTTTCAGCAAAAACTACTGGACAGCTGTCCTACCTCCCATGGCCAACCCAAGAGTTAGGAAATAAACACCTGGCCACTAATCAATTTAATATTTAAAGTTTATTTATTTTTCAGTCTTGTTCCAAATCATTAAGGTTTTCCTTCCCAAAAATGACACTAACTTTACTTACAAGCCTTCCATAAACTTTTCAGTCACTAAAATTGTCTGTCTGAAAAATCATTTATATAAACAAAACAGGCAGGAGATCACCCAGCTAGCCTCTTTTCTTAGTTAGGATCTTTAGGATTTAACAATCTAGCCAGTAAATTCAGCACTCTTTCCACTTCATAACTTAAAAGTGTAATATATACCAAAAAACCCCAAACAATTAATTTTACAACAAGCGAACTATAGAAGAAAACAAAGAACATTCTCCACTGGTGGAAATTTAGCCTTTTTATTCAGATTAGTCAGACTCTGTCTAAAAAAAAAGGAATATGTAGTCTCCAAAAAGACTCAGAACTGGCTCAGCGCCTGTGGCTCAAGCGGCTAAGGCGCCAACCACATACACCTAAGGTGGCGGGTTCAAATCCCCAGCCCGGGCCCGCCAAACAATAATGATGGCTACAACCAAAAAATCGCCGGGTGCTGTGGTGGGCGCCTGTAGTCCCAGCTACTTGGGAGCCTGAGGCAGGAGACTCGCTTGAGCCCAGGAGTTGGAGGTTGCTGTGAGCATGATACCATGGCACTCTACCCAGGGGGACAGCTTGAGGCTCCATCTCAAAAAAAAAAAAAGACTCAGAACTATTGCTTTCAATACATGCCTCCACCCACTGAGGGTTTTTTGTTTGTTTTTTTGTTTGTCTGAGACAGAGTCTCACTCTGTTGCCCAGGCTAGAATGCCATAGTATCAGGCAAACTCACAGTAACCTCAAACTCATGGGCTCAAACTATATTCCTGTTCCAGCCTCCTGAGTAACTGGGACTACAGCACTCCATGAAGTCCGGCTAATTTTTCCACTTTTACTATGTAGGCTATATATTTATTTATTTATTTATTTAGACAAGAGTCTCACTTGGGTTACCCTGGGTAGAATGCCATACCTTCATGATAGATCACAGCAACCACAAACTCCTGGGCTCAAGCAATCCTTCTGCCTCAGTTTTTCTATTTGTAGTAGAGATGGGGTCAAATTCCTAAGCTCCAGCAATCCTCCTGCCTGGGCCTCTCAGAGCAATAGTTATAGGTCTGAGCCACCATGTCTGGCCCACCCAGTTTTCAAATCAATGCTACTTGGGTCACTCTCAAAAATAATCCCTGAAGCTGGGCACAGTGGCTTACACCTTAGCTCAGGAGTTCAGGACCACCCTGAGGAAGAGCTAGACCATCTCTAGCAAAAGTAGAAAAACTAGCTGGGCTGGGTAGCAGGCACCATAGTCCTAGCTACTTAGGAGGCTGAAGCAGGAGGCTCTTGAATCCAAGAATTTGAGGTTGCTGCAAGCTACAATGATGCCAGGGCACTCTACCAGGGTGACAGAGTGAGACTGTGTCTCAAAGGGAAAAAAAAAAGGCCTTGAGAATTGCCAGAAGAACTTCAGGGAGGCTTACACCAAGAGCAGCTAGGAAGCAAGGACACTTGCTGAGGTTTTATTTCTGTATTATTATAGTAAGACCAAGCTTCAAATAGGCTATCATCCCCAAAACAATGAGTCTCTCTTTATCACCCTTGGTAGAGTGCCATGGCATCACACAGCTCACAGAAACCTCCAACTCCTGGGCTTAAGCGATTCTCTTGCCTCGGCCTCCCAAGTAGCTGGGAGTACAGGCGCCTGCCACAATGCCTGGCTATTTTTTGGTTGCAGTTTGGCCGAGGCCGGGTTTGAACCCACCACCCTCGGTATATGGGGCTGGCACCCTACCCACTGAGCCACAGGCGCTGCCCCCTAAAACTTCTTTAAAAAAGAAAGATGAAAAAACTTCCAGAGCCATATCCTAAACACACTTGCTATTATTTATCTGGTTCAGCTACAGAAAGAATGCTATATATTCCACAACTTAATACAAAGCGGGAAATTCCTTCATTCTTCAGAGAATGAAATGAGGTCAGTAAAAATCCCAGGATGTCTGATTCAGAAAAAGAGCCCCCCTTCCACAAGAATTAAGAGGTCTTCACTGTCATAACAAGGTTTGCATGATACACTCCTTCCCACAAGAATGCTATTGTACGCGTACTAGGCTCAAATTAGGTGTAGCTCAATAGTTTGTACAAATCTGACATAAATAAATGCAAAATATGAATTTACAACAAAAGGAAAACTTTCAGTAGTACAGAGTTTGGGTTCAAAGCATGACTTTGAGAGTCAAACAGGCATGGGTTTGAATACCAACTGTACCATTTAACAGATGAGACCTTACATAAATTACTCCATCTAAGCCTCAATTTTCTAACCCATAAGATGGAGCTAATGGAATTGTTATGACAACTAAAATGAGATAAAGCTCTAGTCCAGAACAGGGCAACAAACTCATAAATGATAGCTATTTGTGTTGTAGTCTTTATAACAACTGGGCCAACAGGCTGGTAGTATTTTGGCCTCCCCGATGATGTAAATCCTTTCTACCACCAATTTCCCTTGCCTTTCTTCTGTCTTTGTGACATAATCTAGTTGGAATTCATTTGAAAGTAAACTCTTCAATCAACGATAATGGGGTTCAAGATAGCCACCTTCACAAAACCACTGCATCAGGGAACCGCTAAGTCCTCTATTGCACAAAAAAGTACCTACTGCCCAATAGAGCCTACCAATCTATGCTTCCTCCATAAAGAAAGGTCATAGCTTAAATACACTATTGAAAAAATTCATCAGAGGCTCGGCACCTGTAGTTCAGTGAGTAGGGTGCCAACCACATAACACTGAGGCTAGTGGGTTTGAGCCCAGCCCGGGCCTACTAAACAACAATGACAACTGCAACCAAAAAAGAGCCAGGCATTGTGGTCAGCGCCTGTAGTCCCTGCTACTTGGGAGGCTGAGGCAAGAGAATCGCTTAAGCTCAAAAGTTTGAGGTTGCTGTAAGCTGTGATGCCATAGCATGCTACCAAGGGCAACATAATAGAAAAAAATAAAATAAAAAAAGAAAGAAAAAAAAATTCAACAGATATGTGATTAAGCAAATAAACAAATGTCAATTATAGAACCCAGGTAGTAGATATATAAATATTCACTGTACAGTTGTTTCATCTTTTCTATGTTTGGTATTTTTCATAATTAAATGAAGGAAAAAATGAAGGCTGCCAAAAATTCCAACAACCCACAAATATGACCAAAATTTTGTTTCCTTAGGAAACTAGAGGATACCTAATTTATGTCTTAAGCATTATAAAGAGACACTTAATAATGTTAATAAAATGTTCAATTTTACATAAGACCAAATTTGGCCCCAGTAAGAGGCCAAAGCTAGCTTATGGGAGTGGCTTCAAATAAGACTTCTTCTATTCAACCAAAGTTAGCCAGCTAGGGAAACTGCAAAGCTAATATAAATACTCCCAAGAAGTAGGAGGAAAAGCTCTAGTCAGAATTTGTATGCTGCTTGTGAAGAAAGCTGTATCTAAGGAAAACTAGGTACGCCACATATGCACACAGCACGGAGCTATTCTACTTGTAAAGAGAATACTATTTTGACTCCCCTGTGATAGGCAACAAAGTAATTCAAGGGGAATTAGTCCCTCAGAAGCAGCCCATTAAAAATAAACAACAAATTTCTATAACTGCAAGCAGTAAGACAGACATTTCAACTTTATACAATTAAAACACAAGGGAGGCTCGGCGCCTATAGCTCAACGAATCCCCAGCCCGGACCCGCCAAACAACAATGGCGGCTGCAACCAAAAAATAGCCGGGCGTTGTGGCGGGCGCCTGTGGTCCCAGCTACTTGGG
>NW_003852569.1:1261392-1263921 GCF_000181295.1 Otolemur garnettii
TGTGGCATCACAGCTCACAGCAACCTCAAACTCTTGGGCTTGAGTGATTCTCTTGCCTCAGCTTCCCAAGTAGCTGGGACTATAGCCACCTGCCACAACGCCCAGCTATTTTTTTGTTGCAGTTATTGTTTAGCTGGCCCAGGCTTGGTTTGAACCCGCCAGCCTGGGTGTATGTGGCTGGTGCCATAACCACTGTGCTACGGACGCCAAGGAAAGCTTCAGTAAAGTTGCTTTAAAAATAAAAATTATGGGCTTGACGCCTGTGGCTCAAGCAGCTAAGGTGCCAGCCACATACACCTGAGCTGGTGGGTTCCAATCCAGCCCAGGGCCCCCAAACAATAATGACAGCTGCAACCAAACAATAGCTGGGCTTGTGGCATTTGCCTATAATCCCAGCTACTTAGGAGGCGGAGGCAGGAGACTCACTTGAGCCTAGGAGTTAGAGGTTGTTATGAGCTGTGATGCTACAGCACTCTACCCAGGGTGACAGCTTAAGGCTCCATCTCAAAAAAAAGTAAAAATAAATAAAAATAAAATAAAAATTATGGTCAGACTGAGCAAGATTGAGGCCTCATTTCTACTAAAAATAGAAAAATGAGCTGGGCGTTGTGGCAGTGCCTGTAGTCCCAGCTACTTGGGAGGCTGAGGCAGGAAGATCACCTGAGTCCAGGGCTTTGGGATTGCTATAAGCTAGGCTGATACCATGGCACTCTATCCCAGGTGACGGTGAGATTTTGTCACCAAAAAAAAAAAAAAAAAAAAATTATGTAATACCCTCATCTGTAAGTGTGAAATAGTAGCCCATCACGTGGATGAAACATAATCTCTATTCCATAATCTCTATTCCTCAAAAATACTCTTGAAGTATTTTTTGGGTTGTTTTTGCTGGTATAAGTATTATGAAGATCCTAGTAAATGAATCTATATATATCTACAGCATAAAACTATTCAAAGAATAAAATACATGCTTTTTCTTTCACCTTCCACATCTGTGTGGAAAATATGCTAAACTTTGGATACTTCCAAGTCTTACAAGCGTATTTCATGCAAGTAATGAAATGAAGGGAAATCAAGCCAGAGCTAGTTTTACTCCTCCTGTTGCTTTGGCTTTTGTCCTAATCTCTTATAAATAATAGGACACATATTTCAAGCCTAGGAGAGTTAAGAACCTCAGCAACCATGATTATGAAGTCAAGGCAGATAGCAGCAGTATCTCTCTCAAGTATGTCAAAGCCATAATATTAGGACCAAGAGTCAATCAAGTTCATCAAACCCCTACATTAATGTCATTATATTGCCTTACAAATATAATTCAGATTCTGTTTTGTGGGAGGCCTAGAATCCACTTGATACATTTTTAAGTATTCAAGACCATAAAGCATTTTCTTATAAAAGAGTATTTGAAAAAAAATTTTATACAGCCAAATATCTAACATTTAGAGACACCAAAGTACATCAAACATATGGACTGTAAAACATCTTTTAAAATACTTATGGCCAGCTGGGCACGGTGGCCCACACTGGCAATTCCAGCACTCTGGGAAGCTAAGGTGGGTGAATTGCCTGAGTTCACAGGTTCGAGACCAGCCTGAGCCAGAGGGAGACCCTCACCTCTAAAAATAGCCACGTGTTATGGTGGGCACCTGTAGTCCCAGCTACTTGGGTGGATGAGGCAAGAGGATCACTTGAGCCCAAGAGTTAGAGGTTGCTGTGAGGTGCACACTATTGGGGGTGACAAAGTGAGACTCTGTCTCAAAAAAAAAAAAAAAAAAACCCTTATGGCCAGGCACAGTGGCTTACACCTATAATCCCAGTACCCTGCTGTTTAGTAGAGTTGTACTAGGAATATAATCCTAGTACTTTGGGAGGCTGACATGAGAGGATCACTTGAGCCTAGGATATCGAGATCAGCCTGAATAATAGTGAGAACTTGACTCCACCAAAAGTAGAAAAATGAGCCAAATTTGGTGGTGGCACCTGTAGTCTCAGCTACTGGGAGGCCGAAGCATGAGGACCCTTGAGCCCAGGAGTTTGAGGTTGCTGTGAGCTGTGACACGACAGCACTGTAGTCTGGGCAACAGAGTAAGACTCTGTATCCAAAAAAAAAATGAAGACTATAATGCAAACACAGGAAAGATTTTGTATTGTTATAATGAAAAAAGGTACTATAAACTGTTTATTCCCCACTTAAAATAAAACATGTTATCCATTTTGATACTAAACACAGAAAATATTTTTGCCCTTTCAGTGCCCTTAGCACAGTGGTTACAGTGTCAGCCACATGCACTAAGGCTGGCAGGTTCCAACCCAGCCCAGGGCCAGCTAAACAACAATTTCAACAACAACAACAACAACAACAAAAAATAGCCAGGCGTTGTGGTGGGCACCTGTAGTCCCAGCTACTTGGGAGGCTGAGGCAAGAAAATCACTTAAGCCCAGAGTTGGAGGTTGGAGGTTGCTGTGAGCTGTGATGCCATGGCACTTTACCAAGGGCAACATAATGAGATTGTCTAAAAAAAAAAAAAAAAA
>NW_003852569.1:1263978-1264476 GCF_000181295.1 Otolemur garnettii
TTTTTTTTTTTTTTGCCCAAAAGGCACAAAATATAAATTATGAAAATAGGCTGGGCATGGTGCTCACACCTATAATCCTAACTCTGGGAGGCTGAGGCAGTTGGATTGCTTGAGCTCACAAGTTTGAGACCAGCCTGAACAAAAGCAAGACCCTGTCTCTACTAAAAATAGAAAAACTGAAGCAATAGGATCCCTTGAGCCCAAGAGTTGGAGGTTGCTGTGAGCTATGACACTATAGCACTTTATCCAGGGCAACAGTGTGAGATAGTGTCAGTCACCCTGGGTAGTGCTGAGGTGTAGCTCATAACAATCTGAAACTCTTGGGCTCAGGAATCCTCCTGCCTCAGCCTTGCAAGAGGCTGGGACTACAGGTACCTTCCATCATGCCCACCTAGTTTTTCTATTTTTTTTTTTTTTTTTTTGAGACAGAGCCTCAAGCTGTCCCCTTGGGTAGAGTGTTGTGGCATTACAGCTCACAGCAACCTCCAACTCCTGGGC
>NW_003852569.1:1264595-1282932 GCF_000181295.1 Otolemur garnettii
GCCGGTTGAGCTATAGGCGCCGAGCCAGTTTTTCTATTTTTAATAGAGACAGGATCTCTCTCTTGCTTGGGCTGGTCTTGAACTCCTGAGCTCTGGCAATCCACTTGCCTCAACTTCCCAGAGTGCTGGTGTGAGCCATGGCACCCATCCTTACAGATAATTTTAAAACTTTAACAAAGCTGTTACATCATCTTCTCAATTATCAGATGAACTCCCTGCCTTCTCCACAATACATTTTCTTAGAAACTGGGTAAAGATCTCCTAAGCTAGAGAAAAGCAGACCTCTTGCACTGAGAAGGTCATTGCCTTCGACTTTCTGCTGGCTCACTACTCTGCTGTTCAGTACAGCTGTACTAGAAACCAGACTGTAAAACAGGGGCTGTGCTGCTGGGATTTGAAGATCTGGACACTCTAATTTTTGCAGTTACATCATTTGACTAGCTTAGTTTGGCTTCTTTTCATCTAACTCTGCCTCCCTACTATCTTACTTAGGCAAACAAGACAAAGAATATTTTTGCTGTCTTAGCAATGACACTGTACTTTACCCTTAAACTCTTTAAGATATAAGATTCAAACATGTATAGCCAATGAACGTAATCAAAGAAGGTGAAGCTTGCACAGATCTAAGCAAAATGAGCATTATTAACTACTAACGTCAAGAATTTTTTTGGTATGCTGGATCAGAAATAACATTTTGTATCTTATATCTTAGAACATCTAATTTACTGACAGGAAGCCAAAAGTATGACTAGAGTAAGTGAGCAGCCAAAGGTTTCTAAGATGTTTAAGCATTTTCTTTTTTATTTTATTTTTTTGCAGTTTTTGGCCTGGGCTAGGTTTGAACCTGCCACCTCCAGTATATGGGGCTGGCACCCTACTCCTTTGAGCTACAGGTGCTGCCTAAGCATTTTCTAATAAATAGTAATCTAGTCAATAATTTTTCAGGGCAGCATCTGTGGCTCAAAGGAGTCAGGTGCTGGCCCCATATGCCAGAGGTGGCAGGTTAGAACCCAGCCCCAGCCAAAAAAAAACAAAAAACAAAAAAAAACTGCAAATAATAATAATAATAATTTTTTAAAGTACAAAATTATTATCTCAAGGCCAATTTATATAATCTAGAATAAGAGATGGTGGCTTAATAAATAGGTAAAATCCTTTAAAAAAGCAATTTAATTGTAATTTGCCATTTAAAGTTATAAAAATGTTCCTGGCCAGGCAAGGGGCTCACACCTGCAATCCCAGCACTTTGGGAGGCTGAAGAAGGAGAATCACTTGAGTATAAGAGTTTGAAACCAGTTTGGGCAACACAGTGAAACCCCATCTCTATAAAATTTAAAAATTATCCAGGCATGGTACTCATGCCTATAGTCCTAACTACTCAGGAAGCTAAGGCAGGAAAATCCCTTGAGCCCAGGAGTTCAAGTTTGCTGTGAGCTATGATTGTGCCACTGCACTCAAGATCCCATTACTAAAAAGGTAAATAAAAATTTGTATTCTTTCAATACTACTGATTTATCCTAAGGAAATAACCAAAAGATGAACTTCACAAGGGTAAGAACCGACACACTGAACACTCTCAAGTATTTGCTGAAAGAATACATGAAATAATCTTAAACACAGAAAGTTAAGCACAAATGTATCCACTATTGGGCGGCGCCTGTGGCTCAAAAGGGTAGGGCGCCAGGTCCATATGCCAGAGGTGGCAGGTTCAAACCCAGCCCTAGCCAGAAAAAAAAAAAAAAACATACCCACTATTATCTAGGCTGTTTTTAAATTTCTGTTCTTATAAAAAGTCAACAGTAGGAGGATCAATAATTAAAAATGGAAATCTATAAAACTTCTAAAAGGTAATAGAGGAGAAAATCTAGAAATTTTGGATTTGGTAATGAAATTTTTTTTAGAGACAGTCTCACTTTGTAGTCCTCAATAGAGTACTGTGGAGTCACAGCTCACAGCAACCTCTAGCTCTTGGGCTTAGGTGACTCTTTTTGCCTCAGCCTCCCAAGTACCTGGGACTACAGGCGCCCGTCACAACATCCAGCTATCTTTTGTTGCAGTTTGGCTGGGGCCAGGTTTGAACTCACCAACCTCGGTATATGGGCTGGTGCCCTACTCACTGAGCCACAAGCACCACCAGGTAATGATATTTTATATGCAACACCAAAAAGCACTGATCTACAAAAGAAAAAATTGCTACCCTGAACTTTATTAAAATTTAAATTTCTGTTCTGTGAAAGATGTTTAGAGGATCAAAAAACAGGTGGATTTCTTCCTGGTTGGAAATCTCACCCTACTTGCATCCAGGTGGAATAGAGTTAGTTTTATAGATTGCACAAACCAGACCTCCATTTTCCTTTCATCTTGGCCTCAGAATAATCTTTCATCTTTGGCTCTATAACCTTTCATTTTGGTGCCAAACCCAGGACAGGGAGAAGCCCTTTTGGGGGGGCCGAAGTATTCCCCATCAAACCCAGCTAAACGGACCCTTTTTCCAGTAAGAGGAAAGAAAACGGGAAACCTCTCCAACCCTGCCTAAATTTCATCCATCTAATGGTGAGCTTTTTCATCTAGAACTCCTTTTCTAAACTTTTTTTTAACTTTTCTTCCCATCCCCTACTCTTTTTTTTTTTTTAAAGCAAACATTATTTATTTATTTATTTGTTTATTTTGAGACAGAGTTTTACTTTATTGCCCTCGGTAGAGTGCCATGGCATCACACAGCTCACAGCAACCTCCAACTCCTGGGCTTAGGCAATTCTCTTGCCTCAGCCTCCCGAGTAGCTGGGAATACAGGCGCCCGCCATAATGCCTGGCTATTTCTTTGCTGCAGTTTGGCCAGGGCCAGGTTTGAACCCGCCACTCACGGTATATGGGGCCAGAGCCCTACTCACTAAGCCACAGGGGCTGCCCCCATCCCCTACTCTTAACTTCCTCTCCTTCTCTGAATTTCTTTTTTCTTTCCGCTGGTTTCACACGTGGAGGCCTTGCTTCCCTGATCTTAGCCCCAGCCACCCTACAGATCCAGGCTCACCCACCTTCCCAGTGCCTCATGTTCAGGGATGCTCTCTTATAGGCCTGGGCTCCAGCTGGTTCCCCAGTCTTGCCTCTCCTCTCTAGTGCCCTACTGTGGACCTAAACACCTCCGGCTGGTTAAGGTCACATGCAAAGGTCAGGCCCTCTTTTGGTCAAAGTCATAAGCAGAGATTCCGGGTAATCTCCTGACACCAGGCTCATGGTCAGTCCGTTGCCATACTGTGGGCTGGACCATTTTCGGTAGTTCTGTAAAGCAAGCTCACCCATCTAGTGCCCTCCTGGAGGCCTGGATCACCATTTTTTCCGGCTGGTCTGACTTTCTTCTTCCTCCTCTTATGTTCTCCCTTTAATCTCATTTCTTTCCCTCCCTCCAGTTTTTGATATGGGCACCACTCGGTCACAGATTTCCCCTTGCTCACCTCTAAGCTGCCTTTTACCTCGAGTCAACGGATTCCCCCTTCTTCATCTCTAACCTGCCTTTTAACTAATCTCAAGCCTCTAAAGCTCTATCCTGACCTCAAAACATCTGTTTTGTTTTGTTTTTCTGTAATACTGCTTGGCCTATATACAAGCTTGTCAATGGCTTGCAGTGGCCTCAACGTGGCACCTTCTGATCTCAATAACTACTGTCAAAAATTTGGCAAATGGTCAAAGATCCCATATCCAGGCATTTCTCATACTCCAAAACATTCCTTCCCTGTGTTCGTCCTGTGAACCCTCTCAACTTCTCCTGACTCGGGTAACACCAGCTTCTCCAGATACCCTTCCACAGTCCCTACTGCTCCTTTCCAACCCCCTTCCTACAATCCCTCCATTCCCTCAATCAGAACACCTGGGAAGTTTCTGTGTGGGATACTCCTCTTCTGTCTATAACCTGCCATCAGTCACCCATTCTTACTGCCCTCCAACCCTCAAGTCCATATCCTTCCCTTAAATAATACCCCATCCCCCCACCCACCCTCTGTTTCACTTGGTAGGAAAAAATGGGTAATTTCCCCCAGGGCCCTCAGACCTCGAAGGGAGATCTCATCGATCTAGCCTTCAAGGTGTGGCAATACCTCTCAGAGCTCCAGTATTGTCTTCCGCCATTAATCAAAACTGGGCTACTGCTTCTAACTCCGTAAGGCATTCCAAAAAACCCAAAATCTTCCTCAGGATCATGGTTTAAGTGCAGCAAACCAGGCTTCTGGGCAAAGCAGTGCCCCAAATTCAACCCTCCCAAACCGTGTCCAGGCTGCAGAGATCTGGCCGCCTGGATCTTTCTGAAAATCTGATGCAGACACCCTCAGAACATGGCTGAAATTCCCTTCTGAGTCTAGCTGCAAAAAACCAATAACCACCACCCCCACACACACTGGGCGGTGCCTGTGGCTCAAGGAGTAGAGCATTGGCCCCATATACCATAGGTGGTGGGTTCAAAAACCGGTCCTGGCTAAAACTGCAAAAAAAAAAAAAAAAAAAGCCAACGACCCCCAGAAAATCAGAATGCCTCCTGAACACCATCCTGAAAAATTGAACTCGAGGTATTTTTGCTTATAGAAAATAAGCCGATCTTTTCTCCTTTCTAACACACACAGGAGCAACTTCATCCACACTGCCACCTCGTAAAACTCGTAAAAACAGGCAGAGATCTCAGTAATGGGTATTAGATGACCACCAATACCGCCAGGATTGCTGGCAGCCATAGCAACTCCAACTGGCTCCCGCCTCTCACTGTCCATCTTCCTCTTTGGTTGTCTCATAAGGTCACTAATTATAATTTTTTTCTCATTCTCAGTTTTGAACCAGTAATCCTCCACCTCATGTCTCAATTTTTTTTTTTTTTTTTTGCAGTTTTTGGCCGGGGCTGGGTTTGAACCCACCACCTCCGGCATATGGGGCCAGCACCCTACTCTTTTGAGCCATGGGCACCGTCCCATGTCTCAATTTATTAACCAGACACAGTCACCCAAAACCAACTCCTTATATCCTCACCTTACTGGATACTAACCAGCTCAGATTGAAAAAGCCAGAGTTCCTACAGACACCACTCCTTACCCCATTCCTCTTCCCCTTCCATTCTCTTTATAGGCAGCCCACATAGCCCCTCTGCCCCTCTCTGCAGGAAGTAGTCAAAAAGAACCACACCTATCATCCTGCCTCCTTGTAATAGGCAAAAAACACCTACCCAAAGAGGGTAGACCCGCCTAAAAGAATCAACCCCTACCCTCTCCCACCAGATGTCCCACCTAAGAAAGGTGAATGGGTCAACCCCCTACCCTACCCTACTGGCTGTCCCACCTGGGAAAGGTAAATGGGCCAACCCTCACCCTTATAACAGATGTCCAACCCAGGAAAAGGAATGTCCCATCCTCCACCTTCCTGACCCTTAAAACCCCCATTTGTCATTACCCACATGTGGATTTCTTCCCGGTTGGAAACCTCACCCCACCTGTACTCAGATGGAATAAAGCCATTTTAATCGCAAAATAAAAAAGAGGATGAAAAAACAAGCCAGAGTAGGAAAAAGTATTGGCAAAACACATACCAAATAAAGGGCTTGTACCAGACATACACAGGTAACTATTAAAACTCATTAACCCACAGCTGATTCAAAGTAAAAAAACAAATACCCTCAACAATAAGAAAATATTGGCTCAGCACCTATAGCTCAAGTGGGTAAGGCGCCAGCCACATACACTAGCCTGGGCCTGCCAAACAATGACAACTACAACCAAAAAATAGCTGGTTGTTGTGGCAGGTGCCTGTAGTCCCAGCTACTCAGAAGGCTGAGGCAAGAGAATCGCTTAAGCCCAAGAGTTGTGATAGTTTCAAGCTCTGTCTCAAAAAAAAAAAAAGAAGAAGAAAATATTAAAAAAAAATACTATTTAAAAATTGGCAAAATATCTGGACAGATATCTCATCAGAGAAGATATACAGATGGCAAATAAACACATGAAATGATGCTCAAGGCCCGGCACTGTGGCTAATGCCTGTAATTCCAGCACTCTGGGAGGCTGAGGTGGGTAGATTGCCTGAACCCCCAGGTTCAAGACCAGCCTGAGCCAGAGACCTCGCCTCTAAAAATAGCTGAGTGTTGTAGTGGGTGCCCGTAGTCCTAGCTACTCAGGAGGCTAAAGCAGGAAGATCACTTGAGCCCAGGAGTTTGAGGTTGCTGTGAGCTATGACGACACAACACTCTACCAAGGACAATACAGTGAGAAGAAAAAAAAAACGATACTCGGCTTGGCTCCCATAGTTTAGCGACTAGGGCGCCAGCCACATACACCAGGGATGGCAGGTTCAAACCTGGCCTGGGCCTGCCAAACAATAATGACAACTACAACAAAAAAATAGCCAGGTGTTGTGAGGGTGCCTGTAGTCCCAGCTACTCAGGAGGCTGAGGCAAGAGAATCGCTTAAGCCCAAGAGTCAGAGGTTGCTGTGAGCTGTGACATTACAGCACTCTACCAAAGACAACATAGTGAGACTCTGTCAAAAAAAAAAAAGATAGCTGGGTTTTGTGGCAGGTGCATGTAGTCCCAGCTATTTGGGAGGCTGAGGCAAGAGAATCACTTAAAACCAAGAGTTTGAGGTTGCTGTGAGCTGTGACACCATGGCACTTTACCAAGGGTGACAAAATGATGAGACTGTGTCAAAAAAAAAAGGTGAATAAACAAACTGTGCACCCTCCGTATGGTTACTCAGCTATAAGGAGAAATGAGCTACTGTGTTTCCCGAAAACAAGACCTACCCAAAAAATAAGCCCTAGCAGGATTTCTATGCATTTGTTAAATATAAGCCCTCCCCCGATAATAAGACCTAGTAATTTCAGCATGGAAAATAAGACCTCCCCTGAAAATAAGCCCTAGTGTGTCTTCTTGAGAAAAAATAAATATAAGACAGTGTCTTATTATTGGGGAAACAAGGCATCAAGCCATGAAAAAACATGAAGGAACCTTAGAGTCCACACTGCTACTAAGAAAGAAGCCAGTCTCAAAAGGCTACATGTTATATGATTCCAAGTATATGACACTCTAGAAAAGGTAAAGAGCAGTGACCATAGTTACAGAAGTTTAAGGAGAAGGGAAGATGAATAAGTGAAGCAGAGAGAATTTTCAGTGCAGTGAAATTATTTTGCATGATACATAACAGTGCATATAAGGCTGTGCAGTTGTTAAAACCCATAGAACTTTATAATACAGAGTGAACCTTAATGTATGCAAATTTTTAATATCAGGTTAGGAGAATCTCAGAGTGTGATAAGAGAATCTAACTGTATTTCAAATGTATTTTAAACAACCTCACTAAAGAGGGTGAAGAAAAAGGTATGGAACTAAGTAACTGTAAATGGTGTCGGTTAAAACTAAAGGCAAAAGGGACCACACATACCTACTGTACTCTGGCCCATAAAGTTGTTTTCCACAGGGATACAAACTAACCATTTTGATACTGCTCTGGAATTGAACAATTAAGTAAATGAATGGTGATTGGGGGGAGCCAAGCTTCTCACTGTTGGGATGGAAATTTACAGATCAGCATGGGGAGGAGGCTAGAATGACTCATGTGGTAATGGGGTAGAGATGAGAGTCGGTAAGAACTCAACAGTGTAACTTAATATAAATGTGGAAGGTTACATAAAGAAGTATATATAGATACCATATGTATTTATACAAGGGCTAATATACTCACATAGACCATTCTCCAAAAAAAGAAACTAAGGCCCTTTGGAGAAATGAGGCAGGGGGGAAAGGGAGGCGGGGGGCAGGCAGGAAATATACAAGATGAGCTTGGAGCATTTTATAGCAACAGAAAACACAACAAAAATAAACAAAAACAAGGTGTCTCATGCCTGTAATCCCAGCACTCAGGAGGCCAAGGCAGGTGAATCACCTGAGTTCACAGGTTCCAGCCTGAGCCAGAGAGAGACCTCGTCTCTAAAAATAGCCACATGTTGTGGCAGGCACCTGTAGTCCCAGCTACTCAGGAGGCTGAGGCAAGAGAATCACTTAAACCCCAAGAGTAGGAGGTTGCTGTGAGCTGTGACAACACAGCACTCTACCAAGGGTAACAGAGTAAGACTCTGCTGAAAAAAAAAAAAAAGTCCCAATAACAGATGCTGGCCTGGATGGGAAAAAGGAACTGTCATACACTGTTGGTGGGACTGCAAATTAACTCAATCTCTCTAGATAATTGTCTGGAGAGACCTCAAAGAACTTAAAGTAGACCTACCTTTTAACTCTGTGATCCCAGTGCTCTATAGATATATACCCAAGGGAAAAAAGGTCATTTTATAAAAAGGACATCTGCACTTGAATGTTTATAGCAGTACAATTCGCAATCACAAAAATGTGGAAACAATCCAAGTGCCCCCCAACACATGAATGGATCAATAAAATGTTGTATATGCATACTATAGAGTGCTACCCAGGCATTTTATATATATGGCAGTCTAGTATCTTTTTGGACAAGGTGGAGGCAACTGGAAACTATTCTTCTAGGTCAGTGGTTCTCAATCTTCCTAATGCCATGACCCGTTAATACAGTTCCTCATGTTGTGGTGACCCAAGAGTAAAATTATTTTCGTTGCTACTTTGTAACTGTAATTTTGCTACTGTTATGAATCGTAATGTAAATATCTGGTATATTTTCATTGTTACAAAGGGGTCACAACCCATAGGTTGAGAACCACTGTTCTAAGTGAAACATCCCAAGAATGGAGAAACAAACATATAGAACTGATAGATCAGCACTAAAGAGCACTCATGCAAGTAAACCTCAATGAAAACTGAGCTGGGGGAAAGGGGAGAGAGAAGGGTAAATTGACATCCATTGAACACAGTGCAAAGTAGCTGGGCCAGCTTCCCAGTATACCTTTGACTCAATCTGCACCAAAACAAACAATGTAAACAAAACGTGTACCCCAATATTCTAAAAAAAAAAAAACCAAAAACTATCTCGCCTCTGTTCAGTCATGATTTAGTGTAAACCTGTCTAGTCTCAACAACTGCCTAAATCCAAGTCAGCAGAAAACAACTTTATTAAAGGATCCCCAAATTACAATCAATTTTGGTTTTCTCGTCTTGACTTTTAAGATCGCTGTTATAAAACATTCTTTTAATACAATAATCCTGACAGATTATTCTTTCCTAGGAAAAGAGAATTTAAAAGTGCCTTGACTCAAACTATAACCAAAAATAAAAAACCTTCATCTTATTCTATCTAGGTTTCATCTTTAATAGGTGTGGTGGGAAAACAAATGTCAACTTCATACAGATCAAATTGAACAACTTCCCAGCATTCTATGGAGAGCCCTACTCCACAAATCCTTTGGTGCTTTTTAAGTAGGTAAAGTAAGATTTAATCCCTATATCACTATCTTTTTTTTTTTTTTTTTTGAGACAGAGTTTTACTTTGTCACCCTTGGTAGAGTACCGTGGCATCACAGCTCAAACTCCTGGGCTTAAGCAATTCTCTTGCCTCAAGCTACCCCACTACAATGCCCAGCTATTTTTAGAGATGGGGGTCTCACTCTGGCTCAGGCTGGTCTCAAACCTATAAGCTCAGGCAGTCCACCTGCTTTGGCCTCCCAAGTGCTGCGATTACAGGCATGAACCACCACGCCCATCCATATATCAATAACTATTTTTAAAGCAGAAATTTTAATCCAGAAATTGAACACTGTGCAAAAGAATGCCAATAACAAAGTTTGGTCTGGGCAAAATTGGGAAACTAAGACGTGTATTCATCAGCATCTGTCCCTCCAGAAAGGGGAAAAAAGATAACTTGTCAAATAACTTGCTTACCATCACTTTCTACCTTTGTCTGGGTGTTCTATTCACAGATACTGCCTGAGGCAAGAAAAGAATAAATAAGGCTCATCGTTCTTCAACCTGAATACCTCTAGCCAGAAGTAACAAGGGTTGGCTCGGCGCCTATAGCTCAACCGGCTAGGGCGCCAGCCACGTACACCTAAGGTGGCGGGTTTGAATCCCCAGCCTGGACCCGCCAAACAACAATGACTGCTGCAACCAAAAAATAGCCGGGCATTGCGGCAGGCGCCTGTGGTCCCAGCTACTTGGGAGGTGGAGGCAGGAGACTCGCTTGAGCCCAGGAGTTGGAGGTTGCTGTGAGCTGTAATGCCTCGGCACTCTACCCAGGGGGACAGCTTGAGGCTCTGTCTCAAAAAAAAAAAAAAAAAAAAAAAAAGAAGTAACAAGGGTTTATCAATTGGGAAGGAGTTATAGATTGCTCAAATCCTCTAATTTCAAGGCAATCAGTACACAAATGATAATGTTACTCAGGTAGATTTCTGAGTAAATGAACCATATTTTCATTTAGGGGAAAATATATAAGGTTTATGGCTTTAAGATATTTAAAAATAAATATAAAAATATAATCAGGTTATTCAGAAAAGTTATCTGATAGTTTAGTTATCTGATTTTTTTATAAATTTGTTGTTGTTGTTGTTGTCATTGTTGTTTGGCAGGCCCAGGCTGGGTTCAAACTTGCCAGCTCTGGTGTATGCGGCTGGCACCCTAGCCGCTGAGCTACAGACACCAAGCCTAGTTATCTGATAATTAACTAACTACAAACCAATATAACCTCTTGTCACCAATAAAAACAAACTTACTGGCTTAGCGCCTGTGGCTCAAGCGGCCAAGGCACCAGCCACATATACCTGAGCTGGTGGGTTCAAATCCAGCTGGAGCCTGCCAAACGACAGCTGCAACCAAAAGATAGCCAGGTGTTTTGGCAGGTATCTGTAGTCCCAGCTACTTGGGAGGCTGAGGCAGAAGAATTGCTGAGCCCAGGAATTGGAGGTTGCTGTGAGCTATGATGCCACAGCACTCTACCCAGGGCGAAAGCTTAAGGCTCTGTCTCAAAAAAGAACTTACTTATTTCTTGCCTACTAGAATGCAAAATTCCACTCTTAAAATTTTAAAGCAGGTTCAGCAGCTAAGGGCGCTGGCCACATACACTGGAGCTGGTGGGTTCAAGTCCAGCCTGGGCCTGCCAAACAATAACAACTGCAAGCCAGGCATTGTGGCAGGTGCCTGTAGTCCTAGCTACTTGGGAGGCTGAGGCAAGAGAATTGCTTAAGCCTAAGAGTTTGAGGTTGCTGTGAGCTGTGATGTCACTGCACTCTACCAAGGGCAACAAAGTAAGATTCTGTCTCAAAAAAGAAAGAATTTTTAAAGCAACCTCCTATATTAAAATTATTAAGGCTATAAACCTGTGTTCCAGATTCCTGGGACACACCTATTTTATACCTAATGTCTCAGCATAATTAATAGGGCCCCTTTCATTCTCTGAACTGTTTGGTTTAAGTGATCAACTACATAGTCCTAGTCTTGGTGCATTTTTGTCTCTGGAGACACCTGTTAAGATGCACACGCTATCTGGGCACTTGCACTCATCAGTTTAGGTACCTAAGGGCAGAAAAGTACTTACTTGGAAAAGCTCTAGATTCATTCAGGGGAGGGGAGGAGTGAAGACAGACTTCAAGTCAACTGGGCTTTAGAAAAACGTGAGGTTTCTATCCTCACCTCTGCCAACTAGTCATGTACCATCTTCTGTCTTTTTACCTTCCCTGGGTTTACTCCAGGAATGCTACTGTTTCTACCTGCTGGATTCCCCACCAAATCCTGTATTTCCTAAGGACAAAGACTACATGTTGTTCAGCTGTCTAACCCCATGTTTGCCACATACTAACCACTCATAAGGAAAATGTTTTACTGAATGAAAAAAAAAAAATTATTAAGGCTAGCATACGAACACAAGGCGTTTTTCTTTGTGCACTCCTACAATTCCATTCCTTATTTTTAACTTTTACACTGGGTTCACTGTAAGAAGGAAAGTACTAAAAATACTGTACATGCTGTGCATTTTTTTTTTTTTTTTTGAGACAGAGCCTCAAGCTGAGACCCTGGGTAGAGTGCAATGGCTTCACTGCTCACAGCAACCTCCAACTCCTGGGCTTAACTCTCCTGCCTCAGCCTCCCAAGTAGCTGGGATTACAGGCACCTGCCACAACACCCAGCTATTTTTTGGTTGCAGCCATTCTTGTTGTTTGGCGGGCCCGGGCTGGATTCGAACCCACCACCTTATGTGTATGTGGCTGGTGCCTTAGCTGCTTGAGCCACAGGCGCCAAGCCTGTGCATTTTTTAAACATTAATACCAGTGGTTATTTTGCTTCCTTTATAGGAGGCAGCAGAAATAATACTTCAAATCAGAATATTCAATTGTGTAAGCAATTTCAAAATGAGGCTTCCTACTACTTGGTTCTACTGTACTGAAAATAAAAGGAACTAAATTGTTTTAATTTTTTTTTTTTTTTTTGGAGACAAAGTTTTACTTTGTCGCCCTCAGTAGAGTGCCACAGCATCCTCAAACTCTTGGGCTCAAGCAATTCTTGCCTCAGCCTCCCAAGTAGCTGGGACTACAGGCACCTGCCACGATGCCCAGCTTTTTTAGAGATGGGCTCTCGCTCTTGCTCAGGCTGGTTTTGAACCCATGAGCTCAGGCAATCCACCCACCTCAGCCTCTCAGAGTGCTAGTGAGCCACTGTACCAGCCTGTTTTTATTAATTTTTAAATATAAACATTAATTCCAAGGATAGCAAAGAAGATAAAGTTAAGGACATATTGATATTTTAAAAGAAAGCCTTTATTTCATATAAATTCTGGGCATAACCTATTGTAATTACATTGTTTCATTTCATGAAACCTAAATATACCATACTTCATATAAAAAAAATTTTAAGCAAGATGACTTTGCTCACACTTGAGAAACTAAAGAATTACTAGTGGCTCGGCGCCTGTGGCTCAAGCGGCTAAGGCTCCAGCCACATACACCTAAGGTAGCAGGTTCAAATCCAGCTCGGGCCCGCCAAACAACAATAATGGCTGCAACCAAAAAATAGCTGGGCGTTGTGGCAGGCACCTGTGGTCCCAGCTACTTGGAAGGCTAAGGCAGGAGACTCGCTTGAGCCCAGGAGTTGGAGGTTGCTGTGAGCAGTGAAGCCATTGCACTCTACCCAGGGGCTCAGCTTGAGGCTCTGTCTCAAAAAAAAAAAAAAAGAATTACTAGTGAGGTCTTTAAGAAAATTCTCATACTAAAACTCCAAAAATACACAAAATATTGATTGATTTATTTTGCTTTGATAGAATGTTTTGTTTTTCAATTTTTGTCCTTAAAAACTTGAATAGAATATAGCAACTCTATGGTTGTATTCAAAAGCAAGGCTGGATGTGACAGTGCGTTACTGCTTCGGAACTGCAGGGCAATGTTGGAGACTGGAGTAAGTCACTAGCAGTCGCGATGGTTTTCCTAACCTCATTTCCCTCCTATGTACACCATCTCTGAGGAATCCTCCCACATACAGAGAGATTCAGAAGCAAAACAAATATAACCAGTCCTACATCATTTCCCAACACCAACTCAGAGTTTGAGATCTGCTACATGTTGAATCACTGCCTGATGGCCAACTGAAATGCAACCTCCAAATGTTTTTAATTCACTATAATGACCACAGTGAAAGTTAAGTAAATAATAAAATCTACTTTCTTTATCAATAATCTTAGTCTGCAAATAAGGTAAATTACCAGAAAAGAAATCTTAAGTTTTTTAAGTTCTACTTCACTGCTATGTATAAATTACTATACAATGTAATTAAAAGTATGATTCCTCATATGATCTGGTAAGTCTGTTCTGGGCCACAGTGTGTACCCTATACCCTAGACACTCAGATATAAAAGTACTACAGGACCAGGCACGGAGGCTCACACCTGTAATCCTAACACTTGGGAAGCCGAGGCAGGTGAGCTCAGAGGCCTGTGCCAGAAAAGACCCTAGGCATTGTGGCAGGCACCTGTAGTCCCAGCTACTTGGGAGGCTGAGGCAAGAGAATCTCTTGAGCTCAGGAGTTTGAGGTTGCTATGAGCTGTGACGCCATGGCACTCTACCAAGGGTGACAAAGTGAGACTCTGTCTCAAAAAAAAAAAAAAAAAAAAGTACTGCAGTATGAGTGTGGCAGGAAGAGATGACTTCCCAGTTAATCTTACTGCATAGTTCTCTAAGAGTAATCGACCTCTTGAAAGCAGCTGGGAGAATATCCACACACAGCTGACTCTCTGGAGACTGCTCTGTACTTTTCCAAAGAGAAGTAAGCTAATTACGTGTGTGTTAAATCTGTAGAATTTACAGATCTGTCATTCAATCTTGTTCTAATGTCTCACACAAAAATTTAAAAAGTTTCAGACAGCTTAAGCAAAAACAAATCTTTTTTTTTTTTGAGACAGAGCCTCAAGCTGTCGCCCTGGGTAGAGTGTTATGGTGTCACAGCTCACAGCAACCTCCAACTCCTGGGCTTAAGCGATTCTCTTGCCTCAGCCTCCCAAGTAGCTGGGACTACAGGTGCCTGCTACAACGCCCGGCTGTTTTTTGGTTGTAGTTGTCTTTGTTATTTTGGCAGGCCTGGGTTGGGTTCGAACCCACCAGCTCTGGTGTATGTGACTGGCACCTTAGCTGCTTGAGCTACAGATGCCGAGCCAAAAAATAATAATAATAATAATTTTTTAATGATGTTTTCATAACAATGAAAGCTCATTTGAGGAAGCGAACATAAGGGTCTCAAATATAGCTCCTTACTCAGAAATTCAAATACCTTGCACATAAGTGCATTTTTCAACTATTTTGAGACCCTTATTTAATTGGCAGGGAGTAATAAGTAATAAACAAGAGAAATCTATGTATATACTACCTAGCATTTATCTAATACCGTATCATAAAATTTAATCTTAGAATACTACTCACATTATAAAACAAAGCAAAAATGCACTTTGTGGTCACTGCCAGTTCTTAAACTTTACTTGAAGGATCTTCATATAAATTTTCCTTTTGAAAGTAGACTTCGGGTGTAAATTTTAGTACTGAGACTCAGCTCACTTACTGTTATCTAGTCCTTTCAACTCCCAACAACATGCTCTATGCCCAAATAAAGGATTTAAATTTAAAGCAACATCTTCAAATCAGAGGAACAGTCTTGGAGGACAGTATAACTAAAACAGAACGTCATACGTAGAGGAAAGAACACGTGGACTTGCAGTATAGTATGTAAGGATGAAATGCAACAAGAAAGAGAAGTGGACCATCTGAGAAGCGGACTGGACTGTGAAGTAAAATACATTTACAAATTAAAGGTGACCAGCTCCTCACCAGCTGCTGCCAGCTCCCCAGTCAGAGCTTAGCTGTTCTTACTTCCCTTCTTTATATAGCATAAGACAGTCCAAGAAACTAGATGCTCTGAAATTCTAATTCTGAGAATGATTCTCCTATTTGGCCTTGGAAAATTAATTCATCCTCTTCTGGCAAATAATTAAATAAAAACAAAATTCACAGGAAGTCCTGTATACACCCACAGCTATATTTTGAGTTCATAAATCCAAACTTCTTAGCATTCCAAAGCCAGTTTTGATCTCATTTCAACCTTCCTTTAAGATCTTTGGGAAGTCATCTACAGACAAACAGCAACTTTAGGCCTCTTGCTCTTTTAGGAACTTTTTACATCATCCTCCCTCTGGTCACACAGTTTCCTCAGCCTAGAAAATCTTTCTCCCTTCTCTGCCACTAAAATTACCCTTGTCCTCCAACCACAGTTTAAAAACCTTCTATAATGTATCTCCCCACCTATCTTCTTATGCAGTATCACTGTTTTCTCTAAATTCCCACTGTGTTTTTCATCCATCTCATTACTTTGTTTCACTACACAAACAGCAAATTGTTTCCCTGCACCTGCCCCGCTGCATGTGAGCTTCTCAAAGGCTCACATGCAGGGACACTGCCATTCGGACAAGCCTAGCAGTGCTTTACACGTAGTATGCGCTTAATTGTGGAACCAGATTAAAGACAAGGTAATATTAGTGAGCCAATATCAGGAAAAGTGATGCCTTAAATCACTGTTTTCACAGTGGATCACAACCTAAAGAGTCATGAAGAAATTAATGTAGTAGGCTGCCACCAGCATTCAAAAAAAAAAAAATAGACTACGAAATACCAGAATGCAAGATACCAATAAATCCAGTTTTTCTAAAACTTGTTCCAGGCAGCTTATTGTCTGTAAATTCAATCGTAACATAAAGTGTATCTCTCATTATGAGTTGCAATTTTTTTTTTTTTTGAGACAAAGTCTCACTATGTCACGCTCAGTAGAGTGCGACATTGTAGCTCACAACCACCTCAAACTCTTGAGATTAAGCAATTCTCTTGCCTCAGCCTCCCAAGTAGCTGGGATTATAGGCACCCGCCACAACCCCCGGCTAGTGTTTTGTTGCAGTTGTCAAGGGTGTTTTAGCTGGCCTGGGCCAGGTTCGAGCACGCCAGCCTCAGTGTATATGGCCGTCACCCTACCCAATGAGCAGCGGGTGCTGCCTGCAATTTTTTCTTTTTCCTTGCTTTTCTTGATTCAGAGTCTTGCTCTGTTGCCCTGGACAGAGTACAGTGGGATAATAGCTCACAGCAACCTCCAACCCTTGGGTTCAAGTGATCCTCTTGCCTCAGCTTCCCAAGTAGCTGGGACTACAGGCATCTACCATCACACCAGGCTAGTTTCTCTATTTTCAGTAAAGATGGGTCTTGCTGGCTTGGCGTCTGTGGCTCAAGTAGCAAAGGAGCCAGCCACATGCACCTGAGGTGGCGGGTTTGACTCCAGCCTGGGCCGCCAAACAACAACGGCTGCAACCAAAAAACAGCCGGGCGTTGTGGCAGGCACCTATAGTCCCAGCTACTTGGGAGGCAGAGACAGGAGACTCGCTTGAGCCCAGGAGTTGGAGGTTGCTGTGAGCTGTGATGCTACGGCACTCTACCCAGGGCGACAGCTTTAGGCTCTGTCTCAAAAAAAAAAAAAAAAAAGATGCATCCTGCTGTTGTTCAGGCTGGTCTAGAACTTCTGAGCTCTCACCATCCAGATGTCTCGGCTTCCCAGAGTGCTGGCATTATAGGCCACTGTGCCTAAGTTCCATTTAAAAAAATATTTTGAAACTGGGCCCAGGTGCGGTGGCTCAAGCTTGTAATCCTAGTATTCTGGTAGGCTGAGTTGGGAGGACTGCTTGAGCTCAGGAGTTAAAGAACAACCTGAGCAAGGGTGGTAGAACTATCTTTACTAAAAACAGAAAAAACTAGCCAGGTGTGGCAGATGTCTATAGTCCCAGCCACTCAGGAGACTGAATGAGGCAGGAGGATCTCTTGAGCCAGAAAGTTTGAGGTTGCTGAGAGATACAACACCATGGCACTCCAGCCTGAAGCAACAAAGTGAGACTATCCTCTGTCTCAAACAACAAAAATGAAAACAAAACAAACAAAAAAACACTGGCCAGGTGATGAGGCTCACATCTGCAATCCTAGCACCCTGGAAAGCTGAGGCAGGAAGATTGCTTTAGCCCAGGAGTTTGAGGTTGCAGTGAACTATGATGACGCCACTGCACTCTAGCCCCAGGGAGAGAACAAGACCCATGTCCAAAATATATTGGATATATATAAATATTCAAAACTGCCTCAAGATTTTTTCCAAATGTGGGCTGAGACTGTACCACCCATACACAGGCTCTTATTGGATTGCCCAAATAATACACAGAAAACATCTATATAGCTGACAAATGGAGAACCGACTGAATCTAACTGGCTCTAACCTAAAGTACCACAATATCCTTTATTAGTAATGCCATAATCTAATGAATGTACTCGCCACAGGTCAGGCTCACAAAGCACTCTGCAGCCATCATAAATTGTTAAGTGTATGCTTGCCAATTCAATCTCTTTGCTTATCTACCAAATCATAAGAATTATTCCCAATGGGAGTTATCTTTAAAAATATTAATAATTGGGTGACACCTGTGGCTCAAGGAGTAGGGTGCTGGCCCCATATGCCGGAGGTGGCGGGTTCAAACCCGGCCCTGGCCAAATACTGGAAAAAAAAAAAGAATATTATAAACTATATATATATATATATATAAAAATAATTATCTGGCTCAGTGCCTGTAGTCCCAGATACTTGGGAGGCTGAGGCAAGAGGACCGCTTAAACCCAAGAGTTTGAGGTCGCTGTGAGCTATGATGCCACAGCTCTCTACCCAGGGTAACAGCTTGAGACTTGTCTCAAAAAAAAAATAATAATAATAATAATAATAATTATCCTTGAGAGCATGGTAACAAGCCCTCCTCACCTAAAACAAATTAGTCGGTGGTAGCTGAAAGGAGAACTGTTCTCCACATAACTTATAAGACCCAGCCAAATCTTTTTTTTTTTTTTTTTTTTTTGAGACAGAGCC
>NW_003852569.1:1284156-1287623 GCF_000181295.1 Otolemur garnettii
CTACCCAGGGGGACAGCTTGAGGCTCTGTCTCAAAAAAAAAAAAAAAAGAATTTCAAATAACTAGTCACAGTCAAGAACAGTTGGTTATTGGGCGGTGCAGGCCTCATATACCAGAGGTGGTGGGTTCAAACCCAGCCCCAGCCAAAAACTCCAAAAAAAAAAAAAAGAATAGTTGGCTATTAATAGTTAAGAAGCCAGGCACAATGATGGTGTGTGCCTGTAGTCAGGCCAAAGAGGGGAGATTACTTGAGCACAGTTCAACTACAGCCTGGGCAACACAGCAAGACCCTGTCTCCATATTAAAAAAAAAATTTTAAAAAACAGAAAGTACACCAGATTTAGAATCCAAAGACCTGGGTTTAACTTTCACTGCCTCTTGTAAGTGTAACATTTAGCTTCCTCTCTTATAAAACAGGGATAATTATACTCAGATTCATTCTGCAATTATTTATTAATGTGCAACTAATTATTGGACTAGGGATACACAGTATTTGATGCAGTCCCTGCCCTCAAAGAGCTTATAATTTCCCTATCTCAAAGGGCTATTGTGAAGATCAAATATAAAAACAAAGCAAACTGTAACATGCATACACATTACAAAGTGGTATGATTATTAGTAGTAGTAACATGTTCTACCTCTTAGCCATCTACCTTTATTGTAAGAGCTTAGCAAGATCCAATAAATAAAGTATAGATGATGAGATAGAATAGTATTTAGAAAAACACAACTACATCCAAATAGGGTGAGGAGGTAGGGGGGAAAGAGGGCAGAGGGAGGGGGATTGGTGTGCCATCACCTGACACAATGTAAGGGTCTATGGCACATCTCCTGGGTAAAGGGCTCAACTACAACTTGGACTCTACCAAAGAAGTGCAGACAATGTAACCTAATTGTTTATACCCTTATATCTATCAAAAATTTTGAAAAAGAACAGTATTTAACTGATTTTCCACTTAGGCTGGAATTCAGTAGCCTAAAAAAAATTTCTATTTGTTAGTATAGTCTTAGCTCCTCTCTATATAACCAGGAAGATAAAATGAACTGAGAATCGAAGATTGATAACCTATAGTGTTGCTTCTGGGCTGTGACTGAGTACGTGTTACTGACTCCTAGCAAAGGAGAAAAAAATAAAGACTTCTAGGCTCCATGAAAGACTTACTGAATCATAATCCTTAAAAGGTAAGCCTGAAAATCCATACTTTTGATAAGCACACCCAAGTGATTTCTATGCACACTAAAGCTTGAGAACCGCTGTCATAAAATTTCCTTTGATCAATACCAATGATTTCATTATGACCAAAATCTACCTAGAAAATCTGTGCCAAACAGAATTCAGTTACAACAGAGAAAGCAGCTCTTGAGAAAACAGTCAATATTACATGGTTCACACTTAACTTGTAAAAGTACTTCTCGTAGTATAGCCTCTTTTTATTCAATGATTTTCAAGTTTTCACACAAAATGAAGTAAAAAAAAAAACTAACTCACAATAAAAAATTGAGAGATATATAATTTTCATTTATCTTATGGCTTAACTTTATTTTTTTTTTTTTAGATGGAGCCTAAAGCTGTCCCCCTGGGTAGAGTGCCATGGCATCACAGCTCACAGCAACCTCCAACTCCTGGGCTCAAGCGAGTCTCCTGTCTCAGCCTCCCAAGTAGCTGGGACTACACCCCCCCCGCCACAACGCCTGGCCATTTTTTGGTTGCAGCCATCATTGTTGTTTGGCGGGCCCAGGCTGGATTCGAACCCGCCACCTCAGGTGTATGTGCCTGGTGCCTTAGCCGCTTGAGCCACAGGCGCCGAGCCTGGCTTAACTTTAATATGGAAAAATTGATGGATCTATTATCTGGTAGCTGTCAAGGAAGAAAACATACACTCTTTGACTAACATAAATGTATCATGATTTTGAATGCTTACAAACCAACCTTAGCAAGCCATGCTTAAAAGACCACTCTACTGAAATACCAAAGAGACAAAACAAATAGCAAACAGAGAAACCTAATCCCTCAAAAATACAAAGGCCAAGGTGGTGGCCGAGGTGGGTGGGTCACTTGAGCTCAGTTCAAGACCAGCTGAGTAAAACTGAGACCCCATTTCTACTAAAAATAGAAAAACTGAAGCAAGAGGATCTCTTGAGCCCAAGATTTTGAGCTTCGTGGCACTCTACCTAGGACAGAAAAAAAAAAAAAAAAAAAAAAAAAACAGTCCCATATTCTTACCCAATGTAAACTAAAATCCCCCTAAAGATCTCTCTCAAGAAATCAATCAAGCACCCTTGGAACTACTTTCAAATGTTACTTCACATACTATATAATTAGCACAAAGACATATTTATTTTGGTTCTGTTTGTTGAAAGCATTCTTCACTCATTAGCCTCCAGGTACATACTTATCAAAGAGAAGAAAGGTACTCAGTATATGTTACACTTCGAAGAAAGGTAGAAACTAACATTGCTAGTCAGGAAAACTTTCCATCTGCAGTAAAATTTATAGCCCAGAGGGTTTGTTCATACTGCAGTGCCAAGCCCTGCAACAAGACTCTCCCAAACCAGTTAGAACCTAGTGAGTTCTGAAAGGAGAAAGGACAAACTGAACCATACTGGCTCCAATTTAGTGCAACTATTGTTCCAATATTCAATGAGAACAGAGCCTTGGTAAGCAGACTTTAAAAGAAATACAAAGAAATTTAGGCTCTTACTTGTATCCTCACTTGTATCTCTTTAAATCTCAAAGTTACTCTGTTCTTTCACACCTATCAGCTTTCCAAACAACTGCAATATATAAGAACTGTAATAAAAACAACTTGTATATAGGAGAAAAGAGTCTAAAATAAGAAAAAGTCTTAATTAAGACAGCAATTATCAAGGTCCAGACATCCATCCATGACTTGATACAAACCACATTCACACAATGATAATCCACCTGTCTGGTCCCCAATTCTGACTCTATTTGACACTTGATTAACCTGAAAAGCTTTCCTGGGTCAACAGAAGGTAACTTAAATAACCTAGATGAGAGACAAAGAAAGTTCTAAGGAATGTTACCCCAAAATGCTTTGGGTAAATGAGTATCAACCTTACCAAGATGAAAACAAGTAGTCCCTCAAGAGTCACATCTACTGGTTGCTGATTTCCACCTCTCACTTGAAAACCTAAAGAAGTAGACCAGGCGGCCTGCCTCGGACATTTATCCAGCCTGCCAGGTGTTTTTGCTGCCGCTGCCTGTCCTGCTTAGCAGCTGACTCATCCTGGAGCCTGCAGTCCGGCCCTCCAACGGTCTGAGGCACAGTGAAACTGGTCCCCTGTTTAAAAAGTTTGAGAACTCCTGATGTAGACTTCGGAAGAGAAGAGGGAAAGGGACACCATAGTGTTGAAGTTTCCGAGGATTCACCAACTAACTTGGCTTTGTATTACGACTATCAGTACTTTCACTACAGTACCAGAGAGGTTTAAAAGAATTTGGAA
>NW_003852569.1:1288787-1302935 GCF_000181295.1 Otolemur garnettii
CTTGAGCCCAGGAGTTGGAGGTTGCTGTGAGCTGTGATGCCACAGCACTCTACCCAGGGTGACAGCTTGAGGCTCTGTCTCAAAAAAAATAAATAAAATAAAAAAATTAAAATAACCATCTGAGTCCAAAGTTAACTTCCAAAGGGAAAGAAAAATGACAACTCCAAGAGTTTTTATCAGAAGGAAACAGATTTAGTCACAGATTTTGAGTTATCTAGAAAGAAAATAAAAAGGTGCTGAAGGTCATTACTGCATTCTATATATGAATGCCCTGTCCCCCAAAAGATTAAGACTAAATTACCAGAAAACATTGGAAAAATGTATGCAGGACATTAAAGGAAAAAAAAAAGCATCTATTTGTGGAAGGACAGAGGAAAGACATAATAAAATATCTCCAATCACTAGCTTAGGTAAGCAACTATTTCTTGAGGTGCAAGGGATGAGGAAACAAAATGAGTGGACACTACAGATTAAGAATGTTGAGGAGGAAGGCAGAGGGCACAAAATGAATAAGAAGGTCTGGACTCCCTTATAAGGCCAAGCTTGCAAGATAACACCCCCTTTTCAAACCTCAAACTTACTGTTCCACCAGGAAAAAGTGAAGGTTGTAGAAATTACAATTAAAACAAAATATACAAAAAATGAGAAAGGCTTCATGTGGGCAAATCCCAACATGGAGGAAGAAAGCAAAACTATGAAAAAAGAATATACAAACTAAGACTGAGTAAGGAGCAGAGAAATACGGAAGGGAAGCCTGCTGAGAATAGAGACAATGAGGGCGTAGACCATGTACACGTCAACCACCACTCAATACACAGATTTTAATATAAAGCACAAAAACGCAAAAATAACACCTAGATTATGGTAGTAGAGGAAGTGTACACAGAAACTGCAAGACCGTTCAGCATCCTGCAAGAGTTTGCAGGGACGCGGTGGGGCAGTGGGGATGAAGGAATAAGGAGGGGGAGGGACCGCAGCAGGGGAAGAGAGTGGGTTGCAGCAGCAGAAGTCGCCTTAAAAAAAGAAGGACCGGAAAGCAACCTAGTGGAAAGAAAGACCAGGGTAAGTCAAGTACGGAATCACAGGAGAACAAAGTAGAAGTGAGAATGGAGGTAGGCATGCCCTAAAAAAGTGAACTGGTCAAAGACCCAACAACGCCTCGTAGTTGGGGGTGGGTGAGGTTGTAGGAGCCAGCAGAGCTCTATCGCAAACCTGGCGCGGGAGAAGTGAGTACAGCGCAGGGCGAAGACCTCTACTCAAAAGTAGAGTGTAATACCGGGACAATTGAGTAGAAAAACTATGTCGAACCTCGCGCGCCCTCCCCCAAAAGGTATGCAAGGGTCAGAACAGGTATATTCTCGGAGTATGAATACTAAAAGGAGGGGAGGAAAGCAGCACACGAAAGGATGGCAAAATTTAGAGGGTGCCTAACCATAAGGAGAAGGTAACTAAGGGAAGAAAAGGAGCGGAGTGGGAAGGGATAATGTTTCCGGGAAAAAAAAAAAACAGGCGCAGACCAGAGGTCCGGCTTACTTGGTGTGGAGGGCAGTAGAGACAAGTCCACTGGGGCTGCGCGAGGTGGTGGGGAACAAGCAACTGATGCTAAAGACGAGAACTTGGGAGGACGTGGACCTGGCTTGGTCAGGGCAGAAGAGATTGGCCAGGACGAAGACGAGGGGAGTGGGGAGCAGATAGCAACATGCCAGACTGGAAAGCAGAGGGGCGGAGAGAACCCACAGGAACCCCGGCAGGGGTAAACGCAACGGGGGCGCAAGGACAACCAACGCAGAGGGGAGGCGGGAGATGAACAAAGTCGGGATGGGGAGAAAAGGGCGAGCCCTCCGGAGGTGCCCGGGGGCCGCGGCCTGAAGGGGCTGGGGTCCCGAAAGCCGATTCAGGGTGGGGGAGGTGCGGCCTGGGGATGACAGGGGCAGAGGGAAAATGAAGGGAGGGGCGCGGAGAGGGTGGGACAGCGGCCGCCCCGATACTCACACCTCCAGGATGCGGTCCCCCTTGCGCACCCCGGCGCGATCGGCCGCCCCCCCGGGCAGCACGGCGCTCACATGCTGCAGCGGCGCGTACAGCTCCCCGTTGATGCTCCGCAGCTGCCCGCCCTCGCTCACTTGGCCCCGCACGTTGAAGCCGTAGCCGGACTCGGACTTGACTATGCGCACAACCCGCGGGCCCCCGCCTCCCCCGCCGCCGTTCCCGGCACAGTGGAGCCCAGACCCCCCGCCGCCGCCGCCGCCTCCGTTCCTGTGAGGGGCCGAGGGGTGAATCCCTTCGCCGTCCTCGTCCGCCATCTTGCGAGCAGGCGAGCCGTGCCCCCGCCCCCCTACGCCTCCACTCCGTCCCAGAGCGCGCTCGCCCTCCTCGGCAGCCGCGCGACCCCCAACGTGCGCGCCCGCTCTGCCGGCGGCGGGACCGAGTTGGCCACCGAGCTGCGGGCGGCAGGGCAAGTGGAGGCAGGGGCGAGAGAAAGCGGGCGGTCGGGCGCCGCGGGGCCTCCCGGGAAATGTAGTTTCTGCGCTGAGGGGGCGGAGCGAGGGCTGGGCCGCGGCCAGAGCGGAGGTTGTGTCATGCAGTGCGGGAGCAGGGCCTGCTGGGAGTTGTAGTTTCTCTTTACTGCTCTATTAGGAACTGGGTCTTCTGTTGGTGGGCCAGTGTCTAACCCAGCAAACCAGGGTGTGAAAATAATTCAGCTGCTGATGAGGGGCAGGTTTTTTTTAGTTCTCGTTCACGTCAAACCTCTAAAAACAATTATGTTAGGATAAGTTGACTTTTGTGACCCTATACAGTGTCAAATTATGTTAACTCATTTGTTCAGTAACTTCTGTTCCCAAGGCCCCTACAATCCCTGAGACAACTGGATCATGAATTAGCTTCCATATTTCACGTATTAGAAAACTAAACCGGCTCGGCGCCTATAGCTCAACCGGCTAATGCACCAGCCACGTACACCTAAGGTGGCGGGTTCGAATCCCCAGCCCGGGCCCGCCAAACAACAATGACAGCTGTAACCAAAAAATAGCCGGGCGTTGTGGCGGGCGCCTGTGGTCCCAGCTACTTGGGAGGCGGAGGCAGGAGACTCGCTTGAGCCCAGGAGTTGGAGGTTGCTGTGAGCTGTAATGCCACGGCACTCTACCCAGGGGGACAGCTTGAGGCTCTGTCTCAAAAAAAAAAAAAAAAGAAAACTAAACCTTAGAGTACCCTAAGCCATCCAGCTATTAACTATCAGGAACTAAGACCCAGTTATGATATATTTGCACAACTTTCTTGGCCTGTATGGCAACTACAATCACAAACTGGATAACGACATGTTGGTCTACAATGAACTGCAAATGGCCTGGTGGGCTCATAAGGGTATAAGGGAGCTGAAAAGTTCTATCATGGTGACATTATAATCATCACATCATAGTGCACACATTACTCACATGTTTGTCCTGATGCTGGTATAAACAAACCTTCCTGGATGCTAGTGGTATAAAAGTATAACACTCAGTACTTAATACCTTACAATAACTATGTTACTGATTTATGTATTCACTATACTTTATATTGTTATTTTAGAGTGTACTTATACTTATTAAAACAAAAGTTATGGCTTGGCGTCTGTTGCACAGTGGTTAATGCGCCAGCCACATACACTGAGGCTGGTGGGTTCAAACCCACCCCAGGCCAGCTAAACAACAATGACAATTATAACCAAAAAATACCTGGGCATTGTGGCAGGCGCCTGTAGTCCCAGCTACTTGGGAGGCTGGGGCAAGAGAATTGCTTAAGCCCAAGAGTTTGAGGTTGCTGTGAGCTGTGATGCCACGGCACTCTACCCAGGGTGAGATGGTGAGACTCTTGTCTCAAAAAAATAAAATAAAATAATAAATAAATAAAAATAAAAAGTTAACTGTACAACAGCCTGAGGCAGGTCCTTCAAGAGGTTTTCTTTTTTTTTTTTTTTTTGAGACAGTCTCATTTTGTTGCCTTCGGTAGAGTGCTGTAGCATCACAGCTCACAGCAACCTCCAGCTCTTGGTTTGGCCAGGGCCAGGTTTGAACCCACCACCCTCAGTATATGGAGCTGGGTCCCTACTCACTGAGCCACAGGCGCTGCCCCTTTCAAGAGCTTTTCCAGAAGAAGGCATAATTATCACAGGAGATTTCAGCTTCATGCATGTTATTGCCCCTGAAGACCTGTCAATGGGACAAGATGTGGGGGTGGAAGATAGTGATATTGATGATCCTAATTCTGTGTAGACCTAAGCTAATACTTGTGTTTATGTCTTAGTTTTTTACAAAAATATTTTAAAAGGAAATTTTAAAATTTTTAAAATAGAAGAAAGCTTATAAAATAAAGGTATAAAGAAAGAAAATGGTTTTGTGCAGTTATAGAATGTGTGTTTTAAGCTAAGTGCAAAGAAGTCAAAAGTTAAAAATAATTAACCGCTGGGCACAGTGGTTCACGTCTATAGTCTTAGCACTCTAAGAAGCCAAGGCGAGTGGATTGCTTAAGTTCAGGAGTTGGAGACCAGCCTAGGCAAGAGTGAGACCCCATCTCTACTAAAAATAGAAAATCTAACCAGCCATTGTAGTGGATGCCTTTACTCCCAGCTACTCAGGAGGCTGAGGCAAGAGGATCACTTGGCCCAAAAGTTTGAGGTTGCTATGAGCTATGACACACAGCACTCTACCCAAGGTGACAAAGTGAGACTGTCTCAAAAAAAGAAAGAAAAGAATTAAAAAGCTTATAAGGGGCGGCGCCTGTGGCTTAAGGAGTAGGGCACCATATACTAGAAGTGGCAAGTTCGAACTCAGCCCAGGCCAAAAACTGCAAAAAAGAAAAAAAGAAGCTTATAAGGTAAAAAAAAAAAAAGTCATAGTAATCTAACTTTAATTTATTATTCATGAAAGAAACATTTTTATAAATTTAGTATAGGCTAAATATACAGTGTTTGTGAAGTCTACTTAGCATACAGTGATGCCTTCTAATTTGCTAAGCACTCTCCTTGACTCACCCAGAGCAAGTTCTAGTCCTTCATGGTAAATGCCCTATACAAATGTTTCATGTTTATCTTTTATACTGTATTTTTAGTATATCTTTTTTATGTTCAGATACATATATAGCTACCCTTGTGTTATACTTGCCTATAGTATTCAGCACAGTAACATGTTATACAGATCTGTAGCCTTGAAGCAATAGGCTATACCATATAGCCAAAGTGTGTAATATCCTGTACCCTCCAGGTTTGTGTAAGCGTACTCTATGATGTTTGCACAATGAAATTGCCTAACAGTGCATCTCTCAAAACATACTCTCATCATTAAGCAATACATAACTGTATATAAAAACTATCCAAAAAGTATAGTTTATAGCAGTGGCTCACACTGCTATAATCCCAGCACTTTGGGAGGCCAAATCACAAGGATCATTTGAGGCTAGGAGTTGGAGACCACCCTGAGCAACATAGCAACACTCTATCTCTATAAAAACTTAAGAAATTAGCTTGGTCTGGTGGTGAACACCTACAGTTCCAGCTACTCAGGAGGCTGAAAAGGGAGGATCACTTGAGCCCCATAGTTTGAGGCTACAGAGAGTTATAATTGCACCATGGCACTCCAGCTCAAGTAACAGAGCAAGACCCTGTTTCTTTAAAAAAGAGAAAGAGAAAACATATGTAGAGAAGACCCTATGGTATCAGTGATTTAAAACTGGATATTAGAATGGCCAAGTAACAATTTGAATTTGGTAATAATTTTCTTTTTTTTTTTTTTTTGAAAGCTTTAAAAATGTTTTATTCTAAAAAGTTAAAATGCAGGTAGGCGCAGTGGCTCATGCCTGTAATCTTAGCACTCTAGGAAGGCGAGGGGGGTGGATTGCCTGAGATCAGGAGTTCAAGACCAGCCTAAGCAAGAGTTAGCCAAGCATTGTGGTGGGCACCTGTAGTCCCAGCTACTCAGGAGGTGAGGCAAAACAAACACTTGAGCCCAAGAGTTTGAAGTTGCTGTGAGCTATGATGCAGTAGCACTCTACCAAGGGTGACAGAGTGAAACTCTGTTCCTCCCCCCCAAAAAAAATTCATTTCCAAAGCACTGAAGAGAATTTGATTTGGTTTCCTGCACAAAATATTGCCTCATTTCCCCATTCATTGCTGGCCCCCTGAAGCTGTCAGTGATGTCTGTTGTGGATGCAGCTTCCTGTTCTTAGAGCAGAAATTGAGCAAATCATTTGCTATAACTGTAAAGATATGATACACAGACTTTGCATCGGGGTTATCTTTATCTTTCAAAACCAACAGAAATTAAAGTATCTTTGAGCTCAGATGTGAAATGAAGAATCAGAAGAAGAAACTTGAGGTAAGAGGTTCCACCCAGATTTCTGATTCCACTTAAACTAGTGAATTCTTTAGAAGCAGGTGGCTCCAAAGCTTTAGTCTTTAATTTCTTCCCTTTTCCATACTGATTATTTGACACACTGGAATAATCTTCTTCAAGTAAGTAGGCCCCCAAACACTGTGAACCTAATACTATCTGCCTAAAGCCCAGAGCCCTGGCCCAGCTAAAATGGGAAGCAGATGAACCCACCCCAACTGAATGCCCCGCCACGATGGTAGGAGAAGTTACCTTTATTTCAGATTCACTTTGTTTTCCTTAGCATACAATAGAGTTCTTTGCAAACAGGAGCGATTTAGTTTTTTGGCTGCGTATCAGAACACAAACTTGTGGATGTTGTACAGCATGCCCAGTGAAGGCAAGTGGAAGAATAAGAGTGAAATAATGAAAATAGCTTACTTAAGTAATTACTACTCAAGACTGGCATTTGATTTTACCCAACTGATAGGGTAATACATTCGTCTGTTACTGTTTCACAGATACTATAGAAGACACAAGATTCCTGGGTCAGAAACAAAGGATTATTACTCAGGACACAGGAAGCAACATGAAGTTTAGCATGTTTGTGTCAGTTACTCCTCTCCCCACAGGCTGGGGAGACATTCAAAGAACAACTCCCGAACTGCTTCTCCTCCCTGAACAACAACATTCTTTTAGAACAACAGCACACTTTTCTCCTCTGCCAAGTCACCTAGCCCCTGCATACTCTCCCTTTTATCTTTTGCCGGAAAGCACAGTAGCTTCTCCTCCCTAAAGTTAATCTTTACCCTATGTGCTAGATTCATGTCAAACAAAACTTTGTAAAGATACAATTTCACACTCAGTAAGCAGCTTTACTGAAATAAGTGACCTTGTTTAGATCTGTATAATAAAGCTGTTTTCAAGGTTTAGTGCTGGCTGCAGTTGCAAGCTGCACCAGTCCTCCTGATCCCATCATCTTGTCTCTTGTGTAATTTATCTTCATCTGTTGTGTGATGTATTTCCTCACTTCCCCACCATTCCCACTCTGATTCTTTCCCTCTCAAGCTGGCTGGTGAAAGTCCCTCAAATACTACCAGGATGGAACAGAGGCAGAGATAAATGCTGTGCACTTACTAGAGCAACATCTTGTCTGAGGAGTGAGTTTGGGGAACCTGTCATTTTATAGGAAGCAGTAAGAAAACCTGTTCATAGGGCGGCACCTGTGGCTCAGTGAGTGAGTAGGGCACCAGCTCCACATACTGAGAGTGGGGGGTTCTCACACCCAGCCCTGGCTAAACTGAAAACAAACAAACCAAAAAATACCAGCTGTTGTGGTGGATGCCTGTAGTCCCAGCTACTCAGGAGGCTGAGGCAAAAGAATCACTTAAGCCCAAGAGCTGGAGGTTGCTGTGAGCTGTGATGTCACAGCACTCTACCAAGGACAAAAAAGTGAAACTCTGTCTCTAAAAAAAAATAAAAAAAAAATTGGGCAGCACCTGTGGCTCAAAGGAGTAGGGCACTAGCTCCATATACCAGAGGTGGTGGGTTCAAACCCAGCCCTGGCCAAAAAACAAAACCAAACCTGTTCTTTGTCCTGGAAGAAGATATTCTTCATCCCTCAAGGTTGCTCACTATAAACACAACCATGAGAAACCACCTTGGTAAGGAGCAATCAAAATCTTCCATTCTTGGCAGACCCAGAAAGATGGGTATAAGCATAAAAGACCCATGAAAGACTGATTCTCCCAACACTGCTATTTGCCAAACAATATTCTAGGCACTTTACATCTATACTCTCATTTATTCTCCACAACTTTATATTCTCCCCTGTTTTAAAAAAGAATACACAGGCATAGAGAGGTCCCATAGCTAATAAGCAAAGAATCTAGGAAAAGCAGAGATCTAACGACTTACGAAACCAACAATTAACCCTCTGAAGAAATGTATGGGCTGGCTCGGCGCCTATAGCTCAACCAGCTAAGGCGCCAGCCACGTACACCTAAGGTGGCAGGTTCGAATCCCCAGCCCAGATCTGCCAAACAACAATGACGACTGCAACCAAAAAATAACCGGGTGTTGTGGCGGGCGCCTGTGGTCCCAGCTACTTGGGAGGCGGAGGCAAGAGATCCCGCTTGAGCCCAGGAGTTGGAGGTTGCTGTGAGCTGTAATGCCACGGCACTCTACCCAGGGGAACAGCTTGAGGCTCTGTCTCAAAAAAAAAAAAAAAAAGAAAGAAAGAAATGTATGGGCTGGATGCAATGTCTCATACCTGTAATCCTAACACTTGGGGAGGCTGAGGTGGGTGGATTGCCTGAGCTCAGGAGTTCAAGACCAGCCTGAGCAAGAGCAAGACCACATCTCTACTAAGAAAAAATAGCTGGGCACAGGTGTCATGATGGGTGCCTCCCAGCTATTTGGGAGGCTGAGGCAAGAAGACTGCTTGAGCTCAAGAGACCGAGGTTGCTGTGAGCTATGATGCTACAACACTCTACCCAGGGTGACAAAATAAGACTGTCTCAAAAAAAATAACAATGGGGGCAGTGCCTATGGCTCAGTTGGTAAGGCATGGCCCCATATAGAGAAGGTGGCGGGTTTGAATCCAGCCTCGGCCAAAGTGCAACAAAAAAATAGCTGGGCTTTGTGGAGGGCGCCTGTAGTCCCAGTTACTCAGGAGGCTGAGGCAAGAGAATCGCCTAAGCCCAGGATTCGGAGGTTGTTGGGAGCTGTGTGACGCCACGGCACTCTTCCGAAGACAACAAAGTAAGACTCTGTCTCTACAAAAAAATAAATAAATATAAATAAAAATAAAAATAGGCTCGACACCTGTGGCTCAAGCAGCTAAGGCACCAGCCACATACACCAGCCCGGACCTGCCAAACAACAATGACAACTACAACCAAAAAATGGCCAGGCATTGTGGTTAGCGCCTGTAGTCCCAGCTACCTGGGAGGCTGAGGCAAGAGAATAGGATAAGCCCAGGAGTTTGATGTTGCTGTGAGCTGTAACTCCATGGTACTTTACCCAGGGGACAGCTTGAGGCTCTGTCTCAAAAAATAATAATAATAATAAAATAATAAAAATAAAAAGAATTTATGGGCTGTGTAAAGGTTTCCAGGGATTTCTCAGGGGGATAAAAATCTAATAAAAGAATTAAAGAAATCTCTCAAAATATGGGATAAGGACTCAAAATCATTACAATTTGAACATAAAATTAAAATTAATGTGACCTTATTTTACAACCAAGCTAATGAAGAAAGATCTTGATTAGTTACACAATAAAGTTGGAATAAGAATTTTTGTTCCAAGTCAGCGTCGCATCCTCCCTCTGCTGCCATGGCTGCATACAAGTGGTGCTGATCCGGCACAGCGAGAGCACCTGGAACCTGGAGAACCACTTCAGCGGCTGGTTCGACACTGACCTGAGTCCAGCGGGCCATGAAGAGGCGAAGCGCGGAGGGCAGGTGCTGCAAGATGCTGGCTATGAATTTGACATCTGCTTCACCTCAGTGCAGAAGAGAGCAATCCTGACCCTCTGGACAGTGCTGGATGTCATTGACCAGATGTGGCTGCCTGTGGTGAGGACTTGGCGCCTCAATGAGCAGCACTATGGGGGTCTGACTGGCCTCAGTAAAGTGGAAACGGCAGCCAAGCACGGTGAAGCCCAGGTCAAGATTTGAAGGCGCTCCTATGATGTCCCCTGCCTCTGATGGAGCCCGATCATCCCTTCTATAGTAACATCAGTAAGGATCGCAGGTATGCAGATCTCACTGAAGACCAGCTGCCTTCCTGCGAGAATCTGAAGGACACTATTGCTACAGCTCGGCCCTTCTGGAATGAAGAAATAGTTCCCCAGATTAAGGAGGGGAAACAGGTACTGATTGCAGCCCATGGCAACAGCCTTTGGGGCATTGTCAAGCATCTGGAGGGTCTCTCTGAAGAGGCTATCATGGAGCTGAGCCTGCCGACTGGTACTCCCATGGTCTACAAATTGGACAAGAACTTGAAGCCCATCAAGCCCATGCAGTTCCTGGGGGATGAAGAGACTGTTCATAAAGCCATGGAAGCTGTGGCTGCCCAGGGAAAGGCAAAGAAGCGAAGGCTAGCAGGCAGAATGCTGCCCAAGGAACACCCTCCTTGCCCGCTCATTCCTCTGCACCTCTCCCTGCACATGTCACACTGACCACATCTGGAAGCATCAGAAGTGTAGCTGCAGATGGGGACCAGTGACTCCCATTTTAATCTTTAGTCTTTTTTTTTCCTGCACCCACTCCCTTCATACATTCTAGTCAGAATAGCACTTCTGGGGCTTGGGATCTCAGTCTCAGCCAAGGGAAGACTCCTCTTATCCAAGAGTTGAGAGGTAGTAACTCGGGTTTTTGCCAGTGCTTTGTTTACTAGGGACCTGCTTGAGTAGGGGCTAGGGAGGAGCCATGCTAAGGCCTGACCAGTGAGGAAAAGCGAGAGTCTCTTTGCTCCCAGGAGCCATTCCTATACTTAGCTATAGTCATTCCAGGGGAAGTTGAATGTAACCTGCATGGTGATGTAAAAAACAGCTGCCCTCTCTGACCCCAGAAAGAGCTGGCTCCAGGTTGGGATCAATCCTGAATCATGTTTGTGCTGCATTTACTTTTACAAATATATATATATATAGATAGATAGATAGATAGATAGATAGATAGATAGATATATACAATTAATACACAACAAAAACCCTATTGGGTTTTCTAGTGGTGGTTAAAATAGTCCCTCATACATTCATCAGATGATCAGGCATTCCTCACACCAATATGGGATAAACTCCTTGACTTCTAAGGGGTAAGAGTGCATCTTGCTGTATATTTCAGAATCCTTCCCTGGCCTTGATTTGTGGCAGTGAAATGCCTCTTGATCACTTCTGAGTGTATCTTTTCACTGATTTCTGAATCGTGTTCTAGTTGCTTGGCCCTGCCATGTGGGTCCAGTACTCATTTTGAGCATAACTGTACTAATATTTTCTCCAGATCAGTATAATAAAGGAGTGATGTGCAATAAAAAAAAAAGAAGAACTTTTGTTCCTTGGCTCAGCACCAGTATCTCAGTGGTTAGGGCTCCAGCCACATACACAGGGCCTAGCAGGTTCAAATGTGGTCTGGGCCTGCTAAACAGCAGTGACAACTGCAACAACAACCACATACACACACAAAAATAGCTGGGCATTGTGGCGGGCACCTGTAGTCCCAGCTACTTGGGAGGCTGAGGCAAGAGAATCTCTTAAGTCCAAGAGTTTGAAGTTGCTGTGAGCTATGATACAATGGCACTCTACCAAGGGTGACAAAGTGAGCCTCTATCTCAAAAAAAAAAAAAAAAAAAAAGAAGGAAAGAAAAAAGAATTTTGTTCTAAAATAATAGTATCATTTGGATTAAACAAGAGTCATTTACTTTGAACTGAGTGTTGGATGGGATGGAACTCATCTAAAGCAAAGTATCAGAGAAAAGAAAAAGAAGGGATCTCCACTAAAAGAGGGTTTGTTTTTGTTTTTTTTTTTTGAGACAGAGTCTCACTTTGTCGCCCTCGGTAGAGTGCCATGGTGTCCCAGCTCATGGCAACCTCCAACTCCTGGGCTTAGGTGATTCTCTTGCCTCAGCTTCCCAAGTATCTGGGGCTACAGGCACCTGCCACAACATCCAGCTATTTTTTGTTGCAGTTTGACTGGGGCCGGGCTTGAACCCACCACCCTCAGTGTATGAGACCAGTGCCCTAGTCACTCAGTGACAGGCGCAACCCAAAAGAAGTTTTTTCTTTCATTTATTTATTAGATAAAAATACACTGAATGCCCACCCTGTGAAGGTGAGTAGGGCTGCACAGATCAATACGATATCTCTAAACTCTGTGAAAGACAATAGGACATGATCAAACTTACAAATGTGCACACTCCTTGATTTAGCAGTTCCACTTTGGGGAGTTCATTCTACTATTACACTTGCACACATATGAAATGACATGTTTATGAAGTTAAGTCATCGCAGTATTGTTTGCATTCACAAAAGTTTGGAAACAACTTGATGTTTGTTAAATTATGATTCATCCATGATGGAAAACAGAATCATTGTAAATAAAGAATAAGGAAGCTCTGGGTGGCACCTGTGGCTCAAAGGAGCAGGGCACCGGCCCCATATGCCAGAGGTGGCGGGTTCAAACCCAGCCCAGGCCAAAAACTGCAAAAAAAAAAAAAAAGAACAAGGAAGCTCTTACTGCACTAATGTGGAATTATCTCACAGATACCATACAGGGTAAAGCAAGGTGCAGCACAGGCTATGGAACTTGATACCATTTGTGTATGAAAGAGAACCATGACCAGGCGTGCTGGCTCATGCCTGTAATCCCAGCACTCTGGGAGGCCGAGGAAGGAGGATCCCTTGAGTTCGGGAGTTCAAGACCAGCCTGAGCAAGAGTGAGACCCTGTCTCCTATAAAAATAGAAAAACTAGCTAAGCATTGTGTGGGCACCTGTAGTCCCAGCTACTCAAAAGGCTGAGGCAAGATCACTTGAGCCCAGGAGTTTGAGGTTGCTGTAAGCTGGACTAATGCCTGGGCACTCTAGCCTGGGGCAACAGAGTGAGACTTTGTCTCAAAAAAAGAAAAAGAACCATGTATATATCTCTGGAAGTATACACAAGAAATTGATAGCACATTGATTGCCATTGGGGAAAGAGACTGGACAGTGGGGTGTCAGAGTTGAGGGTGGGGATAGGATAAAAAAGAAGACTTTTCCCCTTATACTTTTTCTTCTTTGAGACAGGATCTCCTTCTCTTGTTGAGGCTAGAGTATGTCACATCATCATAGGTCACCACAACCTCAAACTCCTGGGCTCAAGTGATCCTCCTGCTTCATCTTTCTGAGTAGCTGGGACAACAGGCAAATGCCTGGCTAACTTCTTTTTTAATTTTTCATAAAGATGGGGTCTTGCTATGCTTTTTAGGTTGTTCTCAAACTTCTGGGCTCAAGTTATCCTCCCACCTTGTCCTCCCAAAGTGCAAGGATTATACTAGTGTGAGCCACTACAACCAGCCTTACTTTACACCAATGGTCCTCAACCTGTGGGTCGCAACCCCTTTGGTGGTTGAATGACCCTTTCACAGGGGTCAATTCATATGATTTATAACAGTAGCAAAATTACAGTTATGAAGTAATAACAAAAATAATTTTATGGTTGGGGTCACCACAACATGAGGAACTGTATTAAAGTGTTGCAGCATTAAGAAGGTTGAGAACCACTTCCTTATACCTTTTTGTAACTTCCAAATTCTCAGTCTGATAAGTGTGTTGCCTATTCAAAAATAAATTTAAAAAAATATTCAGAAAGGATCAGATTGGAAGAAAAGCTGATTAGAGCATCAAAATAAGAAAATAAAATAAGACGCCATTGGGTAGCACCTGTGGCTCAAAGGAAGTAGGGTGCTGGCCCTATACACTGGAGGTGGCGGTTTCAAACCCAGCCCTGGCCAAAAACTGCAAAAAAAAAAAAGAGAGAGAGAGAGAGAGACGCCATTACTGCTGGTGAGAATTCACAATCTAGCAGGAGAGAAAAGAAAACAAACATCAAAACCTCACACAGGCTCGGCACCCATGGCTCAAGTGGCTAAGGTGCCAGCCACATACACCTGATCTGGTGGGTTCAAATCCAGTGCGGGCCGCCAGACAACAATGATGGCTGCAACCAAAAAATAGCTGGGCATTGTGGCAGGTGCCTGTAGTCCCAGCTACTTGGGAGGCTGAGGCAGGAGACTCGCTTGAGCCCAGGAGTTGGAGGTTGCTGTGAG
>NW_003852569.1:1304052-1306471 GCF_000181295.1 Otolemur garnettii
AGGGCTGTGTACATTGGATACTTTTTCTTCCATTCCTGTGACACTTTGCTAAAAAGAACATTTTCCAGTTCCATCCATGTAAACATGAAGGAGGTGAAGTCTTCGTTTTTCTTTAGGGCTGCATAGTATTCCATGGTGTACATATACCACAGTTTATTGATCCATTCGTGGATTGATGGCAACCTCCAACTCTTAAGCTTAAGTGATTCTCTTACCTCAGCCTCCCAAGTAGCTGGAACTGCAGGTACCCACCACAATGCCCAACAATTTGTTGTTGTTGTCACTGTTGTTATAAGTAGTCCACCAGGCTGGGTTTGAACCCACCAGCCTTAGTGTATGTGACTGGCACCCTACCTGCTGAGCTATAGGCGCCGCCTCTGTCTCACAAAAAAAAAAAAAAAAAAAGGAGAAGCTCCTGTGCTCAGGACCCTTCCAGACCTCTTCATCTGTCCTTTATGACATCCTCTGCACTAAACTGATCGAATTTACATTTAAGAAGAAATAATCTACGCAAAAGAACAAGCAGATCAAGATGTGTAGCTCTGTGGCTGCCAAGTTGTGGTTTTTGACAGATCGTTGCATCAGGGAAGACTATCCCCAAAAAGAGATCTTACGAGCGTGGAAGGCCAAATGCTGTGATGAGAAACTGGACTTTAGGGCTGTGGCGCTGGATGAAGTGGTGCTGACAATAGAGCAAGGAAACCTAGGTCTTCGAATCAATGGAGAACTAATCACTGTCTACCCCCAAGTGGTGGTGGTGAGAGTACCAACCCCTTGGGTGCAAAGTGATAGTGACATCACCATTCTGCGCCATCTGGAGAAGATGGGGTGCCAGTTGATGAACTGACTTCAAGCTATCCTGAACTGTGTTAATAAGTTCTGGACATTTCAAGAGTTGAGTGCCCACGGTGTTCCTCTGCCAAGATACTTTCCCTTATGGTGGCCATGAACATTTTGCTAAAATGATTGATGAAGCAGAAGTACTGGAATTCCCAATGGTAGCGAAGAATACACAGGGTCAGAGGCAAAGCTGTTTTCTTAGCTTGAAGTAAGCACCATTTGGCTGATCTAAGCCATCTTCTTCGACATGAAGCTCAATACCTATTCCAGAAGTATGTTGAAGAGTCTCCCGGACCAGATGTCCGTGTCATTGTTGTGGGAGGTCGTTGGTTGGCACCATTTACACTGTTCAACAGATGCAAAGCAACTGCTCACTAGTGGTGTGGGGATGACGTGCTCATTGAGTGAACAAGGGGAAAAGTTCGCTGTCCAGGAGTCTGATATCCTGGGGATGGATGTGCGTGGCATTGACCTATTGATGAAAGATGACAGCTCCTTCTGTGTCTTCGAGGCCAATGCAAATGCAGGTTTCATCGCCTTTGTAATCTAGACGTAGCTGGTGTCATTGCGGACTATGCCGCCTCCCTTCTGCCCTCTGGCTGGCTCACCCGGCGTATGTCCCTGCTCTCCATGGTGTCCGGGGCTAGTGAGACTAGTGAGCCAGAGCTGGGTCCCCCAGCCAGCACTGCTGTCGACAACATGAGTGCAAGTTCCAGCTCTGTTGATAGTGACCTTGAAAGCACGGAGTGAGAGATGCTCACCAAGCCTCGGGTGGGGGGAGTGCTATTCAACATGAACCAGCGACTAGCCAATGAAATCAAATTCCTGGTGGAGGTATCCACCAATACTTAACCAACAAAACCTGAGTAAAACTTAACTTCCTTTCCTTATTTTTATTTTTTTCCTTTTTTTTTTTTTTAAACCAACTTGCAATGCTGTTCATGGAAGATGCTCAGGAAGATGAGAGAAATTTAGTAGGATTAGTTGGAGAGGAGAAGATAGATGAGGTCTTTGCTAGTAAAGATGTTACTGACTTTTTGTTTACAAATCCTACAGATAGAGAGGCAGAAGTGGTGGGATATAGAACATGTTAGGCTCTCATAGTTCCCCTTTTAAATTACTAAAAAGTTTGTATGCTGTCAGGCCATGAGGAGCAAAATTTTTGTCATGGTCTCTCACTTTTGTTTTTGTATTAAAAAACTGTTTTGGCACAAAGAATCAAGTAGCATACTGCACAGTGTGTAGCAAGATTAGCAGTGGGTGAGGAAGTATCTGCCTAAATTCCACACATTTTTATTTACAAATCTAAAAATTCTGACATTTCCCTATTAATAAGCAGCTTTAGTTCATAGTTGTTTATGAAATCTCAAGGGGCTTTTTTTATTGGGGTTTCTTATTTTTTGTGTTTTGTCATCTTTTCTTTAATTTGGGTGGGAGGGCAAATGAACATAATCCAATAAATGAAGGCTTTTTTTTTTTTTTTTGAGACAGAGCCTCAAGCCGTCCCCCTGGGTAGAGTGCCGTGGCATCTCAGCTCACAGCAACCTCCAACTCCTGGGCTCAAGCGAGTCTTCTGCCT
>NW_003852569.1:1307610-1315536 GCF_000181295.1 Otolemur garnettii
AAAAAAAAAAAAAAAAAACCCAAACACCAAGAAATCTGTGCTTCAGAAAGCTCTTGCTGCAGAATTTGTGGAGAATGAATTGAGGTAGAAAGATTAGTCAAGAAACAATTTTACAGTGATTCAGGTAAATGAGATTCCAATTAGGGCAGTCGTGGTGGGAATACAAGGAGGGTAGTACCCAGTAGCAAAGGACTGGGGTCTCAGGTGCAAAGGCAGAGGAATGACATAAGATTCTGGGCTTCATGGGGTGGTTCCCCAAGACAAGGCATGAAAAGGAAGAAGAAGGCGATGCCTATGGCTCTGTGGGTAGGGCGTTGGCCCCATATACCGATGGTGGTAGGTTCAAACCTGGCCCCGGCCAGGTAAAACAGCAGCGGCAACTGTAACAAAAAATAGCTGGGCATTGTGGCAGGCACCTGTTACACAGGAGGCTGAGGCAAGAGAATCGCTTAAGCCCAAGGGGTTGCTATAAGCTGTGATGCCATGGCATTCTACTAAAGATGTCAGAGTGAGACTCTGTCTCCAAAAAACAAAAAAAAAGTAAAAGGAAAGTAAAAGTAAAAAAAAAGTAAAAGTAAAAGTAAAAGTTTTCCAGGGAAGGCAATGAGTTTAATTTGGAGCCTATGTGATTTGAGGAGCCTGAGGAAGATCCAAGAGGACTTGTTCAGTAATTGGTTGCACACTTGAGTATGGCACTGGGGAAAAGGGTCACAGTCAGACCATACATTTGGGAGCCACTGGCTCTGGGTGGTGATGAGTGATGTCCCCGAGAGACAGCAATAGTGAAATGAGAGGAGTGCCAATGCCAGAACCGGAAAAATCTCCTGCCCCCACCCTATTCAGGAGACTCAAAGAGGAAGAGGATCTAGGGAAAGGCTGAGAAAGAAGAGTCAGGGTGGCGCCTATGGCTCAAGCCGCTCAGGCGCCAGCCATATAACCAGAACTGGAGAGTTCGAATCCAGCCCGGGCCTGCCAAACAATGACAACTACAACCAAAAAATAGCCAGGCATTGTGGCAGGCACCTGTAGTCCTAGCTACTCAGGAAGCTGAAGCAAGAGAATTGCTTAAGACCAGGAGTTGGAGGTTGCTGTGAGCTGTGACACCATAGCACTCTACCCAGAATGATAGCTTGAGGCGCTGTCTCAAAAAAAAGAAGAGTCAAAGCCTGGGGACCTAGAGAGAGGTAGCTCTTGAAAGCTATTTTGAAAGGCTTCAGTGCCTGTAGCTCAGAGGCTAGAGCACCAGTCACATACACTGGAGCTGGAGGGTTCAAATCCAGCCTGAGCCTGCCAAACAACAATGACAACTACAACAACAACAACAAAATAGCCAGGCATTGTGGTAGGTGCCTGTAGTCCCAGATACTTAGGAGGCTGAGGCGAGAGAATCGCTTATACCTAAGAGTCTGAGGTTGCTGTGAGCTGTGGCGCTACGGCACTCTACCTAGGGTGACACAATAAGACTCTGTCTGAAAAAAAAAGAAAGCTATTTTGAGGAAGCTATTTCAGAAACTGGACCTGAACCATCTGTCGAGCCCTTCCCATCCAAGAGCTTCACCCTCACAATTACAACACCAATAGAGGCATCCTCAAGAAACTTAGCTCAGGAAACCAGCATGCCCCAGTCACATCGCTAGTCAATATCAGAACTGAACCTTGAACCCAAATTTTCTGACACCAAGGCCAAGGTACTCTCTTTCCACTGTCCAGCTTCCTGTTGATTGAATAAGAACAAGCTCCTCCCACCTGTTGTGGCCCGCAGTCAGCAGGCCTCTGTTACCTTTCTGTGTAGGAAGTACGCACTTTTGCTCATAGAGTCCTTTGGTCTTTAATGTTCTGCCTCTTCTGTTTCCCTCTGTGCTGATCTAAATTCTACTTATCATTCCAGCCCTGGCTGAAGTCCCTCCAAAAAGCCTCCCATGAGGGGCAGGCCCCAGTCCTCTCTCACATCTCTCTTCTCTAAATTCTTGAGGCAAATAGGCCTCCTCTGAATGAGTCATGCTCTTGTGTAATCCCCTCCTTTGAGTGTGGGTGGGACCTGTGACTTGCTTCTAGGCAATAAAATAAGGCAAAGGTAAAGATATTTCCCTCCCATGATTATGTTGCATTATGTAACACTCCTTCTTAGCAGACTAGAAAGAGAGTGAGAGTCTCCTGCTGGCCTTAGGAAAGCAAGCTGCCAATATTGTGAACTCCTCTGGAAAGAGCCATGTGGCCAAGGGAAGTCTAGGGTCCTCTGGGAGCTGAGAGCAGCTCCCAGCTAACCATTAGCAAGAAAATGACAAGAAAATGAGGTCCTCAAACATACACCCTCAAGAATTTCGGCCAACAACCTCATAAGCTTGGAAGAGAATACTAAGCTTCACAAAGAAACACAGCCCAGCCAGCACCTTGATTTCAGTCTTGTGAAACTCCAAGCAGAGGACCCAGTTAAGCTGAGCCCAGACTCCTGACACCAAAAGAAACTGTGAGATAATAAATACTTTTTTTTTTTTTTTTGAGACAGGAGCCTCAAGCTGTCCCCCTGGGTAGAGTGCTGTGGCATCTCAGCTCACAGCAACCTCCCACTCCTGGGCTCAAACGAGTCTCCTGCCTCAGCCTCCCAAGTAGCTGGGACCACAGGCACCCGCCACAACTCTCGGCTATTTTTTTTTTGGTTGCAGCCATCATTGTTGTTTGGCGGGCCCGGGCTGGATTTGAACCTGCCACCTTGGGTGTACGTGGCTGGTGCCTTAGCCACTTGAGCCACAGGTGCCAAGCCAATATGTGTTGTTTTAAGCTGCTAAAAATGTGGTAATTTTTGGCTGGGTCCGGTGGCTCACACCTATAATCTTAGCACCCACTACCATGCCTGGCCTCTGCAATCATTTCTAGAATGTTAATCCAGGAAAGGACCCGAAGTTGCTGGTAACACTGCAGCACAGGGCTGTGGTTAGAATCAATGCGTAGTGTGTGGAAGTGCCTAACATAACGCTCAGTGCATGGCTGTTATTAATAAACTAGTAAATATAAAAAAAAAGAAGAAGAAGAAGAAGAAAAGAAAGAAACATACCCAGCAAGGAAAGTACAGCAACTTGTCAGAGGTCATTCAGCAGATCATTAGCCAGAACTCAACCCCAAGAAGAAAAATAGTGGTTTACAAGAGGTGATGAGACATCCCATTACAGGTGGATTCATGAATTGAAGAAAACAATTCTCTCTCATTTCCTTCTTTCCTTGACTCCCTTTCTGTCACTTTCCCATGATGGACACATGAAAAAATTACTTTTTTGGCAAACTGAGTACCTAATTCACAGAGAATGGATAATCCGCAGAGACAAGGGGCTGAATTCATCAAGATTTCTTTAGTTGCAAGTGAGAAACTCAATTCAAACTAACTCAAACAAAGACTGTTTACTGGCTCACACAGCTAAGAGGGATACTGAATATTCCAATTAACTGCAGCTGCATAAAAAAAAAAACATGCCAAAACTTAGTGGCATAAAGCCATCATTTTACCATGCTCATAACTCGTGGTCAGGGATTCAGAAAGGACACAGTAGAGATAGCTGGTTCTCACCCTTGATGGCCAGAGCTTCACTTGAGAAGTCTTTGGGTGACCTAATAGCTAGAGTTTGGCATCATCTGGAAACATCTCAGGTCTGGCGCCTGAGGCTGGCTATCAGCTGGGATCTCAGCTGGGGCTGTTGGCCTGACCCCCACCCGTGTCATCTTCATGTGGCTACTCAGCTATTTAAAGTTGCGGCTAGGTTCCCAGAGAAAACACCCCAAGAGAATAAAGCAGGAATGCATGACACTTTCATGACTTAACCTCAAAAGTCACATAGCATCACTTCCACCACACTGTTTTGGCCCAAGTGGTCACAAAGTTCTGCCCAGGTACAAAAAGAGAGAGCATAGACACCACTATTCAAAAGGATGAGAGCTGAGGCAGCTTGGTAACTGCAGCACGTGGGACGGGTATGTCACAGCTGTCATCTTTGGAAAATGCAATCTGGGATCTGGGATCACTCCTAGATTTAAAGCAAGCACTGTAGGAACCAAGGCCTTAGGTCCGACACAGAGAACTCAGGGTCACTCTCTCTTCTCCATCTGCCTCCCCTGCTTCTCTCTTTCCATCAGCAAAACACACCTCATTTTTCTCAGCACCAGCATAGAGCTTCCCAGTGAAAGACTGTGATTTGGCTCGGCGCCTGTGGCTCAAGTGGCTAAGGTGCCAGCCACATACACCTAAGGTGGCGGGCTCAAATCCAGCCTGGGCCCACCAAACAATAATGATGGCTGCAACCAAAAAAAAAATAGCCGGGCGTTGTGGCGGGCACCTGTGGTCCCAGCTACTTAGGAGGCAAAGATAGGAGACTCGCTTGAGCCCAGGAGTTGGATGTTGCTGTGAGCTACGCCACGGCACTCTACCCAGGGGGACAGCTTGAGGCTCTGTCTCAAAAAAACAAAAAAGAAAGACTGTGATTTGCTGTTCCTTGAGTCATGTGCCCCTCGGCGCCCCCCAACCAATAAAAGCTGTGAGAACTCTGATTATCCACACTGGGATCACAGCCAGGTTGCATGCCTGAGCAGAGCTCACTGGGTCGTGTTGAGAACAGTCACCACAGGTCTGAGGTCAGGGAACGTTTGGGGCAGCATGGTCTGTGACTGTCATGACATTAGTTAGTAATGTGGAACCATGCGCCTCAAAGTCCTGTACCTGCTCACCTTCATTTCAGGCCCTTATCTTCCACACTGCTGTCCACCACCTCTCCGAGGTTCGGTGGGTTCCCATTGTAGAGGAAAGGTCCCTGGCTTTTACAGCCACACTGGCTGGCTTTCTTCTGTCACATCCGCTCATCTTACCTGTCATGTTTCAGAGGGCCACCATCATTTTTCCCCATCCTTCCAGCTGCACTCCCTAGGCAATATCACTCTATTAGTTGTGTTTCTCTTTATTCTTTCCAGTGGTTGTCCCCCTGCTTTTTTCCCTCAAAATCAAACTAAATTTGCCAGGGAGAGTCAAGCATGGTGGTTCACACCTGTAATCCCAGCACTCAGGGAGGCCGAGGTGGGTGGATTGCTTGAGCTCATGAGTTCAAGACCAGCCTGGGCAAGAATTAGACCCCATCTCTAAAAAATAGCCAGGCACCGTGGCGGGCACCTGTACTCCCAGCTACTCAGGAGGCTGAGGCAAGAGGACCACTTGAGCACAAGAGTCTGAGGTTGCTGTGAGCTATGATCCCATGACACTACCCAGGGCAACAAAATGAGACACTGTCTCATAAAAAAAAAAAAGTGAGGCATCTACTACAACATGGATGAAGCTTGAACACACACTAAATGGAAAAGCCAGTCACAAAGAACAAATATTGTGTGTTTCTTTTTATATGAGGTTAATAGAGTAGTCAATTTGTAAAGACAGAAAACAGAACTAGGGGCAGAGGGGATGAGGAACCAGGGAGTCGATGTTTAACAGGTACAGAGTTTCAGGTGGAAAAGATGGAAAGTTCTGGAAATGGACGTGGTGGCTGCACAGCCGCAGGTACTTAATGCCAGGAAACTGCATGCTTAGAAATGGTTATAATGGTAAATTTTATGTTACGTGTACTACAATAAAAAGTTTTAAAACAGTGAGGCTACTTAAGATACAGAGCAAATAAATTGTGCTAAACTTGAAAAAACCTATAAATTCCTGGTTTTGTTCAGGAACCATGATGTTGAGCTTTTGCCTGTTATTACCTGCATGATAACCATTTCCCAGGCTCATTTATCTCTCCTTTTCCAGTAATGTGTCATCCTCCTCTTTTCCCAGACCTTTGGTCGTTCTGACTGAAGTACATTTTCTGGCTGAAATTCCAGCCCCAAAGAAGTGTCCTGCAAGGGAGTCCCTTGCACAGAATGGAATCGCCCATTGTGCCCTCTTACTTTCCTCTTGAAGGTTACCTGTACCCCGTCTCCTTTGTCTTCTAGTCTCTCGGAACAGCTGCTCTTCCCATATCCACACCAAGACCCTGTGGGGCAAAGAGGCAGAGGAAGACTGGGGCCAGAGGAAGCACAGCACAGAGCACCGGCAGTGTTGGCAGCTCTTAGAAAACCCATTTGCTGATGACACAGAGGTACTGATACTCACTGATCTCTCAGATGTTTGCAAATGAGGCAAAGTTGTAAGGAGCTGTGCAGAGACGTGGCAGCCAAGTGTCCAGACCCAATACCCATTCACGGAGGGCCACATCAGCTTCCACCTGAAGCTTCCAAAGCCCCTCACCATCTCCAAGACTCAGAGCTGAGCAAGAGGCCTACCCAATTCCATTGAATAGCCTTGAAATCAGAGGTCACTATTCATATTTAACCTACGCCAGACAGTCTTTTCCAACAAATATCATTGGTTATAAAGACCTTCAACGTGGAACACTCCCTGTACCCTTGAACTCACACCCCAAAACTGTCAGAAAGTTTCTCCTTCCTGTGATCCTCTGTGATTAAAATAGATTCTAAACAGCTTCCACCAAGTTCTGACTGATGTGCACCCTCCATGGTACAAACATGTATGTTAGCACTCAGCTCCCTGCACTGCTCCCTGGGGCCCCTCCAGGAGAGATCAGCTTTGTTCAGGGATCCTGGTCAGCCACCTGGAAGGACGCCCTGCTGATTCAGGAAACAAAATCCACTTCAGTTCTGCCAGGATGACCTGAGAACCCACAACCTGCCAGGCATGGGGCCAGGGCTGGTGACACAGAGATAAATAACCAGTCCTTGCCCCTTAGGAATTCTCAGGTCTTAGGGAGATGCAGACATGGAAGCAAACAAGCACTTTTGGGGTGGCAAAGGTCTTTTTTTGTTTATTTGTTTTGTGAGACAGTCTTACTCTGTTGCCCTCAGTTGAGTGCCATGGTGTCATAGCTCACAGCAACCTCAAACTCTTGGGCTCAAGCAATTCTCTTGCATCAGCCTCACAATTAGCTGAGACTACAGGTACCTGCCACAATACCTGGCTATTTTTAGAGACGGGGTCTTACTCTGGCTGAGGCTGGTCTCGAACTTGTGAGCTCAGGCAATCCGCGCACCTCGGCCTCCCAGAGTGCTAGGATTACAGGTGTGAGCTACCTTTCCTGGCCTTCCCCACCTCCACCCCCTAGTTTTGTACCAGTGCCCAAGGGAGCACTGAAGACACGTTTAACTCCTTCTGGGGCATTTTGGGGTGTCAAGAAAGACTTCGCCAGGTCTTCTAACAGGTGTCATTTGAGTGGGGTTTTGAAGGATGGCCAAATATTTTCCAGAAGGATAAGGTAGGGAAAAAAATTCCAGGTAGAAGAAACCACATATACAGACACAGAGAGATGGACATGGTGTGGCTTCAGGAATAACCAGTGTAACCGGAAGAAGGGGTCCGGCTGCCTATCTCAGCCAGCATGCAGAGACGGGGATCTGTGGGCAGTTGTGATGATGAAATGTGATTATTCTAATTCTAACTCTGAAGAACCTGATACTTGACCAAGGAGAGAACCACAGATCAGAGAGGTGAAGGGACCACCACTGTTATCATGGTAGGATAAGCCAAGCTCCCCCACCTCCACCATCCGCACTGAGCTTCCCGTCCTTCCTCTTGTTCCCTTAAGATGCCCAGGCTTGTGCTCTTCATTCAGGGCACATGAGATAATTCTAGTTATTTCATCCTTTCAGAAAGGCAACAACAACAAAGATTTAGTGTATGGTTTGCCTAGGCTTTGTGGAAATTTCCAGAAATGATTTTTTCCTGAGTAAGGGCTTATTAGACATGGTCAAAACGAACTTAAACTCCTCAAGGAACTCTAGGAAAGCTGCTCTTATGAGTTTTTTGTCACCTATCAGCCTGCCAAAATTACATCCCAGCCTATAAAATTCTCCCAGTTCTTCTCAAAACTCTACCGCTGATGACATGAGCTTCTTTTTTTTTTTTTTTTT
>NW_003852569.1:1315630-1317548 GCF_000181295.1 Otolemur garnettii
GCCCGCCACAACGCCCAGCTATTTTTTGGTTGCAGCCATCATTGTTGTTTTGGCGGGTCCGGGCTGGGGATTCGAACCCTCCACCGTACGTGTACGTGGCTGGTGCCTTAGCCAGTTGAGCTATAGGCGCCGAGCCTGACATGAGCTTCTATAGACAAATTTTCAATTTTTCACGGAAGATTCACTTTCCCAGCCGGGTACGGTGGCTCATACCTATAATCCTAGCACTCTGGAAGGCCAAGGCAGGTGGATTGCCTGAGCTCACAGGTTCAAGCCCAGCCTCAGAGGCCTCGTCTCTTAAAAAAAAAAAAAAATAGTGGGGCTTTGTGGTAGGCACCTGTAGTCCCAGTTACTTGGGAGGCTGAAGCAAGGGAATCGCTTAAGAAGCCCAAGAGTTTGAGGTGGCTGTGAGCTATGACACCACAGCACTCTGCAGAGGGCAACAAAGTGAGACTCTGTCTCAAAAAAAAAAAAAAAAAACCACAAAGATTTACTTTCCCAGAATCCAGTACCCAGTTTCTTCCCTCCCTCCCCTCCTTCCTTCCTTTTCTAGGTTGAGTGCTGTGGCATCAAACTCAAAGCAACCTCAAACTCTTGGGCTCAAGCAATCCTCCGCCTCAGTCTCCACAGCAGCTGGCACTATGAGCACCCATCACAACACCGAGATAGTTTTTCTGTTTTTAGTAGAGACAGGGTCTCGCTCTTGCTCAAATTTCTTTTTAGGCCTGGTCTTTATCTTCCTAGTTTTAGACCTTTTGTAAAACTGCTGCCTCATCTCACCCTAGCTTGGCTGGCTGTCCTTTGCTAAAGAACTGAGTGTAGAATTTACACTGTGAACACTTCAGGGACCTGGGCAGGTGTGGAGGCAGCAGCTTGTCCCCCTGTGGGGGCCTCCACAGCCGCCTGCCCAGGGCTCGAGGGCTTGTTGCCCTCTAGTGGCTGGAACCTGGGGGCGCAGTAGCACCTCCACTGAGCAAAAGCTAAAATTTCTCTTTCAGATTCACCTTTGACTAAACCCGGTCCAAAGCATTGTCTTTCTCCAAAGATCCAAGTAATTTTAGAGCTAAAAAGGCCCTTAGTCCAACCCCACTTTTTTGACTTGTTTTTTAAAGAAAAGGAGTCTGGGATGGAAACCCTGTCCTCATTTAGAAGGCAGGGAAGGGACAGAAAGTAGCCATTTGAAATCCAGAAAGTCACACAGATGCTAAACAGTTGCAGACCAGCGAGCCAGGTGAGATCCCAGAGGGATCCCTCCACTACTCCATGAATCCTGTCCCCACCCAGTCCTGTCACTTGTCCCACACCCCCAACCATTCTCACCCGAGTCTTCCCCCAAAAAGCTACTGTGTAAGTGCACACAGGCCTGGGATAGGGGCCATCCCTCCGACTGTCTAAGAACACAGCACATCAGCGTAGATCAGATTCTTGCCCGAACTTCAACCTAAAGTAATTCACTTTGTCACTACCATGTCTGGGGCTCTATTTCCTCATCCTATTAAAATGAGTTGGATTGGACTCTTTCTCAGGCTCCCTTGAGCAGTGATAGTTTGTGATTGTCTGTTTGCTTCTTGGCATATGAATACCTGGTGGCACCATTAGACTGGTGGCAACTTGAGGGCCCAGTCTGTAATTTTTTTCTTTGCATCCTCAAAGCCCACCCCTATACTTTTGATATATTTAATCCTCAAGGATACTTATTAACAATAATAATTAACATATTCAGTGTCTGCTATGGGCCAGATAGGCTACATGAGCCCCTCACGTAAGGTTTCATGTTGACCACTGCTATCCTCAAGGGCTTGTAAAGCACAGCATTAAGCACAAGGGCTCTGGGGCCAGATTGCCTGTGACTAGAACTGGCTGTATACTTCCCACCTGTACATGCTTGGACAAGTGACTTACTTGTCCAAGTAAGAGT
>NW_003852569.1:1318697-1321035 GCF_000181295.1 Otolemur garnettii
GGGTGGCGCCTGTGGTTCAATGAGTAGGGTGCCAGCCCCATATACCAAGGGTGGCAGGTTCGAACCTGACCCCGGCCAAACTGCAAAAAAGAAAAAAGAAAGAAATATATCCACAGACAAAAGAAGTTTTGAAATCAGGAAAAACAATAAAATACTAATTCATTATAAACATCAGAAACAACAGTAGACTTTCAGATAGCAGGTTAGGTTAGATTTAGGTTATGTGTAGTTGCCAGTAAAATTGCAACTCCACAATTTTTTCCTTAAGATAATATATTGATGAGTGTCAGTAAGTGATTTTAGAGAAAACTTTGAATTAACCAATCTGTTTAAATTAATGACATATTACTTCTGCCATTTCATAACTGATTATGTATGACCCATCACTCGTGTTAAGAAAAGGTGGTTGGGGCGGCACCTGTGGCTCAGTGAGTAGGGTGCCAGCCCCATATACTGAGGGTGGCAGGTTCAAACCTGGCGGGTTCAAACTTGGCCCTAGCCAAATTGCAACAACAACAACAACAAAAATAGCCGGGCGTTATGGCGGGCGCCTATAGTCCCAGCTACTCCGGAGGCTGAGGCAGGGGAATCACATAAGCCCAAGAGCTGGAGGTTGCTGTGAGCTATGACTGCACAGCACTCTACCCTGGGCGACAAAGTGAGACTCTGTCTCTAAAAAAAAAAAAAAAGAAAGAAAGAAAGAAAAGGTGGTTTGGTGCCTATAGCTCAGTGGCTAGGGCGCTGGCCACATACACCGGGGTTGGTGGGTTCAAACCTGGCCAGGGCCTGCCAAACAACAGTAACAACTACAACCAAAAAATAGCCAGGCATTGTGTAGTCCCAGCCACTTGGGAGGCAAAGGCAAGAGACTCACTTCAGTCTGAAAGTTTGAGGTTGCTGTGAGCTGTGATGCCATAGCACTTCACTGCTGGCGACATAGTGAGACTGTCTCAAAACAAAAGAAAAGAAAAGGTGAAAACCTCTTTTGGGATCTTTTGCAGGACTGTTGTAATGGCATTTTCTGTTTTCTATTACTAATTTTTTTTTTTTTTTTGAGACGGAGCCTCAAGCTATCCCCCTGGGTAGAGTGCCATGGCATCACGCTCACAGCAACCTCCAACTCCTGGGCTCAAGCGAGTCTCCTGCCTCAGCCTCCCAAGTAGCTGGGACTACAGGCGCACGCCACAACGCCTGGCCATTTTTTTTGGTTGCAGCCATCATTGTTGTTTGGCGGGCCCGGGCTGGGGATTCGAACCCACCACCTTAGGTGTATGTGGCTGGCGCCTTAGCCGCTTGAGCCACAGGCGCCGAGCCTTCTATTACTAATTGAGTTAAAATAAATAATAAAGACTTTAGGGCCAGACACAGTGGCTCACACCTATAATCCTAGCACTCTGGGAGACCAACGGAGGAGGATCGCTTGAACTCAGGAGTTTGAGACTAGCTTCAGCAAGAGCGAGACCCTGTCTCTACTAAGAAGAAAGAATTAGCAAGGCATGGTGGCACATGCTTGTAGCCCCAACTACTCAGGAGGCTGAAGCAGGTGGATCACTTGAGCCCAGGAGTTTGAGGGTGCTATGAGCTGTGATTGACACCATGGCTTGCCATGGACTGTGACTGTTCGGGTCAGTGAAAGATCCCAAGATGGTTGGGGGAAAACTTGCTCTAAAAGCCATTTACTGGGTAGCTTTTGGAGAGATCATACCCCCAAATCAAAAGGCTATTGCCAATTCCCTGGAATCCTGGAATGAAATCCTCCCTCCAGGTGGGTGGCTCTCTCTGAGAATCCACCCACTGTTGGCTGGGCTCACTACCAGGCCAAGGCGGCCACAGCAGGGCTTGTGGGTGACTCGGAGAAGTGAAACATCCTGAAGTTTCCTGTACCAAAGGGTAAATGCACTGCTGTGGTGCATGCCGAAGAAAAAAAAAGCGAAAACTGGTGCTGAGTCTGTGTCTCTCTGGAAGCCCAGGATTCCAGAACCTGAGAAACAGCAGAAGAGGAACATGACTCCATCTGATCAGGTGACCACTGAGGATCTGAATGACGCCTTCCCGGAGCCACATTACCTCACGAGCCAATCCAGAGTTTATAAAATAGAGTCTGAAATAAAGGTCTGGCCCTTATATTACACACTCTAGACCAGTGGTTTTCAACCTTCCTATGCCAAGACTGTTTAATACAGTTCCTCATGTTGTGGTGACCCCCAACCATAAAATTATTATTATTATTATTATTATTTTTTAGACAGAGCCTCAAGCTATCCCCCTGGGTAGAGTGCCGTGGCATCACAGCTCACAGCAACCTCCAACTCCTGGGCTCAAGCGAGTCTCCTGCCTC
>NW_003852569.1:1321188-1322305 GCF_000181295.1 Otolemur garnettii
CAGGCGCCGAGCCCATAAAATTATTTTCATTGCTATAGTAGCTTTTCTTCTATAGTAGCAATGAAAATAATTTTATGGTTGGAGGTCACCACAACATGAGGAACTGTATTAAAGGGTTGCAGCATTAGGAAGGTTGAGAACCACTGCTCTACACATAAAAAATATTTAAATAAAAAATGGTTTTAGAGGAAAAAAAAGCAGTGTCTGACAAATTGTAAGTACTCAGTAAATGTTTTTATTAGGTAGATGTTATTATCTTGGTTTTATAGATGAGGAAATTAAAGCTTAAAGAGTTTAAGTAACTTATCCAAACCACTATGGCCAATAATTAACAGATTTAAGTTACAAACAGGACCCAAAGCCCCATGCTAACTCTATAAATTCTCTGCTACACTGCGCCTCTACTGTTGAAGGCAATTGTTAATAGTTGACATTTGACTCTTCTGTGAGGAGAATATTGGTATCTTTTCTTCATTTCCTGGAGAGAAGATTAAAAACAACTCAAAAAAGAACTAGTAAGTGCCGCCTTCATTGTGGAGAAGACTTTGTACAGGTTTCTTCTGAATCACTTACTGACCACCTGCTCTGTGGCAGGACTAGAGCTGGGCACTGTGGGGATTAACCATCATTCCACTTGCAATTTTGGGGAGGAAACAAAGGTGAACTAAAATAAAGTCATAAGCCTCCCCCCGACCCCAGCAACCGATTGCCTGGACCCTCTCTTGGCCAAGACAACTCCTAAAACTGAGTTGCTAGCCATGAGAAAGATCAGACGGGCCTCACCGTGCCCCTCCCTCTCAGAGATGTCTTTTATGACTCACTAACAGGCCTACGCCTATGCAAGACACACCTGTAGGTCCCACACAGCAAACCACTTGAGTCTGTCAGGTACTGTCTCTAATTAGCAGACCCTTTATCTTAAGCATTCCTTTTCACTGACTCCTGCTCTTAGATAGAACCTAACTCTTTTAGTCAAATGTCAGCTAAAGAATCTTTTTGGTTTTTTTTCTTTTTTGAGACGGAACCTCAAGCTATCCCCCTGGGTAGAGTGCCATGGCATCACAACTCACAGCAACCTCCAACTCCTGGGCTCAAGTGATTCTCCTGCCTCCGCCTC
>NW_003852569.1:1323646-1327431 GCF_000181295.1 Otolemur garnettii
GTCATTGTTGTTTGGCGGGTCCGGGCTGGGGATTCGAACCCGCCACCTTAGGTGTACGTGGCTGGCGCCTTAGCCGGTTGAGCTATAGGTGCCGAGCCAAATACTAGCTTCTTTTTCTTCCTCTTCTTTACCCCCTCCTAACAAGAACAATTAACATCTATAAAGCACTTTACGTGTTTTCATAAATAATATCCTTGTGTCAATTATCAAAAAATATTTAATAGATTAATAGATCAAAAGAGGAGGGCATTACAGGTAAGAGAACTAACACTAGCAAATGTACAAAGGTAGGAATGATCCCAGCATGTGAAGAAGGCCGTGAAAATACGGTGAGCCCAGCTGAAGAGTGAACACTCTAGAAAATTTGGAAGCTGAAGAACAAAGATAACAAAAAACAAAGGCACAACTGACCCCACTACCCCGTTAGCATTTAGATATATTTATTTCTAGTCTTTTCAGAAACATTTTTCTCTTTTGCGTAGCTGAAGTAAGTGTCCATAAAATTTTGTGTCCTACTTTTTTCACTTAACATTCTAAACACTATTCCCTGATGCGACATGAGTCCTTCATAACAGCTATTTGTAGTGAACGCATAATATCCCAGAGCAGCTACATCCTAATTCATTACCCATTTCTCTGTGGTTGGACACGTTGCTCCCCATTTTATACTATCATAATAAGCCCTGCAACAAGCCTCTTGTGAAGACCAAAGAAATGGAAAGAAATCGCGTCTTTGGTGAGACCTAGTGCTATGCCATTATAACAGAGGTAAAGGCCTTAACAGGGTAAAATGTTTTATGATTTGTCTCTTTAAAACCCCTCACCCTTTCTTGAAATTAAAACCTACATTCCTGAGGACAGTAATCAAAGAGGCAGGAAAATGCTCTTTGCTCTTTATTTCCAAGCATCTTGAACCACAAGAGACCAAATTGTAGAGGCAAAAACTCTTTCCTTTTCCACAAACCTCTAGTCCTCCTTCTTCATTCTCACTGATTGTGCCTCAGGGTCAAACACCAAACTTTTGGTCACAGTGAGAAGACTCACCTGAGCCTCAAATATATCAGGTCTTTTCTGTTACCTAAGCCACAAAGACTGATCCTCTGTTACTTAGATCAACAGCAGCCTATATCACCCTCCCTGACACAAGGTCACTGGGGACAGCGTCATTCTTGTCTTTAGCTCTACCTGAGTCCTTGGTCCAAGGTGTGGTGGCTTGCAGAGAGTAAGAACTTAATAAATATATGTAGAAAAAGAATATGAACTCTCTTACTATCCATTCCGATCCTGACCATTGATTCTAGTGGAATCCTAGTATTTGTTTGAGCTTACAATAAAAATGTTGCCTATCATCATATTTACCTTTTTTTTTTTTTTTCTGAGACAGAGCCTCAAGCTGTCGCCCTGGGTATAGTGCTGTAGCATCACAGCTCACAGCAACCTCCAACTCCTGGGCTCAAGCGATTCTCCTGCCTCCACCTCCCTAATAGCTGGAAGTACAGGCACCTGCCACAATGCCTGGCTATTTTTTGGTTGCAGCTGTCATTGTTTGGCGGGCCCAGACTGGATTCAAACCCACCAGCTCAGGTGTTTGTGGCTGGCGCCTTAGTTGCTTGAGCCACAGGTGCTGAGCCACATTTACCATTATTAACTCTTCACTCTTTGGGGCTTCTTTAGTTTTTAATACAGAAATTTCACATTTTATGGGGGTGAAGAAGGGGCCAGCCTTTGAGCGACAGCAACACAAGATGGCAGCCACCATGGGCTCGGGAGTAAAAGTTCCTCGCAATTTCCGATTGTTGGAAGAACTTGAAGAAGGCCAGAAAGGAGTGGGGGATGGCACAGTTAGCTGGCGTCTAGAAGATGACTAAGACATGACACTTATGGCTCGGCGCCTATAGCTCAACCAGCTAAGGCGCCAGCCACGTACACCTAAGGTGGCAGGTTCGAATCCCCAGCCCGGACCCGCCAAAACAACAATGACGGCTGCAACCAAAAAATAGCCGGGCGTTGTGGCGGGCGCCTGTGGTCCCAGCTACTTGGGAGGCAGAGGCAGGAGACTCGCTTGAGCCCAGGAGTTGGAGGTTGCTGTGAGCTGTAATGCCACGGCACTCTACCCAGGGGGACAGCTTGAGGCTCTGTCTCAAAAAAAAAAAAAAAAAAAAAGACATGACACTTACAAGATGGACAGGGATGATAATTGGGCCTCCAAGAACAATTTATGAAAACCAAATATACAGCCTTAAAATAGAATGTGGACCTAAATACCCAGAAGCACCCCCCTTTGTAAAATTTGTAACAAAAATTAGTATGAATGGAGTTAATAGTTCTATTTTTTTTTTTTTTTGAGATAGAGCCTCAAGCTGTCCCCTTGGATTAGAGTGCTGTGGCATCACAGCTCACAGCAACCTCCAACTCCTAGGCTTAAGCAAGTCTCCTGCCTCAGCCTCCCAAGTAGCTCACAGGACCACAGGCGCCTGCCACAACGCCCGGCTATTTTTTTGGTTGCAGCCATCATTGTTGTTTGGCGGCCTGGGCTAGATTTGAACCTACCACCTTAGGTGTATGTAGCTGGTGCCTTAGCCACTTGAGCCACAGGCGCTGAGCCAAGTTAATAGTTCTAATGGAGTGGTGGACCCAAGAGCCATATCAGTGCTAGTGTACCGAAATAAATGCAATTCACTGTGTACTAAAGGGTTTTTTTTTTTAATTTAGTATTTGTATAAAACTACCTTTTGAGCAACAACTGTCAAAAGTCTGGAAAGCAATTGATGTTTCCATTAATCTTTTTCTGGGGAAAATGTTAGTTCTAAGGATTTAACATCCTGTAAGTAAAGTTTAACATAACAGTATTCCATAAGCAGCCTTTTGACTGTCATATCATTACCCGATTTTAATATAATTTTAAAAAGTGTGTGTTAATATTAAAAAAAAAAGAAATTTCACATTTTATGAACTAAAATACTTTCCTTTCTGCCTTTAATACTAAAACTCTGAGTCAGGTGTGGTAGCCTGTAATCCTAACCCTCAGGGAGGCTGAGCCAGGTGGATTGCTTGAGCTCAGGAGTTTGAGTCCAGCCTAAGCAAGAACAAGACCCTGTCTCTACTAAAAATAGAAAAACTAGCCAGGCGTGGGTGTCATGCAGAGAGCCTGTAGTCCCAGCTACTCAGGAGGCTGAGGCAAGAGGATCACTTGAGCCCAAGAGTTTGAGGTTGCTCTAAGCTGTGACCAGTAGCACTCTACCCAGGGTGACAGAGTGAAACTGTCCTTGGCGTTAATAAAGCCAAAAAATGAATTAAGGAAAATTAACATTTTCACAATTTTAATTTCTCCATCCAGAAAAAATATTCCTTCATTACGTTTCTCAATATTTATCAACTATGGGGAATTTCCTCATACATCTGGTCATTTTCTTCACATAGTTTATTTAATTGACATTTATTTTATTTATTTATTTTTTTTTGAGACAGAGTCTCACTTTGTGGCCCTCAGTGGAGGGCTGTGGCATCATAGCTTGATCATAGAATCAAGAAGTGATTCTCTTGCCTCAGCCTCCCAAGTAGCTGGGTTAGGCTCCCACCACAATGCCCGGCTATTTTTAGAGACGGGTTCTGGCTCTTGCTCAGGTTGGTCTTGAACTCCTGAGCTCAGGCAATCTACCCACTTCTGCTTCCCAGAGTGCCAGGATTATAGGTGTGAACCACCATGCCCAGCAGATGATTGACATTTTAAACAAACGTTATTCTTAGGTATATTCTATGTCACTATTATTTATTTTTTTTTTTTT
>NW_003852569.1:1327637-1331997 GCF_000181295.1 Otolemur garnettii
ACCTTAGGTGTATGTGGCTGGCGCCTTAGCCACTTGAGCCACAGGCGCCGAGCCTATTATTATTACTATTTTGAGACAGAGTCTCACTCTGTCAGCCTGGGTGAGTGCTGTGACATCATAGCTCAAAGCAACCTCAAACTCTTGGGCTCAAGGGATTCTCTTGCCTCAGCCTCCCAAGTAGCTGCGATTACAGGTGCCTGCCGCGATACCCAGCTAGCTTGCCTATTTTTAGTAGAGATGGAGTCTCACTCTTGCTCAGGCTGGTCTCAAACTCTGGAGCTCAAGCAATCCATCTGCCTTGGCCTTCTCGAGTGCTAGGATTACAGGCTAGCATAATGTTCTTTTGTTTCTTAGCTGTCACTCCATAACTACCACCTACAGATCCAGATCTCTTCTCTGGAAGGAAGAGATGGAGCAAAACTGCTGCTACTCCAAATGGACAGACTTTGTGCTCTTTGGTGATGTCGTCCACGTTTTCATCAGCCTTCATTTGTCCTAGAGACATAGCCCCAACTGATAAAATATAAATAGCCTCTAGGGAAAATTCAAATGACAGTGGTGGGAGAATGGAGGTGGGGCAGGTAAGAGCCTAGAGGTGGGGGACCAGCAAGGACTAGCTTTAGTGGTGACCCAGATTCAAGAGATGGGTTAAGTCAAGGCTGTGAACATGGGAAAGGGCATGTCTGAGAGACATTTCAAAGGAGGAAGAAACATTAGGACATGGAGACAAATGAATATACGGGGTAAAGAAACAGAGAGAGGAGTCACACCTGGCTTAAACATGTCCAGCCGGAATCATTAAAGGGCTCTGCTTCTACTCAGAGAAAGTGCAAGAGGTTGAAAAGCAGGGAAGTTTGAAAGGAAGTCAATTTTGGACCTCCTGACCCTGAGATTAGAGCACACCAAGGACAGGTGTCTGTCTCGACCCTGAGATTAGAGCACACCAAGGACAGGTGTCTGTCCTGACCCTGAGATTACAGCATGCCAAGGACAGGTGTCTGGCTCCACCCTGAGATTAGAGCACGCCAAGGACAGGTGTCTGTCCCGACCCTGAGGTTACAGCATGCCAAGGACAGGTGTCTGTCCCCACCTTGAGATTAGAGCACGCCAAGGACAGACGTCTGTCCCGACCCTGAGGTTACAGCATACCGAGGACAGATGTCTGTCTCGATCCTGAGATCATAACACACAGCTGAGGACAGCTGTCTGTCCTAACCCTGAGATTACAACTCACCGAGGACAAATGTTTGCCCTGCAGAGCAGTGCTCTTCATGTCTGCCGTACTAAGAAAGACTGTATCTTACATGGCAGGTCAGTTCAAACAGTGGCACAGGCAGACAGATATAAAACAGACAGAAAAGGGTCAAAGAAATCCCACAACCATATGCAAGTCTGGGCCTGGAATCCCAGTGGGAGGGAGGAAAGAGCTGGGCATTGTGGTCAGCACTGAATTGGTAGATTTAGTTGTGAGGTCTAAAGGCTTCCTTTCCCTCAGCTGAGGGCCTGTGGCCTGAAACTTGGAGATCAACACCTTGTCAGGAAATTATCTCCCACCATCTACCTTCAATCCCAGGTTGGAAGGATCCAAGGAGGAGGGGCTCCAGCAGAAAGGCCACACACATTTTAGAGTTCAAAAGGCCCAAGCTCCCCAATGCCTGGCTCTGAGGAATGAGTGTGCTGGCAGGGTGGTTATTAGAGGGCCCGGCAGAAAACAGCAACACATATGGAAAAGCTGGTAAAAGAGGGAATATTGCTTTTCCAACACAAAGGACATGCATGGGTGGTTCAGTGGTAGAATTCTCACCTGCCAATACAAAGGACATTACCCTTCTGGGTTGAATTAAGTTGCTTTAACCTGTGTCATGTTGGAGCATCTTTCTAAAATGGAACATTCCACAGTGAAAGTATTTTTAAATAGAGGAAAAAAAGGAGCTGGATGGGCTCATTTTTGGGCTTCAGAAACTTTGTTTTATAGAAGTTGCAATCAAGGTGGGTGACTGCTTGAGCATGGGAGTTTAAGCCCAGCCTGGGCAAGGGCAAGACCCCATCTCTACTAAAAACAGAAAAACTAGCTGGATGTTGGTAGTCCCAGCTACCTGGAAAGCTAAGGCAGGAAGATCTCTTGAGCCCAAGAGTTTGAGGTTGCCATGAGCTATGATGATGCACAGCAGTGTGTTCAGGATGACAAAGTGACTAACACTGTCTCAAAACACAAACAAAACCAAAAAAGAAAAAACAAAAACAAAACAAAGATGAGGACGTTGCAATGTACCACTTGCTTGAAATGCCATGTCACTGCCTGGCTTACTTTCTGTTTCTTCTCAGGGGAAGGAACAAATGGAAAGAGAGAAGAGAGGGTAATTGTTGGGAGGCAAAGGGTGCTCCTCTGAGCTGCTTTCCCATGTCGGGGCTGACGCTCCAGTTTCCAGGAGGCTGCTGATGGCTGCATGCTTGGACAGCTCTCAGCCCAGCTCAAAGACAAGCCTTCATGGCAAAGGTCCCAGGGAGCTAGGCTCCATCCTCCCTCCTCCAAATATTAAAGCAGCACAGAGGAGGTAGCTTCAAAATGACAAACACAGGCAATAAATGAGCTGTTGAAGCCAGGAGCAGTTTACTCACCACACCCTGTCACAGGCCCTAAGTGCTAACCTCATTCTCACTGGGTCCTCCACTGCCCACCTCTAACTGAACCAATGTTTGCCTAACAACCCCACCCACCCAACCAGGGCATGGCCCTGCTCCTTTTGGCAGTGTTAGCTCAACTCTGGGAAATACACACCAGAGGCACTTTTCTGTCTAAGCAATCTCTTTGAGCCCAGTTCCAGGCTCCAGAAGGCCTCCAGACCACTTCATTATCCAACTCAAATCTCTGCTCCTCCCATTCAGCCAGGAGGGCCCACTGGTTGGAGGCTGGTCGGTTGGATGGCCTCCCTTTGCTGTAGGCACAGGCTCACTCCTGTGTCCATCAGCCTTGCAAGTCTTCTTGGCACTGTAGGCAACCACACCCTGCTCATCTTCTGAGAACAAGCATAGTTGAGAAACACTCATTCCAAGCAAGACTGCCAGAGAAAGCAGAGAGCCATGGGTGTCGGAACACAAACCCCAGTCCACAGAGCAAGGAAGCTATGAAGCCTTAAGTATAAACTGGCTGGGAAGCAGAAGGGAAAAGAAATTAACAAGAGGAAAATGCACAGGCTTTCAATTCAGAGAAAGGGGAGTGAGGAAGGAAATAGGCCAGGGATGGGGGAGGGTTGTTTCCAGTTTCTTTGCCTGAGAGATTTTCTGTGAATTCAGCTATGTCCCCATTTGGCCCTGCAAGTCAACTGCCTGGTTAGCAGAAAAAAAAAATCATGGGACTAATTGAAGGATGCCCAGAGATAGCCAGGAGCTACACCCTTAATAGCTGCAGTCAGCACTCCCAGAGTGTTTTCCTTTTTGCAAAGGATACAGGGCTACTCACCCACCTCCAGAGCTGATTGGTGTATCTCTGTGGGGTCAGACAATAAAGTTCAAAAATCCATCCCAGAAAAAACTGCTACATACCTCGTTGCTGAATATCACTATGGTCACCTTTGAGGTACTCCCCTTGACCATGTGGTGACCATAGTGATATATTCAGCAATGAGGTTATGTAGCAAGTTTTGGAGAATGAGTCTATGAACTTAATTGTCTGATCTCATACGTAATCCCAGGACCTCTACCTCTGAGAACTCTTTTCTATTAATGTGAGTATTTTGTTGTTGTTGTTGTTTTTTTTTGAGACAGAGCCTCAAGCTGTCCCCCTGGGTAGAGTGCTGTGGCTTTACAGCTCACAGCAACCTCCAACTCCTGGGCTCAAGTGAGTCTCCTGCCTCAGCCTCCAAAGTAGCTGGGACTTCAGGCGCTCACCACAATGCCTGGCTATTTTTTTGGTTGCAGCCATCATTGTTGTTTGGTGGGCCTGGGCTGGATTCGAACCCACCAGCTCAGGTATATATGGCTGGCGCCTTAGCCACTTGAGCCACAGGCACTGAGCCAGCAACTCTTTTCTAAATAAGAAAGACAAAAGTGGTCCTGCTGTTGAGCAGCACCTGTGGCTCAAAGGAGTAGGGTACTGGCCCCATATGCCAGAGGTGGTGACTTCAAACCCAGCCCCAGCCAAAAACTGTAAAAAAAAAAGGGGGGGGAGTCCTGCTTAGGGCTCCCACCAGGCCACTGCCCCAGACAGTCCAAGGTAAAGGAGAGGCTGCCACCTACACCAGGCACTCAGACCACAGAACCAAGCTGCTGCCTAGTGCCACCAGGTCCTCATATCATAGTATTGGGACACTTGGATGATGCCTCTCAGATGTGGACAACAGCATGTCCATCTTTTTTTTTT
>NW_003852569.1:1332167-1337333 GCF_000181295.1 Otolemur garnettii
GGCACAGGCTGGATTTGAACCTGCCACCTTAGGTGTGTGTGGCTGGCACCTTAGCCACTTGAGCCACAGGCACCGACCCCAGCATGTCCATCTTTAAGAGGCACTAATATTGCCAGGCACAGTGGCTCACACCTATAATTCTAGCACTCTGGGAGGCTGAGACAGGTGGATCACTTGAGGTTAGGAATTCAAGACCAGCCTGAGCAAGAGTGAGACCCCGTCTTTAAAAAAAGAAAAAAAAGATAGCTGGGCATTGTGGCTGGTGCCTGTAATCCCAGTTACTTAGGGAGGCTGAGGGAGAAGGATCAATTGAGCCCAAGAATTTGAGTTATTGAGCTATAACACGACAGCACTCTACTCAGGGTGACAGAGACTCTACCAAGGAAAAAAAAAAAAAAAGAGGCACTAATATTATGTTCTTTCATTCCCCCCACCCAGAAAGTGAAAGGAAACCAGGCCAGGAGGTCAAAAAGTCACATTAACATAATTTATTAAATTCACCATAAAAAGAATGAATATGCTACAGGAAAAAAATGTCAGAACCAGGAAGGACGTGGAGTCTGACCCCTCATTTGTAAAACTGCCTCAGGTCCCAAAACACCATTAGGGACAAACCCAGAAGGTAAGCCCAGCCCTGATACACAGAAACACACACACACTGAAGGCTTCTGGCTCTGAGCCAGACAGAGCCTAAGGACTTAATCTATACTTAGTTTTAATCTTTCTGTTTCCTAGAGCACCACACAGGGATGCTTATCTACTTCTTGAGGCTGTTTAAGAAAAGCATTGAAGAAAACCACGATGAGCTGCAGGGCCATTCAGAGCCAGTATAAAAGACCAATTATGGAGTACAGGGGTTCAGAAAGGTCAGGGAAAGAACTGATTCTAGCCCCAGGAGAGTCCTGATCACCCCTTTCTCCCAAACAACACACATTGAGACCCTAATGCCTTAGGGAAAGTATATTTGCCTTCCTGATGTGCAGGGGGTCAGGGAGAAGAAAGGGAGAGAAAGATTTATCATAATGTCATTCTGGGATGGGTGTGGTGGCTTACACCTATAATCTAGTACTTTGGGAGTCCTAAGTGGAAAGACTGCTTGAGTCCAGGAGTCTGAGCCCATTCTGGGCAACACAGCGAGAGCTAATCTTTACAAAAATAAAGAGGCTCAGTGCCTGTCATTCAATGGTTAGGGTGCCGGCCACATGCACCAGGGCATATAGGTTTGAACTTGGCCCAGGCCAGCTAAACAACAAAAAAACAGCCAGGTGTTGTGTTGGGTGCCTGTAGTTCTAGCTACTTGGGAGGCTGAGGCAAGAGAATTGCTTGAGCCCAAGAGTTTTAGGTTGCTGTGATGCCACAGTATTCTACCAAGGGCAACAAAGTGAGACTCTGTCTCCAAAAAACAGAAAAAAGAAAATCAGCTAGGAGCAGTGGCAGGAGGAGGATCACTTGAACCCAAGGGTTTGAAGTTACAGTGAGCTATGGTAACACAACTGCACTCTAGCCTGGGCAACAGAGCAAGACATTATTTTAAAAAAAAAAAAAAGGAAGGAAGGAAAGGGGAAAAGGAAGGGAAGGATTAAGAAAGAAAAGAATGGAAGGAGTGAGGGAGGGAGGGGAGAAAAATAACAATGTCATTTGGAGATCAAAAAGTCCAATGGGAACTCCTGTCCAATTTCAAGCAAATCTAAACACTGCAAGAGAAGGCTGTAGAACTTTGGTATTAAGTCAATTATGAGATGTAAGCAAAAATACCAATAACTTAGCAAAATAAATACAATAAAGACTTTGCTGGGACTGATATAACCCAGTGAAGACAGTTTCTAGGCTATGGGTCAAGAAGACTGAGGCATACCTCATGGCACACCTCAGGGGAAAACCCTAGGATAGTCTGGGAGTTTTCACAGCAGAGAAGTCACACGTAACTGTCCATGGCCCTAGAGAATCTTTCTGCAAAAAACTACTCCCTGAAGTTACATTCTTTCTTCCCTAAGAAGACAAGACCATGTAGTCAAAGTTCAAGTTCACTGACTCTGACCAGGCCTTGCCCGTTAGTCCCACTGTCTATCTGCAGGAGGCCCAGCATGGGCTGGAGGTGGAGCAAGTAGAAAAACTAACAGTTTGTTGCTAAGAACCAAGCTGTGCTTGCAGAACTTCATTCCCCAGGACATTCTCCAATCACTCTGGACAGCCATGCCTCTACCATCGTTTGAGGGCTGAAGCAAATCTTGTCACCTCTCCTGACCAGATGAAGGCCTGGCTTCTTGGGCAGGAAGGGAGACTGCAGAGAAACAGTAACTACAGGAATAAGGATACCGCCTGCTGGCAGGGTCACATCTTCCCAAGGGCTGCAGCGTCCAGAGAAGGCGCTCATGCTGTCTGCCCGGCATACTGAGGATAGGAGCTTGAGAATGTGCGACACACAAGCCCAAACCCTGGGTGCAGCTGGGGACCCGCCGGGAAGTCAAAGTGAGTGCCAACAGCCAACGGGGTGGTGGGCTTCTGGCAGGCAGGAGACAGCAGTGCCCATGTCCTGGTGGCTCATGTTTCCACCACTCGGATGAGAGGCATGGGCTTTGGGCTGGGAGGCGGCTTGGATATCCTGACACTGAAAAACAAGTGGATGACACTGAGCAGAGTCGAAAACAGCTGTGTGGCTGCCTACCCTCCTCATCTGCCTCTGGAATCTTACACTTCCATGGTGGCTGATCTCAGGGCCTACAAATGCTGTGATTATCAGTGACATCCAAGTGAAGGCTGAGAGCATGATATGTAAAGAGAGGGCAAGTTCAACAACTGAGAAGTGGATATAGCTGTGAGTCTTGATTTTTTTAAGATCTCAGCCCTTTTTGTAAATCTCCTGAAAGCAAAAGACCCCCTCTCTAGAAATATGCAAATATTACTAATAAATGTTGCAGACAACTTCAGGAGGTCCTATACACCTAGAAGCCATTCATGGCTTTGGGTTTGTGACACCAGACTCTACTCTAACTAGGTCAGAATAGTCCTAGTGGAGAATGGGTCAGATTAAAGACTCAGAGAGGAGCTGGACTTAAAGCCTTGTCCTGGCCTTAGCACTACATGCTTTGCATGGCTGTCTCTTTCCTTTCCTGCCTACCTGGGCCCTTTCTGTCTACATGCACTTACTCACCTGCCTGGGCTCTCTGTCTTGGCCCGAGCCTGGGTGCTGAAGTTGCCATGGCTGACTTGTTTTTCTATCAAGTTGCTGTGACTGATTTGTTTTTCTATCAGGTGCTCCATCCGATCATGCATCTCTAAATTCTGTAATACATGCTTTAGGGTTAGCATCGGCCCTTTTCTGGCACAGTGTGGTCTGTGTCTGTGCTGCTCTTGCCCGGCCCCCACCACACCTGCACCGCCCGATGCCTGCCCCTCATCTCATCACCACAGACTGCGTTCTTCTAACACTTGGCCTGCACTGGCTCTGTGCAACACTGACCATTGCCGCATATAATTTCTTCTCCTCAGTTGAGATATTCACTTGCTTGTGTTGATATGCTGTTCTACAAAGCATTCCTTGGTCTTTTTATTTATTTATATATTTTTTTGAGGCAGAGTGTCCTATGTCACCCTCGGTAGAGTGCCGTGATGTCACAGCTCACAGCAACCTCAAACTCTTAGGCTTAAGCAATTCTCTTGCCTCAGCCTCCCAAGTAGCTGGGAACACAGGTGCCCGCCACAACGCCTGGATATTCTTTTGTTGTAGTTGTCATTATTGTTTGGCAAGCCCGGGCTGAGTTTGAACCTGCCAGCTCCAGTGCATGTGGCCAGCACCCTAACCATTTAGCTTCAGGTGCCAGCCTCTTCTGTCTTTTTAAAGAATGAATTTTATCTCTAACTCTAGATGGCAGATTTTCTAAAGATAAACAATGCATTCTTACATTTATCTCCTCTATCACAAGGTATCTTCCCACAGTGGCTACAATGGCATCTTTAGGTAGTGTTCTTCCTGAACACTAGCCAAAGTTTAGGAAGGAAGGGCTTTGTAGCAACACGGACACTAGACTAAGAAGACATGGAAAAGACTCCAACCATAGGATAGGCACAGTGGCTCATGCCTGTAATCCCAACACTGAGGCTGAGGCAAGTGGATCACTTGAGTTTAGGAGTTCGAGACCAGCTCTGAGCAAGAGCAAAACCCCACCTCTACTAAAAATAGAAAAACTAGCTGGGTGTTGCAGCAGGAGCCTGCAGTCCCACCTATTTGGAGAGGCTGAAACAAGAGGATCAAGGATCACTTGAGCCCAAGAGACTGATACTCCTGTGCGCTATGATGCCACAGCACTCAACCCAGGGTGACAGAGTGAGAATCTGTCACTCTGATTAAAAAAAAAAAGAAAAGACTTAAATAAAAAAAGAAAAAAAGAAAGAAAGAAAAGACTCCAACTACAGAATGCTTCCTCCTTCTTCAAGTCCAGCCACCTTGCCGTCGCCTCTGCAAAGCCCACGTGATCAGAATTCAGGGCCCTCCAGGCAGCCAGGCATGCAGCCTGCGTGGTAATATGTCCCTGGAGAGCACAAGCAGGTTTCACCATCGCTGGCAACTACTCCTTGAAGGTTCTCAGAGAATGTTTACTCCAGACGACTCTCCAGATACCAAGCAGCAGTCAGGTAGTAGGAGACCCCGACCCCCACTGCCTCTCCTCCTTCACATCCATCTTTTCTTCAAGAGCCCTGCCAGGGCTGCCCAGCACACACACCTCTGCCTCCAGGTAGGCGACCTTCTCCTTGAGCTCCTGGATGGTGGAGTCCTTTGACTGGATCACAGCTTTTGAATTCTGGAGCTGCAAAGACATGGGAGACACAGGAGCTTATTTTGCGATGACTCATGACACACTCGCCAAAGTTCAGCCTGCTGCTGGGGAAGCTCCAAAACTCTCACGACTTAATTAACTTCTCTACAGAGGCTGCCTTTCAGTCAATATTAAACTGCTGACTATTCCAGGGGTGGGAGAGAGGGGTGTGTGAGGGGAACACTACCCTGATAATCCAAACTAATAGATGATTCAAAACCCAATCCATTTGGCTTTGAAAATTTACCAATTATTTTTTCATTTAAGAAATATTTAGGCTTGGCGCCTATAGCTCAACCGGCTAAGGCGCCAGCCACGTACACCTAAGGTGGCGGGTTCGAATCCCCAGCCC
>NW_003852569.1:1337522-1341664 GCF_000181295.1 Otolemur garnettii
TAGCAAGCAAAAAAAAGAAAAAAAAAAAAAAAAGAAATATTTAAAGGCCAGGAGCAGTAGCTCATGTCTGTAATCCCAGCACTCTGGGAGGCTGATGCAGGTGAATTGCTTAAGCTCAGGAGTTCAAGACCAGTCTGAGCAAGAGTAAGACCCCTGTTCCTAAAAACAGCTGAGCTGGCTTGGCGCCTGTAGTCCCAGGAGACTGAAGCAAGAGTATCACTTGAACCCAGGAGTTTAAGGATGCTGGGAGCTATGACACTACGGCACTCTACCCAGGGGGACAGACTAAGAATCTGTCTCAAAAAAAAGAAAAGAAATATTTAAGGCTCAGAGCCCCTAGCTCAGTGGTTAGTGCACCAGCCACATATACCAAGGCTGGTGGGTTCACCTGCTAAACAATGACAATTGCAAAACAACAACAAAAAAAAATAGCTGGTGTTATGGCAGGCGCCTGTGGTCCCAGCTACCTGGAAGCTAAGGCAAGAGAATAGCTTGAGTCTAAGAGTTTGAGGTTGCTGTGAGCTATGATGCCACAGTACTTTACCCCAGGGCAATGGAGAAAAAAGCAAGAAAACCAAGTCCCAATAACCTAAACTTATAAATGTTTCATGGGAAACACAAGAATATAAGTGAAGTTCTCTTGGAGAATAAATAACAAAAGCATGAACTTGGGGTGACACCCAGGGTGGGTTAAGACCCAGCCCTCCATACCTGCTCTATCATCTGTCGTACTTTCCGCTGCTGGCTCTTAAGCATGTCGTCCAGGTGATGGATCTTCTCTCGCAACCCAGTCACTTCCTTTTCCAGGGTAGCAGCCCTGGGGATAAAGACCAGGAGGCTGAAGCAAAGGAAAAACATACCTTCTCTACCCAGTACAAGAAGAGCCTTGGGCCCAGGAGGTTCTCATGGATGTGATTCCCTCCACCCGATTCTCCGTGGGTGGTGGGGATACCTGAGGACATCACATTGGAAACATCACCAAAATCATCCTATCCAAGTGAGGAAATTGAGGCTCAAAAAGTTAGAAGGGGCAAGTCATTTTGGATGACTAGACGGTCCAACTAGAACCAACAAGTAGACGTTCCAGGTAAGCTGTTTTTATATTAACACAAGAAGGATGGTATTAGTATCAAAGTCATCAGAAAGTGGGCTGCCTTGCATGGAGTGGGCTCCTCTAGGATTATTACATTCAATACCAAAGCTGTTGGCAGGAATTTTTTTTTCTTTTCTTTTCTTTTTTTTTTGTGGAGACGAGTCTCCTAAGTAGCTGGGATTACTGGCACTGGCCACAATGTCTGGCAATTTTTAGAGACAGGGTCTAGCTCTTTGCTCAGGCTGGTCTTGAACTTGTGAGTTCAAGCAATCTATCTGCCTCAGACTCCCAGAATGTTAGGGTCACAGGTGAGCCACTGATCCTGGCTTTTTTTTTTTTGAGACAGAGTCTCACTTTGTCACCCTCGTTATTCAAGTGCCGTGTAGTCATCACAGCTCACAGCAACTTCAAACTCCTGGGCTCAAGCGATCCTCTTGCCTAAGCCTCCCAAGTAGCTGGAACTACAGGCACCTGCCACAACGCCCAGCTAGTTTTTTTGTTGTTAGTAGAGATAGTTCTCATTCTTGCTCAGGCTGATCTTGACCTCCTAAATTCAAGCAATCCACCCACCTCAGCCTCCCAGAGTGCTGGCATGAACCAGCCTGGCTATTTTTGTTTATTTATTTTTGAGACAGAGTCTTACTATGTTGCCCTTGGTAGAGTATCATGGCATCACAGCTCACAGAAACCTTAAATTCTTGGGCTTAAGCGATTCTCTTGCCTCATCCTCCCAGGTAGCTGGGATTTATAGGCACCCACCACAACGCCCAGCTACTTTTTTTGTTTTTGTTGTAGTTGTCATTGTTGTTTAGCTGGCCCAGGCCAGGCTTGGTGCATGTGGCTGGCGCTGTAACCACTGTGCTACGGGCGCCAAGCCTTTGTGGTTTTTGTGGTTTTTTTAAAAATATGGAACGCTTCACAAATTTGCGTGTCATTCTTGCACAGGGGCCATGCTAATCTCCTCTGTATTGTTCCAATTTTAGTATATGTGCTGCCAAAGCAAGCACTGCCTTTGTTTTTTTTTGAGACAGAGTCTCACTATGTTGCCCTCAGTAGAGTACTATGGTGTCACAGCTCACAGCAACCTCAAACTCTTGGGCTTAAGCGATTCTCTTGCCTCAGCCTCCCAAGTAGCTGGGACCACATGCACCTGCCACAATGCCCAGCTATTTTTTTGTTGCAGTTTTCATTGTTGTTTAGCAGGCCTGGGCTTGGTCTGTACCTGCCATCCTTGGTATATGTGGCTGGTGCCCTAACCACTGAGCGGTAGGCACTGAACCCTGGCTGTTTCTTTCTTTATTTTTTTTTTTAATTTTTTTATTTCAACTTATTACTTTGAAGAGTTTTTTTTAATTTTTTTTTTTTTTATTATTTCTTCCTCCTGTAGTGTTTTCTTGCCCCCCATGGAGCTGGGATCACAAGGTTCCGGCTGTCTCCTTGTCCTGTTGTTGTTGTAGAGATGGGGTCTCACTCTGGCTCATCTGGCTCAGGGGGGTCTTCAGCTGGTCTCTAACCTCTGAGCACAGGTGATCCACCCGCCTCGGCCTCCCACAGTGCTAGGACAACAGGCCTGAGCCACCACGCCCCGCCTGTTTCGTGGATATTATCCCCTGCTGGTCTCAAATTCATGCCCTCAAGCAATCCTCCTGCACTGCCCTCCCAAGGGACTTTATGTCAGGAAGCGGATAAGTCACTTCATATAATTCTGTTTCTAAGTCTTCTAATTCCCAAACCACTGTGGTTTCCTTTGCATCTTCTAAGCAAACTAAGCCAAGATCCCAAAGGTCAGTGTGACATAAAAAGAAGTATTAATATATATTTGGTTTCTGCACCAGGCTCCTGAGAGCGAGCTCTCAGCCCTGAGACCCCTGAGTGCAGGAGTGACGGGGGCATGTTCTGGTGTAACACTTGGTCTTAGTGTCTGGTTTCTGACAGCATGACAATGATGAGTGTCTTTTTGTCCACTAATGAGCTGCCTAGTGGTTAGGATCTCTGGATAAAGCCAGGATGGGAGGTAGGCAAAGACTGAGGCATGATTAAAGGGCTGGCACTTTCAGCACCACTGCTGCCAACCTCTGGGGAAGGGAGAGAGGCTGGAGGTTGAGCTTCACCAGTAGCCCAGTGTTCTAATCCTTCATGCCCATGTAATGGGACCTCCCTAAAGAACATAAACAAAAGGGCTCAGCGAGCTTCCCATTTGATGAGCCCCTGTGGGTGCTGAGAGGTGGAGCATACCCCAACTCTATGGGGGCAGAAGCTCTGGCCCTCTTTCCAGCTGCCCTAATGGACCTCATCTGTCTGTTCATTTGAATCCCTTATGTTATCCTTTATAATAAATGAGTAATAGTAAGTGCAACGTTTCCCTGAGTTCTATCAGCCATTACAGCAAGTTGCCAACCCTGAGCACTGTGACAACTCTGACTTCATAGTTGGGCTGGACAGAAGTGTGGGTGCCCCTGGACTTCTGACCAGCATCTGAAGTGGGGGCAGTCTCGTGCAGAGTCCTTATCTGTGGGGCCTGCACTCACTCTGGGAAGTCTCAGGACTGAATATAACTGTAGGACACCCAGCTGGCTTCAACTGAGAATAAGCAAATGGTCAGTGTAGAAAATCCACACATTTGGTTTCAGAAGTACTATGAGCAGAGGGGTGGTTTCTTCCTTTAGTGAGGCCACTTGGAAGAGCGTCTAGGGGTTTGGACCCCTGAAAGAATCCACTACTGCTCTGTGCTGCCCAAGGAAGGTGAGGGGCCTGCTGCCAGGGGTGGGCAGTATTTAGGAAGAGGGAGACAGTACAATCAGAGCCACCCATGTGCTCCTTGGAATGGGTGTTCTAAGTCCCACCCTCAGTTCTCCAATGCCCTACATTTCAGTCTCTTCTCATTTGGAAAATCATCACTTATGATCCATAGCTATCAAGTGCCATTCCCAAGCTTGGTTTTGGATTATCTGGTCTTTGTTTTTCCCTCCTCCCTTCAGGAGCACCTCCAGCACAGAGTAAGGTGGAGTACTGAGTAAGGAGCACCTCCAGCCCAGAGGAAGGTGGAGTA
>NW_003852569.1:1341914-1345355 GCF_000181295.1 Otolemur garnettii
GAGTACTGAGTAAGGAGCACCTCCAGCCCAGAGGAAGGTGGAGTACTGAGTAAGGAGCACCTCCAGCACAGAGTAAGGTAGAGTACTGAGTAAGGAGCACCTCCAGCACAGAGTAAGGTGGAGTACTAAGGAATTTAACATTAACTTAATCCTGACGTGAAGTCAAATCACAAAGAGGCTATAACAATAGGTGTGTGTTTCCCATGCCAGGAAGGTCAAATCTAGGTTATCCTAAAGGAGAGAAAACACCTCCCAAAGACAGAGGGGTCCTGACAGGCAAATAATTGTACCTGTTAGTCTGGGAATACTGGCTTGGTGCCCATAGCACAGTGGTTACGGCACTGGTCACATACACCAAGGCTGGCAGGTTCAAGTCCGGCCCAGGCCTGCTAAACAACGATAACTGCAACAAAAAAATAGCCAGGCATTGTGGCAGGCACCTATAGTCCCAGCTACTTGGGAGGCTAAGACAAGAGAATTGCTTAAGCCTAAGAGTTTGAGGTTGCTGTGAGCTGTGACACGACAGCACTCTATTCAGGGCGACACAGTGACACTCTGTCTCAAAAAAAAGAAAAAAAATCTTGGAATACTGTAGAAGCCCCTCCAGATAAAAGTCTTGTTGAACTAAAAAAACTTCAACTTATACAATGGAGATAAGACCAAATATCCTGATATAAAAACTGATTTACCCTTTGAGGCCTTATTCACTAATTGCCAACAGCATAAAGAATGTCTGTATTACTGAAGATCCAGAAGGCACATGCTTTGCTCTGCGGGTTTCATTGGTCTGGGGCTTCTGATACCCTCTGATGACAAGGAATTTGCAAAACCCTACAACTTTGGTGGCAGGAAGAATCTCAGCAATGCCTACATGCTGCTGTTGACAGGTTCCCAGTTTCTATCTGCATTACTTCAAGTGACAGAAGTTCACTATCTCCACATAAAGCAGCTCATCCTATTTTTCATCAACATAACTTTGAGGAAATTACCTGATTTTATCCTCAATAGTTTACAGTCAGGTAACTGTGGGAGGCCAAGATGGGTAGATTGCTTCAGCTCAGGAGTTCAAGACTGGCCTGAGCAAACTGAGACCCCATCTCTACTAAAAACAGAAAAACTAGCCAGGCTTGGTGGCGGGTGCCAGTAGTCCCAGTTACTCAGGAGGCTGAGGCAGGAGGATCACTTGAACCCAGGAGTTTGAGTTTGCTGTGATCTACCAGGGCACTCTACCAAGAGCTATAGAGTGAGATTCTGACTCAAAAAACAAGTTTCCAGTCAGTGTCTGTTTCAGCAGGAGGACACTACTGTGGCATGAAATGCAGTGTAATGACCGGTGGGATGATGTGCTGTGACAGCAGACGTTCTCCCAGCTTTCACTCAACCTTGGCCCTAAAATTGTCAGAGCCCTTTCTTTAGATTATTGCCCCATGGAAAATGAACTCCCTGAAGACGGCAGCCTTCCAAACAGCATCTCCCTGGACAGGTCTCCACCCTGAGCCAGCTCACTGTGAGTCAGACAGAACTGGAAGATCTGACATCAGCACCAGCTTCTCCGAGACCTGGCCAGCACGGGAGCTACGGGCTGCCTGGCCTGCCCTCCCCTCCCTGCCCCCCAATTTCACAGTGAACAAGGGCCCTTACTTTTCTCGTTCTGCTTGGCAGTCAGCAGTCTTGCTCTGAAGTTCCTCTAGGGCCACCTCCCCTTCCCGGACTTTTGCCAGTAAGACCTGACGCTCCTGGGTAGAACAAATGAAAGAAAATCTACAATGAGAAAGGGGTACTGGCTTCTGTGTTTGAGGTGAGATGGGCACTAGGATTGAGATTCAGTACCCCCCCCCCCGGGTGTGGGACAGCTGCCAAAAAGCAGCAAGACAAGCTGGTTTGATGGGGCATGCTTCCACCTCAGCACACCCAAACTTCCCAGCCTCACCCAGCTGCCCCGAGAGACAGCTTGGCCCTGCAGGGCACAGTCCGGCCGAGCTGGGGTTGCCCCTCTCTGAGAGACCAAGCTGCATGACTTCTTAGAAACAATCTTCAAAAGCCAAATAAAGGCATTTGTGTAAGAATTCAATTAAAGTGGAAGTGGGCTCAACTCTACTTAGAAAGATTTTCTCATTGAATTGAGCTTTTCTGGAGCTGCTTGGAAAAGCAGAGTCTCAAACAACTGTCTCAATCAACCCGTGGGCCTGCTCCAGCCCAGGAGCCCAGCAATAAGCAGCAAGACCCTCACTGACCGTCTCCATGCCTGATAGGCACCTCTGCAGCTCCTGGACTTCCGCCTCTTTCTGCTCCACTCTGCCCTCCTCCCTCTGAAGGGCAGCATGGCTCTGCTCTGCTTTTCTCTGGTACTGGCTGAGTGTGACCTACAGCACAGGATAGGCATGTGTTAAATTAGCACAGAAAGAAAGACCACATTTGGTCAAAACCTTAGAAAAGAACCCAGGAAGCTGGGGCCACTCTGGCCCCAAGACGAGAGAAAGGTGACCCTGATGAGCTCCACCTCCCAGTCACTCTCAGGACCACCTCAGGACTCTTGCAGATAATTCTATTCCGAGGGTTAACTGACATACAATTGACTGAGCTGGCAGGCAGTGCCTGTGGCTCAGTGAGTAAGGCGCCGGCCCCATATACTGAGGGTGGTGGGTTCAAAACTAGCCCCGGCCAAACTGCAACAAAGAAAATAGCCGGGAGTTGTGGTGGGCACCTGTAGTCCCAGCTACTTGGGTGGCTGAGGCAAGAAAATCACTTAAACCCAAGAGCTGGAGGTTGCTGTGAGCTGTGAGGCCACAGCACTCTACCAAGGGTGACAAATTGAGACTGTGTCTCTAAAAAAATAAAATAAAGTGACACCAGGCTAGGCACGGTGGCTCATGTCTATTATTCTAGCACTTTTGGAGCCCAAAGTATTAAGATCACTTGAGTTCAAAAGTTTAAGACCAGCCTGGGCAACATAGTTGAGATCTCCCAACTCTACCCTCAGTAGAGTGCTGTGGTGTTATAGCTCACAGCAACCTCCAGCTCTTGGGCTTAGGTGATTCTCTTGCCTTGGCCTCCCAAGTAGCTGGGACTACAGGCGCCCACCACAACGCCCGGTTATTTATTTATTTATTCTTTGTCTTGTAGTTGTTTAGCTGGCCCGGGCAGGGTTCAACCTGCCACTTGCGTTGTATGTGGCTGGTGCCATAACCACTGTGTTACAGGTGCTAAGCCTACAAAATAGTTTTGAAAAAATTAGCTGGGTGTGGTGGCACATGCTTATAGTTCCAGCTACTCAAGAAGGGGGAAGGCTCAACGCCTGTGGCTCAAGTGGCTAAGGCGCCAGCCATGTACACCAAAGGTGGCTGGGTTCGAATCCAGCCCGGCCCGCCAAACAACAATGACGGCTGCAACCAAAAAATAGCCGGGCGTTGTGGCGGGCGCCTGTGGTCCCAGCTACTTGGG
>NW_003852569.1:1345476-1347429 GCF_000181295.1 Otolemur garnettii
AAAAGAAGTGGGAGGATCACTTGAGCCCAGGAGTTCAAGGTTATAATAAGCTGTGAGCAAGTCCCTGCACCCCAGCCTGGGTTGGATGATACAGCAAAACTGTTTCTAGGAAAAATAAATTAAAAGCAATAAAATAAAATAAAGTGACACCAGAACCCAGAGGCGATACTTTTCAGCTGGCTGACTTCTTCAACATCCCCATGAAACCCCCAATGCCACCCAGGCTTAACCCCATGTTGTGGCTTTCCTACTGATTCAGAAGCAAATAATCCAGGAAGAATGTATCTCTAGGTCCTTGCTTCTGCTCTCTTACCTCTTCCTTGCCCTTGAATCAGCAATATTTCAGAGCCACATACAAAGGCCAAACAAGCTTCTGAAGGCTACTCCACACCAGGAAGAATTTGTCTTTTCTCAAAGACAAGAAGCCAATTTATGAAAAATAGAAGCAGAGTGTCAGAGTAAGAAAGGAAAGTTAAGAACTTCCTTTATTTCTTCCATCTGCATTTTGCCAACTCCCACTCACTCTTCAGGTCTCATTTAGACTCCACTTCTTCCAGGAACTTTCCAAGCTGGGGGAGGAGCCCTTCCTTTGCTCACAGGAGAGACGCAGCCCTTCCCACTTAAAACACCGAGTGGATTTTGCCCAGTTATTTGTGCACACCTCTGAGTAGATGGTCAGCTTCCTGATGCCACAGACCCAAGCACCATTACATTTCCAGAGATTCCACGGTATATTGCATACAATAACTGCTCAATAAAGTCAGGAACAGAATTGATGTTCATTTAATCCAACCCACTCCTTTCCCAAGTAAAAGTCAACTGACCTGTTGACCTATGTGAGGTCATGCAGCTAGCTAATGACAGCCAATGCTTGAACCCATCTGTGTCAGCACTTCGCAGCTACCCTGCACTGACTCTTCACCATTTACTACAAGAGGATACAGGCAATGTCCGAAAAGCCGAGCCAGGCTGGGAAAACAGAACACCAGCAGCTAGTCTGTCCGGCAACTCCTGAGGTCAGAATCAGGGAGGAGAAAGCTCAGCACGGGGATGTGTCCATGCTATGTACCAGCCCTTCTGGAGCAGACTCACTCTCACTGAGAACCCTTCCTGACAGCCAGCAGCTTGCAGAATAGGAAACCCAGGCTCAGCAGCGGGTTACTGTCATGATAATTGATGCTCTTGCCTTTGATATCCCCGGTTCAAAGCAGTAGACCAAGCGAGTCCAATCACCAGGAGAGGCCACAGAAAGTTCTCAGATGACCCACATTAGCCTGAAACAGGCCAGTCCCATGGGCAGGCACTTGACAATAAGGCCTTTCATTTCTGCATATAAACCCTGCACCCAGGACAATATGGGCACAGGACGATGAACACTGAGCTCAGAGCATGGGGGGCTGTGGTCTGGGCCTCACACCCATTGCAGAATCTCAAATGTTAGACAAAAACACAACAGACTACCATTCCACATCTGTTCCCAGAACTCCAGTCAGTCTAGCCCCAAAGCAGCCTCCTAGTTATAAAACGGCACACCCAGCTGCCTCACCAGTGGGAATGGCATAGGGCACCCTCCCTATTGCGGGTGATGCTGTGAGTTGGGGGTGGGCACAAAAGTTGAGACTGTGAAAGACCTTAGTTTTAATAGTAGGGGGCTTTCGCTTTCCATTTACAAACTTCTGGGTTATTTTCTTAAATCTTTGGTGATAATGTAGTATTACTTTTTAAAAATATACTGGCTCAGCGCCTGTGGCTCAAGTGGCTAAGGCACCAGCCATGTACACCCAAGGTGGCGGGTTCGAATCCTGCCCGGACCCACCAAACAACAATGATGGCTGCAACCAAAAAATAGCCAGGTGTTGTGGCGGGTGCCCGTGGTCCCAGCTACTTGGGAGGCTGAGGCAGGAGACTCGCTTGAGCCCAGGAGTTGGAGGTTGCTGTGAGCTGTGATGCCAC
>NW_003852569.1:1347581-1353460 GCF_000181295.1 Otolemur garnettii
CCCAGCTACTTGGGAGGCTGAGGCAGGAGACTCGCTTGAGCCCAGGAGTTGGAGGTTGCTGTGAGCTGTGATGCCACAGCACCCTACCCAGGGGGAAAGCTTGAGGCTCTGTCTCAAAAAAAAAAAAAAATATATATATATATATATACTATTACTTTTTATTTATTTATTTTTTTGAAACAAAGTCTCACTTTTGTTGCCCTTGGTAGAGTGCTTTGGTGTCATAGCTCACAGCAACCTCAAACTCTTGGGCTTAAGTGATTCTCTTGCCTCAGACTCCCAAGTAGCTAGGACTACAGGTGCCTGCCACTACAACCAGCTATTTTTAGGGACGAGGTCTCACTCTGGCTCAGGCTGGTCTCAAACCTGTGAGGTCAGGGCAATCCACCTGCCTCAGCCTCCCAGAGTGCTAGGATTACAGGCATGAGCCACCTACTATTACCTTTTATAACAATAATTAAGATACTCATTTCAGATTACAAAGTTCTGCATAGTAAAGCCAAAACTAGAGCTCAAGTTCTTTGACTCCTGCAGGGAGGTCACTCCTGTAATCCCAGCACTTGGGAGGCAGGTAGATGGCTTGAGCTCAGGAATTTGGGACCAGCCTAAGCAAGAGCAAGAGCAAGACCCTGTCTCTACGAAAAATAGAAAAAAATAACTAGGCGTTGTGGCGGACACCTGTAGTCCCAGCTACTCCGGAGGCTGAGGCAGGAAGATCACTTGAGCCCAAGTGTTTGAGGTTACTGTGAGCTATGATGTCATGGCACTCTACCCAGGGTGACAGAGTGAGACTCTGTCTCAAAAAAAAAAAAAAAAGTCCTCTGACTCCCTGGTCACAGTTCTATGACAAATAGATGACAGCACTCATCCAGTCCATATTGACAAAGCACCCACATTTAAAATTTTTTTTTCATAGTTCACAGCAACTTCAAACTCCTAGGCTCAAGTGATCCTCCTTTCTCAGTCTCCTGAGTAACTGGGACTAGAGGCACCCTCACAATGCCCAGTTTTTCTATTTTTAATAGAGATGGGATCCCCCTCTTGCTCAGGCTGGTCTTGAACTCCTGAGGTCAAGCAATCCACCTGCCTTGGCCTCCCAGAGTGCTGGGATTACAGGTATGAGCCACCAAGTCCGACACAAAACACCAACCTTATGCCAGGTGTTGTGTCAGACACTGGGAGGGACTCAGTGGTAACACTGACTGCAGCAGTTCCTGTCTGTCAGGAGCTGGAGAAGTCAGTGACTCTCAACATGTTACACAGAAATGACTCCTAAATCACCGGCTGTCCCACACTAGTATCACTGCTCAGTGTCACCTGAGCGGAGAACCAAGCGCTGACCTTTGAACTATGTCCAGTCATGGCCAGTAAACACCATCAATGTCCAGGGAAGGGAGAAGCAGACAGCAAGTGCCCTGGCTCCAAGGCTTGTCTTTCCTTTTAGTGGCACCCAGCCAGAGAGACGTGACGTCCAAGCTGTCACTGGCACACCCATCCAGTAGCCTGTCCCTCGGGGAACCTTCTCCCAAATCCCAAATCTCACCTCGAAAGCCACACGGTCTGACTGGTGTTGACGCTCAGTTTCCTGCAGCTTGGCAAGCAAGTCCTTTGCGGTCTTCCTCAAGTTCTCAACATCATTTGTATAGGTGTCCACCTGCAGCCAAAGCAGGGAAGGTAAGGCAAAGCCACCCGTCTTATTATCTGGTAGCACTGGTTGGGAGCATTTTCCATGCTCACAGAAAAATTAACATCACACAGGGGAAAGTTACCATTAGGCAGCCAAGAATTCTGAGTTATTTCAATGAAACATTCTCCCTTCACACTCTAACTCAGCCAGACTAACATCACCCAATTATTTCAAGACACACCCTTAATCCCAGCACTCTAGGAGGCCAAGGTGGGCGGACAGCCTGAGCTCACAGGTTCTACAACAGCCTGAGCAAGTGAGAGACCCTGTCTCTAAAAAATAGCCGGGTGTTGTGGTAAGTGCCTGTAGTCCCAGCTACTTGGGAGGCTGAGACAAGAGAATTGCTTGAGCCCAAGAGTTTGAGGTTGCTGTGAGCTATGACACCACAGCACTCTACCAAGTAGAGACGTATATAATATTTTGTACGTATGTCAACTAATAATTTCTTGGCAGATATGTGTATGCTATCTTTATGTGTGTGTGTTGCTTCCTTCCATCACACTAGACCACTCTGAGAGCAGGGTTCATACCCCCATTTGGGACTTATCTCAAGGGCAGGTGCCCAAAGGTACACCTTTACCATCTTTAGCACCTGACACCTAGATCGGCATATAAAGAGTTACTGCTGGATGGGCAGGTTAAGGGCAAAAGCACCCAAGGAGTCCAGGAATCTGATTCAAGGTAGGAAAAGTTATTTCATCAAGGTTATTGCTTAGTCTCTCTCCCAGACACACCCAGCTATGGGCTGGTGGTTGGGGCTGAGCTGACATGCTCCATCTCTGCTGCACAGGCACCAGAGGCTTCAATTAGGAGCTCCCTGTGGGTCTGAGAAGATCTCTCCATGCACGGTGGGAAGCAGCCATATCCTCCAACCAGAGCAGAGAGATCTCAGCTGGGAGGAGGGAGACAGGGTCCCAGTCACTGCAGTATTACTAGGTCCTGTGCCTTCCTTTCTTTATCTGGGAAGCAGTGAGAAGACTCTTTACAACACCCTGCCTGATAGGCTGCCTTAAAGACAGCTAAGATAATATCTGGCAGGGCTTTGAGCTTGTCTGAAGATACTGCCAGGTATTATAATCAGTTGCCAACAATGTATTTGCCAAACATGGTGATTCAAAGGAAGGGGAAAATCCAAACTGCACATCTAAAGGGGCTAGAAGCACAACATCCTATACATGGGCATTAGTAAGTTAGCTGGTCAATCCCTCCAGAGCCTCACCTAAGCCACTGGGCAAGTGAAAGTGTGTCAAAAGACTCCTGGAACACAATTATTAAGCATTTCATGATGTTCTTATAAGACTATTTAATGACACATAAAACTTTCATGAAAATGTTATTTCACCCTAAGATATAATATGAAATGCAAAAAGTAAGATAAAACTACATGAGGGAGGTAGAAACAAAATTAGGCTTTACTACAACAATGGACTAAAAATACGTTGTTGGGTTAAAAAAGGAAAAAGCAGAAAAAAGATCTAGCACAAGCCCGTCTCGTAAATTGACAACATCTTATGAGGGCGGTGCCCGTGGCTCAGTGGTTACGGCACCAGCCACATACACCCAGGCTGGCGGGTTCAAACCTGGCCCAGACCAGTTAAACAATAATGACAACTGCAACAACAACAACAACAAAAAATACTCAGGCGTTGTGACAGGCACCTGTGGTCCCAGCTACTTGGGAGGCTGATGCAGGAGAATCGCTTAAGTCTAAGAGTTTGAGGTTGCTTTGGGCTGTGACGCCACAGTACCTTACAGAGGGCGACAGCTTGAGACTCCATCTCAAAAAAAAAAAAAAAAAAAGAAAGAAAATCTCTATTCTGGAAGGATTCACCCATTTCAGTATGTTAACAGCAGATACTTTTCCAGGACTGGGATTAGAGATGGGGAATTTTGACTTTTTCTATTTCTCTATTGTTTGAATTTTTACATCAAGTATTACTCTTGTATAGAGAGAGAGACAGAGCTCGATAAACAAAGAGATCTATGAAGAGGAACCCTGCCTTGGCTACGCAGAGTCACCATTGTGTCCCCCTCTGTTACCTACCTCAAGTGGGCTGCTGTACACGGCTGTGGGACTCTGACTAAACCCATTTGGCTTTTCTAGAATCACCTGTTCAAAGAAAAGTAAAACTGGTAGTTAAAACAGTCCCAAGCAACTGGCTTCAAAACACTAAGACTCAAATCTTAGAAAAAGGGAGAAGGAGGAGGAGGAAAGAAGAGAGGGGAAGTGGAGAAAAAGAAAAAAAAGGAAGGGAGGAAAGAAAGGAGAGAGAGGAAAGGGAGAAAGGAGGGAAGAAGGAAGGGAAGGAAAGAGGTAGAAAAGGCTGAGAAGGGAAGGGCAAGGCGGAAAGACCTCCAGTGCTCCATAGGAGAACAGAAACAGGAGGGGTGGAGCGGTGTTTGAGACCCTGAGAAGGAGAAATACCCTAACCTAGCAAGGAGGAAAGAAACCAGTCTGGGCACAATAGCTCACACCTGTAATCCTAGCACTCTAGAAGACCTAGGTGGGTGGACTGCCTGAACTTATGGGTTCAAGACCAGCCTGAGGCTCAGTGCCTATAGCTCAGTAGTTAGGGAGCCAGCCACATACATTGGGACTGGCAGGTTTGAACCTCACCCGGGCCAGCCAAACGACGGCAACTACAGAAAAAAAAAAATAGACAGACGTTATGGTGGGCATGTGTAGTCACAGCTACTTGGGAGGCTAAGGCAAGAGACTCACTTAAGCCCAAGAGTTTGAGGTTGCTGTGAGCTGTGACACTACAGCACTCTACCAAGGGTGACATAGTGAGACTCTGTCCAAAAAAAACAAGACCAGCCTCAGTCAGAGCGAGACCTGGTCTCTAAAAATAGACAGTTGTGGTAGGTTCCCGTAGTCCCAGCTACTTGGGAGGCTGAAGCAAGAGAATCACTTAAGCCCAAGAGTTTGAGGTTGCTGTGAGCTGTGCCACCACAGCACTCTATCAAGGGCGATAAAGTGAGACTCTGTCTCAAAAAAAAAGTAAGGATGGGCTCGGCACCTGCGGCTCAAGTGGCTAAGGCACCAGCCACATACACCTGAGCTGGTGGGTTCAAATCCACCCTGGGGCTGCCAAACAACAATGATGGCTGCAACCAAAAGATAGCCAGGCGTTGTGGCAGGCACCTATAGTCCCAGCTACTTGGGAGGCGGAGGCGGAGGCAGGAGACTTGCTTGAACCTGGGAGTTGGAGGTTGCTGTGAGCTGTGATGCCACAGCACTCTACCCAGGGGGACAGCTTGAGGCTCTGTCTCAAAAAAAAAAAAAAGTAAGGATGAAAGAAACCGCTGGCTAAAATCTTTCAGCAGATTGGAAAACGTGTGATTCCTTCCTTTTCACCAGGGGAAGACAAGCAGCTGCCTGCCACAAACCAGCTTCTCTTGCCTCCAGGGATCCTAACGAGGTTTGACAAAGCACAATCTCGGGGAAGCAGTTTTTGTCACAATTCTTTCCAAACCAAAGTCTGATTATTCATTACATGATGGCTGATTGTACAGACACAGTCCCTGGGCTCTGGGGCCATCTCTGAGCCCCATAGGCTCTACTGCCTCACAAAGTGCCTCCCACTGACCTGATGTGAGCTCAGGCACTCAGAGTCCTACCTTTAGCTGAAGACACATAAGTAAAGAAATGCCAGCCACATAGCCAAGTGCATGCCCAAAACAAAGAACTTCCTTGGCACCAGCTGCTGGGCCACTATTCCCTCCAGGGGAGTGAAGGCAGGGATACTGGAGAAAGACACTCTGCCCAAATCCAAATGCAAACCAAGGGAATACAGCTCTGCATCTAAAGGAGGGTGAGAGTGAAGTCATTAAGACACAGCTCTACTCTCCTGAGGACATTTCTATCCTCAAATTTTGGAAAAGCTAAAAATCACAACGCCAGGATTATCCATCCCAGGAAGGACGCTCATTCAAATGCTCAATCTGACAAACACTTGCCAATACTGTCTATGTCCCAGACTGTGGGGAGGGGAGTGAACCCCTAACCCCAAAGCCCTTTCCATCCCATAACAGGCTGGGAAGAAGCAAGATGAAGACTTCCATTTACACCATGGGTGTCACCCACATTAACCACAATCAACTTAGGGGAAGTTTGGATTTAGGAATTAATTATCTGCTTTAGAAACTCTGACTACAAGAAGATTGATCATAGAACCATTTTTTTTTTTTT
>NW_003852569.1:1354732-1356216 GCF_000181295.1 Otolemur garnettii
AAAAAAAAAAATAAAAAATAAAAAAATAAAAAATAAAAATAAAAAAACAAAACAAAACACAAAAACATTCTAGTTAAGGAGACACAACACAAAAGACCCACCAGTAAAATGTGTTAATATGTTACATGTGACATGTGACAAGGCTATTTTAGACAATATGACTGGGGGATAATGCCGGCCACAAGGTACCACATAAGCATCTGTGGATTAACAGATGGGACACAAAGGGTCAAAAAAAAACATTTGACACATGGAAGGCATGGTGGCACTTCAGAGCTCAGAGACATAAAGGGACTTCACGGAGAAAAAAAGAACCCTTAAACAAAGAAAGTTAGGGCAGTGCCTATGGCTCAAGGAGTAGGCCAGCCCCATATGCCAGATGGTGGTGGGTTCAAACCCAGCTCCGGCCAAAAAAAACAAAACTGCAAAAAAAAAAAAAAAAAAAGAAAGTTAAAACAATGTGAGGTTTAAAGGAATGACCTAGGTACTCCATAGAGGGGAGGCCCACCTCCTGGATGTACTGAACCTCACTCTTCAGCTGGCTGATATTCTTCTCATGGATCATCTTCTCTCCAGACCTCCCCTTCAAGTACACCTGAAAAAATGAAGTAATACTATTTAGTTAAGAAACTTCTAATGTATTCCACAAAAAAGGCAGCTTCATACAACACTGGCTAAATTGTCATCATCCACTTACTCAGTAGTACTTTGTGATTCAGATCAGAATATACATTTTCATATATACTCTGAATACACATATATGCAAAAATACAGAATATATACTCAAAAATTTATTTACTTGGGTAGCGCCCATAGCTCAGTAGACAGGGTACCAGCCACATACACCGAGGCTGGTGGGCTTGAACCTGGCCTGAACCAGCTAAACAGTGACAACTACAACAACAAAACAAAGAATAGCCAGGTGTTGTGGCAGACGCCCATAGGTCCCAGCTATTTGGGAGGCTAAGGCAAGAGGATCACTTCAGCCCAAGAGTTTAAGGTTGCTGTGAGCTGTGATGCTACCGCACTCTATTGAGGGTAACAGAGTGAGACTCTGTCTCCAAAAACAAAACAAAAAAAATTATTTACCTTTGTTTTTTTTTTTTTCCAGACAGAGTCTCGCAGCTAGGACTACAGATGACCAACACAGCACCTGGTTAGTTTTTTCTATTAGAGGCAGGTGGATTACTTGAGCTTAGGAGTTCAAGACCAGCCAGAGCAAGAGTGATACTCCATCTCTATTAAAAATAGAAAAACAGGTTCGGTGCCTGTGGCTCAAGTGGCTAAGGCGCCAGCCACATACACCTAAGGTGGCGGGTTCGAATACAGCCCGGGTCCGCCAAACAATAATGATGGCTGCCACCAAAAAATAGCCAGGTGTTGTGGTGGGCACCTGTGGTCCCAGCTACTTGGGAGGCTGAGGCAGAAGACTAGCTTGAGCCCAGGAGTTAGAGGTTGCTGTGAGCTGTGATGCCACAGCACTC
>NW_003852569.1:1356559-1357973 GCF_000181295.1 Otolemur garnettii
AAAAAAAAAAAAAAAGACAAGACAACACTCTACCAAAGGTGAGATTCTATCTCAAAAAAAAATTTTTTTTAATGAATAAAAAATAAGCTCCATAAACATACCTCCCACTTGTGTCTACAACCTCCAGCAGCAAAACACAGACTCTGGACAGACACCTAGTTAGGTCATTCCGTCCAGTCCCTTGGCCAGGGCCAGACTATACCAAAGTCACTACAAGCAGACTGTAGTCTCCTGGGAAGTCTTAAGATCTTCCAAGAGACAGTCAAAAACTAGTATCTCAGTTTGGCTCGTTCCACTCAAACCACAAGCTTCCTTTGGCAATGGCAGCTGCTCCTTCTCACAAACCTGCAAGGAGAGGGAAGATGAATGGTGGTGAAGTAAGCTTACCTTAATGATCTCCTCATGTCCATCATTGGACTCCACCAGTTCTGAGGCCAGAGAATGACCGGTTGAGCGACTGGACACCATGGCATAGGTCTTCTTGCCCGCCTACCAGAGAAACACAGGGAGAGATGGCTCAGAAGCCACATGACCAACCCAGAACTCCAGCCCTCAACCTATGCAGAAGGCCTGCTTCTCAAAAGACGTTAAAAGTTAGTCTGGTTTTCCCTCCAAAAAATTCATTACAGAACCTCCAACAAAAGCCACACAGCAGCACAAACACTGGACAAGGAAAATTAGTACAGACCACAAGTTAGTTTCAATTTTAGTGGGGTTTCCCCACCCCCAAAGCAGTGCACAGTGCTGAGGTCAGCCGCATGTGCCCACAGGAGATGCTCCCAAGCTCCAGTAGCAGGCGGTTCCAGGCAGCAAGACAGGAGAACTGGAGCACTGAGGCACTGAGAACTGAGTGCCCCATCAGAAACCTCAGTACCTTCTGGGCTATGTGTTCAAGTTCATCTCCTGTCAGTTCACTCTGGAGAGTCAGCCTGAAAATGTCCACGCTGCCCTAATAACGATAATGACAGCAACAAAAAGCCTTTACCTTTACAGTGTACAAGCACAGGTATGCTTCTGCTGACCTGTGGAGTGGGTTGTACCATCACTACTTCAGACAAGAAAAACTGAGGTCCACAGAGATGTCCCTGGCCTTGGGAGATCCCTGGGGCCACCTGACAGTCCTCTTTTCACCCCACCAGAGATCACACAACTCACTGCTCCTTATAGCTGCAACTGGGTCACCCTGGTTCTCAAGTTACAGGGAGCACACGAACACCTCTTCCCAGCAACTGTGGGGAGATCACCCCAGACTGGTCATCCCAATCCAGAATTTCTGTTCCTGATAACCACCCAAGAAATTATTTATTTATTTATTTATTTATTGAGACAGAGTCCCACTTTGTCACGGCTGGTATCAGGGTACCGTAGTATCACAGCTCACAGCAACCTCAAACTCTTTTTTTTTTTTTTTTTT
>NW_003852569.1:1358252-1366447 GCF_000181295.1 Otolemur garnettii
TGAGCTATAGGCGCTGAGCCGCAACCTCAAACTCTTAGGCTGAAGCAATTCTCTTGCCTCAGCCTCCCGAGTAGCTGAGACTACAGGCGCCTGCCACAACGCCTGGCTATTTTTAGAGATGGGGTCTCGCTCTTGCTCACACTAGTCTCAAACTCCTGAGCTCAAACAATCCACACATGCCTCAGCCTCCCAGAGTGCTGGGATTAAGGTATGAAGCCACTGTGCCTGGCTTTAGTACAGTATTTTCCAAATGCACAGTGAATGCCCTGTAATATCTAGGTCAAAAGAGTATTGTGGGGAAAAAAAAAAGCAGAAGAGGAAATGATTTTGTAATAGCCAGAATGGCTGCCAATTGTTTTTCACCGGGACATACTTTAATTAAAACATGCACTTTGGATCAAAACACTATCTCCCTGAACCTGGGGGCAACTAGGAAAAGCCTGGGCATCCCTGAGTTAGAACAAAGGAATTACCAGCCAAAGAAAGTCAATTCTGGTTTATTTCATAAATTCAGGCATTCCATCTAGAAGAACACACACCACTCAGGCAGTGCTGAGGCACGAAGGGACTATCCCATTCATTCATGTCATTAGAATCCCAGACAAAGAAGGTGAATTAAAAAAGTACTCAAAGGGCAGTGCCTGTGGCTCTGTGGGTAGGGCGCCAGCCACATATACCGAGGGTAGCGGGTTCAAACCCAGCCCTGGCCAAACTGCAACAAAAGAATAGCCAGGAGTTGTGGTGGGTGCCTGTAGTCCCAGCTACTTGGGAGGCTGAGGCAAGAGAATCACCTAAGTCCAGGAGGTGGACGTTGCTGTGAGCTGTGTGACACCACAGCACTCCACCGAGGGCAACAAAGTGAGACTCTGTCTCTATAAAAAAAAAAAAAGAAGAAAAGAAAGGGGAAGGAAAAGTATTCAAAGAAATAATGATTAAGAACTTCCCAAATTTGGCAAAAGGCACAAACTTATACATTCAAGAAACCAAGCAAACCCCAAATAGAATAACACAAAATTCATGCCTTAATACATCACAGTTAAACATTAAACTTCTGATAACTAAAGACTAAGAAAAAATCCTGAAAGCAGACCAAAAAAATGACACTTTGGTGGAAACAATTTGAGTAACAGACTTCTCATCAGAAATGAAAGAGGCCAAGAGAAGTGGTATAATATTTTTCAAGTGCTGAAGAAAGGAACTGTCAATCCAGAATCCTAAAACAAGGGAAAATAGCCTTCAGGAATGAGGGGAAAACCAAGACATTCTCAGATGAAGGGAAACTAAGAAAATTTCTCATCGGTAGATATACACTGAAAGAATGGCTAAAAAAAATTCTCTAAAGGGCAGCACCTGTGGCTGAGCGAGTAAGGCGCCGGCCCCATATACCAAGGGTGGTGGGTTCAAACGCGGCCCCATCCAAACTGCAACAAAAAAATACCCAGGCGTTGTGGCAGGTGCCTATAGTCCCAGCTACTCGAGAGGCTGAGGCAAGAGAATCGCTTAAGCCCAGGAGTTGGAGGTTGCTGTGAGGTTGCTGTGAGCTGTGTGACGCAACAGCACTCTACCAAGGGCAACAAAGTGAGACTCTGTTCTACCAAAAAAAAAATTCTCTAAACAGAAAGGAAACAATAAAAAAAGATCAGTGGACTCGGCGCCTATGGCTCAACCGGCTAAGGCGCCAGCCACATACACCTGAGCTGGCGGATTCGAATCCAGCCCGGACCCACCAAACAACAATGACGGCTGCAACCAAAAAATAGCCAGGCGTTGTAGTGGGCGCCTGTAGTCCCAGCTACTTGGGAGGCTGAGGCAGGAGAATCACTTGAGTCCAGGAGTTGCAGGTTGCTGTGAGCTGTGATGTTACAGCACTCTACCCAGGGCAACAGCTTGAGGCTCTGTCTCAAAAAAAAAAAAATCAGTGGCTCACACTTGTAATCCTAGCAGCATGGGAGGCCAAGGTGGGTGGATTGCCTGAACTCATGAGTTGGAGACCAGCCTGAGCAAAAGCAAGACCCTGTCTCTACTAAAAATAGAAAAACTGAGGCAAAAGAATCACTTGAGCCTAAGAGTTAGAGGTTGTTGTCAGCTATGACACCATAGCACTCTACCCAGGGCAACAGCTTGAGACTCTGCCTCAAAAAAAAAAAAAACCTTGAAATATTGTGAAAAAATAAAAAAAAGATGGGTAAATACAACAGAGTTACCTTCTCCTCTTAGGTTTTCTAAGTTTGATGACTGAAACCAAAATTATAATGCTGATATTCTAAATGTCTACAGAGGAAATATTTAAATATTACATATTTAAATAATAGGGAATATAAGACAAAACACTTAATATTATAAATGGAAAAGGGTAAAGGGAAGGAAAGGTTTTTCTTCTTCATTCATACTAATGACACCGCCTGTAGACTATGATAATAACATGTACAGGAATGGCTCGGCGCCTGTGAGCTGTGATGCCAGAGCACTGTACCCAGGGGTACAGCTTGAGGCTCTGTCTTAAATATATATATATATGTACAGGAATGTTGGGTCAGTGCCTGTAGTTCAGGTGGCTAAGGCGACAGCCACATACACCAGAGCTGGCGGGTTCAAATCCAACTGACAACTACAACCAAAAAATAGCTGGGCATTGTGATGGGCACCTATAGACCCAGCTACTTGGGAGGCTGAGGCAGGAGAATCACTCGAGCCTAGGAGTTGGAGGTTGCTATGAGCTGTGATACCACAGCTCTCTACCCAGGGCAACAGCTTGAGGCTCTGTCTCAAAAAAAAAAAAAAAAAATATTATGTACAGGAACCATTCAAAAGGCTATAGAAAGAGAGAACACTCAAAAACACTATAAATGAATTAAAATGGAATCCAAAATGTTGTCAACCAATATTTATAGAACACTCCAACCAACAATAGCAAATCCTTTTCAGGCACCTATACTAAGCCTGTAATCCTAGCACTCTGGGAGGTCGAAGCAGGCAGATCACCTAAGCTCAGGAGTTTGAGACCAACCTGAGCAACAATGACAACCCATCTCTAAAAAATGGTCAGGCATTGTGGCGGATGCCTATAGTCCCAGTTACTTGGGAGGCTGAGGCAGGAAGATCACTTGAGCTCAGTTGTTTGAGTTGTTGCAAGCTGTGATGCCCTACGGGGGCAAGAAAATGAGACTCTGTTTCAAATAAATAAATACGCAAAACAAGGAGGAGGAAGAGAATAATAAATATAATAGCAGGAATGAATAGTATTTAACACAGAAAAATAAAGAAAAATCAATGAAACAAAAGATCTTGGGAAAAATTAATAAAATTGACAAACCTCTAGCAAGACTGACTTAATAAAAAAGAAAAACATGAATTACCAATATGAGGAATAAAGTCAGGTTTTGTTTTTTTTTTTGAGACAGAGTCTTACTATGTTGCCCTCGGTAGAGTGCTATGGCATCACAGTTCACAGCAACCTCAAACTCTTGGGCTTAAGAGATTCTCTTGCCTCAGCCTCCCAAGTAGGTGGGACTATAGGCGCCAGCCACAATGCCTGGCTATTTTTTTGTTGCAGTTGTCATTGTTGTTTAGCAGGCCCAGGCCAGGTTTGAACCCTGCCTCGATGTATGTGGCCAGTGCCCTACCCTGAGCTATGTGCCACCCTAAAATAAGACATTTTATAGACCCTGCAGACATCAAAAAATAAGGTAACACTATGAACAATACTATGAACATAAAGGTATCAATTCAAATTAAATGGACTTATTACTTGAAAAACACAAACTACCATAATTCACCAATATGCAATCCAAATAATAACTAGTAAGAAAATTAAATTCATAATTTAAAAGATTTAAAAATAAGAAAAAAAATTCTCCAGGCCCACATGGTTCCACTGCAGAATTCTACCCAATGTTTAAAGAATTGGCATCAATTCTATATAATCTCATCCAGGAAAGATAAGACAAGGGAACAGGCCCAGCACAGTGGCTCACACCTATAATCCCATCACTCTGGGAGGCTGAGGCAGATGATTGCTTGAGCTCAGGAATTCAAGACCACCCTGAGCAAAAAGTAAGACCCCATCTCTACTAAAAATAGAAAAACTACCTGGGCGTTGTGGCAGGTGCCTATAGTGCCAGCTACTTGGGAGGCTGAGGTAAGAGGATCACTTGAACCCATGAGTTTCATGTTGCCACATGACGACACCATAGCACTCACTCTACTGAGGGTGACTAAATGAGATTCTATCTCAAAAAAAAAAAAAAAAAAAAAAGCCAAGGGAACACTTCCCAATTCATTTTATGAAGCTAGTCTAACCCTGGGAGGAAGGAAATCTCTCATGAATACAGAGATTCTATTCCCTAATATTTTGTTACAACATGGGCAAAAGACACAAAGAGGCATTTCAGTGAAGAAAACATAGAAATGGCAAATAGACACATAAAACATGTTCAACATCAGTCATAGGGAAACAGAAATTAAACCAGTCAAATACTACTAAACACCTAGGAGAAGGCCAAAAATAAAAACACCAAATGCTGGTGAGGATGCAGAGAAACTGGATTGCTCACACACTGCTGACGGGAATGGAAGATGACACACTTTCCTCAAAAACTCAGCATGCAATTACCATACAACCTAGCAACTGTACTCCTGGGGACTTTTTCCAGAGAAATAAAGACTTATATTCACACAAAAGCTACACCAATACCTGTACATGAATGTTCACAGAAGCTTTATTTGTCATCACTCAAACCTAGAAACAACCCTTCAATAGGTAAATGGTTAAACTGTGGTACATCCATTATTGTGGACTGTTACTTGGCAAAAATAAGAAAATATTGATATGTACAACAATCTCCAGAGAATTGTGATGAGTAAAATAAGCCTTTTTTTTTTTTAAAGAAATTAATATTCTTTGAAGTATTTTCAGGGACAAAAACTGAAGAATATAATGAAGAGAATAAGCATTTATAATCCTACTACCCAGAAATAGCCCATTAAAATTGTATATTTCTTATAATTTTTCTATGCATATTTTTACTTTTTTCTATGCATATTTTAAAGGTATACTATTGTACACAGTTCTATTTTTGTTTTTTCCCTTTTAATATTTTATGATTAACTTCCCTCACACTAAATATTCTTCAAGGGCAGCGCCTGTGACTCAGTGGGTAGGGCACTGGCCCGTGTACAGAGGGTGGTGGGTTTTAATGCGGCCCTGAGCAAACTGCAACAAAAAATAGCCAAGTGTGTCGGGCGCCTGTAGTCCCAGCTACTCAGGAGGCTGAGGCAAGAGATCACCTAAGCCCAGGAGTTGGAGGTTGCTGTAAGCAGTGATGCCACTGCATTCTACCAAGGACAGCGAAGTGAGACTCTGCCTCTTAAAAATAAATAAATACTATTCAAATTTGACTTTTTTTTTTTTTTTTGGAGACAGAGTCTCACTTTGACGCCCCTGGTAGAGTGCTGTGGTGTCATAGGTCACAGCAACTTCAGATTCTTGGGCTCAAGCAATCCTTTGCCTAAGCCTCCCAAGTAGCTGGGACTATAGGTGCCTGCCACAATGGGGTGTCACTTGCTCAGGCTGGTCTCCAACCCGTGAGTTGAGGCGATCCACCGGCCTCAGCCTCCCAGAGTGCTAGGATTACAGGTATGAGCCACCGTGCCTGGGTCTCAAAATTGATTTTTAACGGCTACCAGTACTCTACATTATAGGTTAAACTAATGTATTCAACCTACCCCCCACATAAGTTATTGTCAATTTTTTTGTCCTTATATGTATTTTTTACATTAGCATGTATCTTTTATTTTGATAGAATGAGCTGAGACACACATTAACTAGATAACCACCAGATTTACTGCTTGGTTCCCTACTTCTCTCTCTCTCTCTCGCTTTTTTTTTTTTTTTTTTTGCAGTTTTTGGCCAGGGCTGGGTTTGAACCCACCACCTCAGGCATATGGGGCCGGCGCCCTACTTCTTTGAGCTACAGGCACCGCCCTTGGTTCCCTACTTCTCAAGCCTTATCTTTCTGTCACCTTAACAAGAAAAGAATAACACCTAGAATAGTTAGACCTTAGCTCAAACACTGGCTTATATTAAAATTCAGAACTTCAGGCCAGGTGCAAGGGCTCATGCCTATAATCCTAGCACTCTGGGAGGCCGAGGTGGGTAGATCACTAGAACTCAAGAGTTCAAGACCAGCCTGAGCAAGAGGGTGACATCTCTACTAAAAATAGACATCATGGCAGATGCCTGCAGTCCCAGCTACTCAGGAGGCTGAAGCAATAGGATCCCTTGAGCCCAAGAGTTTGAGGTTGAGCTATGACACCAGGGCAGGCACTCTACCCAGGGTGACAGAGTGGGTCTCTGAGAAAAGAAAGAAAGATAGGAAGGAAAGAAAAAAAAAAAAAGAAAAGAAAAGAAAAGAAAGAAAAAGAAAAAAGAAGAAAGAAAAGGAAGGAACAGAAACTATAATCCTTCCTCCCCAAGGTAGGTCATAAAAATCAGAGCTACTTTCCCCAAATTCACCATAAAAACTAAAAATATTACTCTAATTTTCCCTATTCTTCCCCTGCTCCCTGCCCTTCTCTAGGAAACTGGCCATAAATAAATTATCTTATTTGATTGACCTACCTTATTTGATTTAAGTCATGACACCCTTACTCCAGAGAGGGTGCTGCTCCACCCAGAGGGAAGGAGTTCTGCACAGAGAACCCAAGAAAACTCTAGACAGACAGGCCCTGTTGAGTTTCCCCACTAGCCATTAGTGTGTCCTTTTTGTCTAATCGTATTTCTAGACAGCTGTCCCTACTTCCCAGTATCTGTGGGTCTTCATTCTGAAGGCTTTCATGTCATAGAAAACTATGATCAAAGGGCCAGGAACAGTGGCTCACACCTGTAATCCTAGCACTCTGGGAGGACGAGGCAGGTGGATTGCATGAGCTCATGAGTTCGAGACCAGCCTGAGCAAAAGTGAGAACGTGAGTGCAAAAAATTAAAAAAAAAAAAAAAGTGAGACCCCTGTCTCTATAGAAAAGCTGAGGCAAGAGGATGGCTTGAACCCAAGTTAGAGGCTATTGTGACCTATGACACCACGGCACTCTATCCAGGGTGACAGCCTGAGACTCTGTCTCAAAAAATAAATATGGCTTGGCACCCATAGCTCAGTGGTTGGCGCGCTGGCCACATACACTGGGGCTGGCAGATTCAAACCTGGCCCGGGCCAGCTAAACAACAACAACTGCAATGAAAAAATAGCCGGGCGTTGTGGCAGGCGCATGTGGTCCCAGCTACTTGGGAGGCTGAGGCAAGAGAATCGCTTGAGCCCGAGTTTGAGGTTGCTGTGAGCTGTGACACCATGGGATTCTACCGAGGGCGACATAATGAGACTCTGTCTCATAAATAAATATATAATAAAACTATGATCAAATAAATTTGTATATCTTTTCTGTCACTAATCTGCCTTTTCCCAAATGATTTTAAGTGAACCTTCAGAAGGTGAAAGGAAGCTTTTCCTGCGCCTCCCAACCAGGGGTCCTCACACTTTTTAAACAGGGGGCCAGTTCACTGTCCCTCAGACCGTTGGAGGGCCGGACTGCGGGCCCCAGGACGAGTTGGCTGCTAAGCAGGACAGGCAGTGGCGGCAAAAATATCCAGCGGGCTGAATAAATGTCCTAGGCGGGCCACATGTGGCCCACAGGCCGTAATTTGAGGACGCCTGCCCAATACATTCAAATGTTTCCCATAAAAACATATACTAGAAAGTTCATAGCCACATATTTAATAATATCACCAAACTAGACAGCTGGGTGCAGGGACTCAGGCCTGCAATCTCATCACTCTGGGAAGCTGAGGTGGGTGAATCACTTGAGCTCAGGAGTTCATGACCAGCCTGAGCAAAAACAAGACCCAGTCTCTAAAATACCCAGTTGTTGTAGCACCTGTAGTATCAGCTACTTGGGAGGCTGAGGCAAGAGGATCTCATAGGCTCAAGAGTTTGAGGTTGCTTTGGGCTGTGACACCACAGCAGTCTACCAAGGGCAACAGAGAGAGAGACTCTGTCTCAAAAAAAAAAAAACAAAAAAACTAAACTAGAAATCACTCAACTATTCATCAAGAGCAGAGTGAATCGCTCAGCGCCTGTGGCTCAAGTGGCTAAGGCACCAGTCACAGACACCTAAGGTGTATGGGCCTGCCAAACAACAACGAT
>NW_003852569.1:1367474-1372012 GCF_000181295.1 Otolemur garnettii
GTTGCTGTGGGCTGTGATGCCACGGCACTCTACCCAGGGCGACAGCTTGAGGCTCTGTCTCAAAAAAAAAAAAAAAAGCACAAAAATAAGCAAAATTAACTTCCACGTTACAAGTCAGAATTGTGGTTATCCTTGAGCATGGAGGATAGGTAGTAACAAGAAGAGGGGGCATGAGGGACCTTCTGTAGTACTTGCTTCTTTTTTTTTTTTTTTTTTTTGAGACAGAGCCTGACTCTGTCACCTGGCTAGAGCACAGTGGCATCATCATATCGCAGAGCAATCTCAAACTCGTGGATTCAAACAATCCTCCTGCCACAGCCCCCTGAGTAACTGAGACTACAGCGTCCACCATGATATCCAGCTAATTTTTCTATTTTTAGTAGAGACAGCGTCTCATTCTTGCTCAAGCTGCTCTCTAACTCCTGAGCTCAAGCAATTCTCCTGCCTTGGCCTCCCAGAATGGTAGAATTACAGGCATGAGCCCCTGTGCCCAGCCATGATTTGTTTCTGTATCTGGGGGCTGGGTATAGGAAAATGTATGCAGTTTGTGAAAATTATCTGACTGTAATTTCAAATTACAAATGGCCACTCCTACTCTACTTTATGGATTAAACTCATTTATTCAACCTAATTCCTATATGTTATTGTCAGCTTCTTTTTTTTTTTTTTTGCGATAGTCTCAAGCTGTCACCCTGAGTAGAATGTCATGGGGTCATAGTTCACAGCAACCTGAAACTCAGGCTCAAGCAATCCTCTTGCCTCAGTTTTTCTATTTTTAGTAGAGACGTAGTCTCACTTTTGCTCAAGCTGGTCTCGAACTCCTGAGCTCAAGCAATCCACCCACCTCGTCCTCCCAGAGTGTTAGGATTACAGGTGTGAGCCACTGTAGCTGGTTAGTTTCTTTTCTTCGTTTAGAAGGTATCTTTGATAGTTAGAATGAGATGATATACAACAGCACCTAGACCACAACCACATTTATTACCTGGTTTGTTGCCCTCCAGCCTAGTCTGACTTTCTCCTTTGGAGAAAAAGAACAGTATTTGGAACAGCTTGAACTTGGCTTAAACACTGGCCTCAGTTTTCATTTGCTGTGTATACTGATGTGGCATCCACTTATGATATATGCTCTTTTCTATATGCATGTTACTATTGAATACAATGCTTTTAAAAACAAAAATAAGGCTCAGCGCCTGCGGCTCAAGTGGCTAAGGTGCCAGCCACATACACCTAAGATGGCAGGTTCAAATCCAGCCAGAGCCCACCAAACAACAATGATGGCTGCAACCAAAAAAAATAGCCAGGCATTGTGGCGGGCGCCTGTGGTCCCAGCTACTTGGGAGGCGGAGACAGGAGACTTGCTTGAGCCCAGGAGTTGGAAGTTGCTGTGAGCTGTGATGCCATAGCACTCTACCTGGGGGACAGCTTGAGGCTCTGTCTCAAAAAATAAATAAATAAATAAATAAAAACAAAAATAAAAAATTCCTAATCAAGGCATTAATATCTGCTCATAATCAGGCCTGTCAGTATCCATAATGCATAACATCTTGACTCCCTAGCGCTCTTCCCTCAGTCAGAGCCTGCTATTCGTACCTGCCACGTCTACACATGCCACACGAGACATCTGACATCAACCCCCTTCTTTTGTAAATACTTATTCATGCATCTCCCCCCACAAAATCATAAGCTCCTTAAAAATATGAACCTGGCTCAGTGTCTGTGCTCAAGCGGCTAAGGCACCAGCCACATACACCAGAGCTGACAGGTTCGAATCCAGCCCGGACCTGCCAAACAACAATGAAAACCACAACCAAAAAACAGCCAGGCGTTGTTGTGGGCGCCTGTAGTCCCAGCTACTTGGCATGCTGAGGCAAGAGAATCACTTAAGCCCAGGAGTTGGAGGTTTCTAAAAAAATCTGTGTTGTGTGAATTCCAGGTTACATATTCAAGGATCTTCCCAATTCTCTTTCTTTTGAGAAACTTGGGCTCTTCAGTTCAGAGAAGCAGTGTGGAACACTGGAAAAAGTAGACAGCCGCAGTGGCAGGGGTGCAGTTGGGAGAAACCTGAGCGAAGACAACTCTAAAAAGAAACAAAAAAGATATAAAAGTGTCTAATGGACACATGAAAGCGGCTCCACAGTGACTGGGGAAATGCAAAGGAGAATGACAGTGTCTTATCATTTGGGGAGAAATTTCGTCTCAAGACAAAACTTGGGCTCGTTGCCTGTAGCTCAAGTGGCTAAGGCACCAGCCACATACACCAGAGCTGGCAGATTTGAATCCAGCCTGGGCCTGCCAAACAACTACAACTAAAAAACAGCCAGGCGTTGTGGCGGGAGCCTGTAGTCCAAGCTACTGGGGAGGCTGAGGCAAGAGAATCACTTAAGCCCAGGAGTTGAAGGTTGCTGTGAGCTGTGATGCCACAGCACTCTACCCAGGGCAGTAGCTTGAGTCTCTGTCCCCCAAAATAAATAAATACATGAAGACAAGACCTGGCTCAGTACCTGTAGCTCAGTGGCTAGGGGCACCAGCCATATACACCGGAGGCCCCTGGCCCAGGCCTGCCAAACAATAATGACAACTACAACCAAAAAACAGCCAGGCGTTGTGGCAGGTGCCTGTAGTCCCAGCTACTTGGGAGGCTGAGGCAAGAGAATCACTTAAGCCCAAGAGTTTAAACGTCTTGCTGTGAGCTGTGATGTCACAGCAATCTACCGAGGGTGACACGGTGAGACTCTCTCAAAATAAATAAATAACCTGTAGAAGTATGTTCACGGCAACATTGTGTGCCAGAAGGCTCACTGACAAGAAAATGAGTTAGGCCAGGCACAGTAGCTCACACCTGTAATCCTAGCACTCTGGGATGCTGAGGAGGGTGGATTATCTGAGCTCAGGAGTTCAAGACTAACTCAAGCAAGAGACTCCATCTCTACTGCGACAAGAAGATAGCTTGACCCCAACAGCTGGAGGTTGCTATGAGCTATAACACCACAGCACTCTACTCAGGGGGACAGCCTGAGATTCTGTCTCACAAAAAAAAAAAAAAAGAACTACTTAATTCTGACATATTACTACAATAAATGATCATGCAACTGTGAAAATAAATGAACTATAGCAACACACATGGACATGAATGAATCTCAAAATTAATGTGAAGAAAAAACAACTATAGAATATAAATGACATGTACCTAGAGTACAAAACATGTCAAACCAGGAAACATTTGAGCATGTAGTAGAAAGTATAATAAGCAAGAAAATAAACACATAATTCAAGACACAGACCACTTCTCAGCAAAGGAGCAAGGAAGCAGGGATTACTATCTGGAAGGAACCCCAGGGATTCAAAACCATTGGTAGGTAATGTTCTGTTTCTAAAGGTGAGTGTTCAGTATATAGGTGTCCATTTTATTACTATACTTTAAAATGCCCCATATATCCAAGTCTTCTCTTTTGCTTTTTAGTGAAATAATTTTTTGTCATGTAAATCCTGCAGATAGGCTCGATGCAGTGGCTCATGCCTATAATCCCAGCACTCTGGGAGGCCATGGCTGGTGAATCACCTCAACTCAGGAGTTCAAGACCAGCCTAACCAAGAGCAAGATCCCATCTCTCCTGAAAATAGAAAAACTAGCCAGGCATCATGGTGGGCACCAGCTACTTGGGGAGGCTGAGGCAAGTAGCTTAAGCCCAAGAGTTTCAGGTTGCTGTGAGCTGTGATGCCACAGCACTCTACCTAGAGCAACAGTGTGAGACTCTGTCTCCAAAAAAAAAAAAAAAAGTTCTGTAGAGATACCATTTTTAGAACAACTAAATGGCAAATACTAAAGATGCCAACAAATCTGTGTAGATGCAGGAAAAAAAGACTAATCTGATATATTGATGGAGAAGGTAGAAATTTATAAAAAGCACTTTTGGAGGTTGATCTGGCAATATTAATTAAAAAGGTGTGTGTATTTTATAAACCCTTTGGACTCAGTAACTCTTTCAGGACTATGCCCTACGAAAATCCAGATACATTTGCTCAAAGGTATATAAGAAACTGGCTCAGCGCCTGTGGCTCAAGTGGCTAAGGCGCCAGTCACATACACCTAAGGTGGCAGGTTTGAATCCAGCCCAGGACCACCAAACAACAATGATGGCTGCAACCAAAAAATAGCCGGGCGTTGTGGCGGGCGCCTGTGGTCCTAGCTGAGGGAGGAGAGGCTGAGGCAGGAGACTCGCTTGAGCCCAGGAGTTGGAGGTTGCCGTGAGCTTTGATGCCATGGCACTCTACCCAGGAGGACAGCTTGAGGCTCTGTCTCAAAAAAAAAAAAAAAAAAAGAAACTGTTGGCTGTAATACTATTTGCAATAGTTTAAGACTTGGAAACAATATAAATATTTCTAGGAGGTAAATCAGTGAATAGAGTAACATATGGATGGCAACTATGAAATATAACAATACTGGCTTGGCACCTGTGGTTCAAGTGGCTAAGGTGCCAGCCATGTACACCCAAGGTGGCGAGTTTGAATTCAGCCGGGGCCCACCAAACAACAATGAC
>NW_003852569.1:1372072-1394126 GCF_000181295.1 Otolemur garnettii
AGACTCGCTTGAGCACAGGAGTTGGAGGTTGCTGTGAGCTGTGATGCCATAGCACTCTACCCAGGGGGACAGCTTGAGGCTCTGTCTCAAAAGAAAAGAAAAGAAAAGAAATATAACACTGCTGATAATATATAGAGAAAAAAATCTCCAAGATACATTAAATGGGGGAAAAAACCCAAATCAGACATTAATTTATAAAACAGAACTTCTCATGTATTTATTTTATTACTATTTTTTAAACAAGGTCTTGTTCTATTGCCCAGAATGGAGTGCAGTGGTATGATCACAGCTCACTGTAACCTCAAACTTCTGGCCTCAAGTGATGCCCCCACATCAACCTCCGAACATGCTGGGACCCAGGTGTGATGGGCCTTGCCCAGCCCTTCCTGTTTACTAAAGAATATATACACATGTTATTAGTCCTGGGCTGGCAGTCCCTGGGTGAGAAAGGTTCTGTAGGTTTGTTCTTAAGTTGAATTTGTATGTAAGTTGCAACAAGTACCTTACCTATTACCTATAATAGCTTCCATTTGTAAATGCCAGTCGAAGGTCAGTTTGTGTTTGTAACTCAGGGACAACCTATAACTGTCAACTCCCGTGCGTAGCAGTGACTGTGCAGGGTACTCTCGGGTACTACATGTAGTACCAACTCATTTAATCCTCACAACAATACTTTATAGTAGGGTTTATTGTCAACACCCCCATTTTACACATGGAAAAACTGAGGCACAGAAGTTAACTACCTCATCCAAGGTCACACAACTAGTAAAGTGCCAAACCCAGATTCAAACTCAAGCCTTTGTGGCTCTAGTCTAGGCTCCTAACTATCATGGCACACAGCACCTCTAAACTAATACACACTAAAGCAAAGGGCTGGTGGGGACTCTTACACCATATAATTCTAATATTTTAAACTTCTTAACTATGTTTGTGTAATTTCCTATAATAACATACTATGCACCGGGTGCCCCAAAGTCGCCCCTGAAGTTGCCATACACAGAGAAAATGGGAAATTACAGCTAAATGTCCCTATAGTTGCAAAATATTTATAGAATATTCTCTACATGTTGGCCACCTCTATAAAATTTTGTAATGAATATTATGTAAATACAGGTGCATTTAGCTACAATTCCTCATTTTTCCTATGCATGGAGACTTTAGGGGCAACCTTTGGGACACCTTATACATAAACAAAGAGAAGCAAAGCAAAAAGACTAAACTTGGGGTCAGAGGCAGGACGTCTGAGTCCTGAAAAACTCCTATTAATCTGTGAGCAAACTACTTAATCTCTCTGAGCCTCAATTTTCTACCTGTAAAGTGGGGGTGACAATGTCGACCCTGCTGACATTTTAGGCAGTGCAGACAGATGTGCAGGAACAAGGTGAAAGTGCTTTGCAATCTGTAAATCCCTTCCCAAAGGCCAGGCAGCTCTAGAAAGCCTGCAAGGGGAAAGGAGTGGATGAAGCAGATTCTCTCAACAAGGGCTCTTTCTGGCACCACACCCTCCAGAACCAAAGAAAGCAGCCAAGGCAAAAAGCCACACATCTCACCCACAGTGCCAACCACGAGCCGTAGAAGAAAGCTGGGGCTCCACAACACTGGGTGATTTTAACTGCTGTTCAGAGCTGAAGTGATCTCAGAGCTAGAAGCAGGCTTCAGGGAGCTTCAGGAATGCCCAAAAAATAAATGTCTGGCAGGGCAGTCTCTACAGGGGACTTGAAGAGGCAAGGTGAAAAGTGATGCCTTCTCGAGAGAACAAGGAGCCTGCTCATCCCCAGGTAAGCAAGCAGCCTCTAACCTCACAAACATTCTTGGAGAGAAGCCCAGCCACCTCCAATTACAGGCAGCCTCTTCACACTCTTCAAACAAACCTCCAGCTCTGACTCACTCCTCACAGCAGGGAGGGAGTAAACACATAGCTGAGGGGTTAGAGATCAGGACGCCAGTGATGGGAGATCAAGAGGAGGCTCCAGAGGTTCTCACACCAGCGGCTTCTGTGAGGAGGACAAGCCTGCATCTTAGCTCTCACCTCCCAGGCTTCTACAGGGGCCACGGGACTGGGTGAAGGGCTGGGGCCAAGTGCAGATTCTTTCTCAGAGGAAGTGAGGAAAGTGGGGATTGCTCCCAAGGGCAAACCAGCAACCTGATTCACCTTCTCCCTGGGTACCTCTCACCCCCGTCCTCACTCCTACCCTAAATGCACATGGGCTCTCAGTCTGTCCCTTATCCCGTCTGCTCTCCTACCTCAAATGCGCATGGGCTCTCAGGCTACTGTAGGAGCAGCCACTTCACTGCTCCCAGCCTGAGATATGGGAACCCTTGTGACAGTGGTTCCCAAGAGATCAGGATGAGGAAAGCCCCATAAAGTCAAAGAGAGCCAGATGGCACTTGGTGCCCGCCCTCCCCTCCCCTTGGGGACACTCCCAGCCAGCTCACAGGTTTCATGCACTTGCCCATGCCTTCCAGGTGCTCTCTGGGCCAGAGACAGCCTTTTGTGAGTATGACAGCAGGTTAGCCAACAAAACAGGTATTTATGTGTTATCTGGCTACCTATCCAGAGGCATGGGCTGGACAAGCTCTGTGTAGAGGGCTGACCGGGTGATGGGGAGGTGAACTAGAAAAAGGGATTTGGGTGGCGCCCTAAGTAGGGCAGCCCTTCTCACTACCTGGATCCCAGCAAAGGAAAACACTGGGGGCTGGCAATGAGATTGTGTCTGTAGAAGGGAGGAGGCTCCTGAACCCCAGCTCCAAAAGAGACACCCTTTTGCTAAGCTAGTCTCTCTGCCAGACACCTGCCAGGTAACCAGTCAGCCTGGAATGAAGGGCAAGTTCCTCAGTGCCCTCCTCCCCTTGCTTTAGTCTCTGACTAACCTGCTTTGTGATTTTTGCTTTTGTGTCCTAGACCTCAGAAGACTATTTCTTTTTTCTTCCTTCATCAATCCATCTTCATTTTACCCTATATTCTCTTTTCCTCTTCCTGCCTCTATTGGCCAGGTTTAAATCTGGGGCACCAGCCTTCCTGGCACATACCTATTCCTCCAACCAAACCTTCCCAACCCCTAGGACACAAAGATATTTCACAAGACTATGCACTGTGACCCAAAGACGCACGTATCATAATTAATAGCAGGCTGGGAAGCTAGTCCCACCTGCTCTGAGCACATGAATTTGGAACCGAAACCATCTGGGTGTATACTCCCCTCCACCCCAGAAAAGTATGGCCACATGTCAGTCCCCAATGCCTGGTGATTAAGTAACGCTCCTCTCTCAGATCTTCCCTGTTCCTTCCTCCCCTGGCAAAGCCCAACATTCCCCAAAGTCCTGGCAGCATTGAGACATTAGCTGCAGGCCTCCTCAGAGTAAGAACCTGGCAATAAACAGGAGAAATGGAATGGTGTGAGGAGGAATTTATGAGCTGAGTTTAGCAAGTACATGAGTGAACAGAATAAACAGTCATGAAAGTTGAAAGGTTTGTCTGCCCAAGACTTTCTTCCCCACACAAGTGTCACAGAGCCAGGACATCCAACATTTTAGAATTCATTCATTCCTTTGGAATAGACATCAAAGACTCCAGATGAATTCTCTCTTAAAATGCAAATATTCTGACCCAGCAATTCCACTCCTAGGTTTTTCTCTCCAGGAAAAATGAGAACATATGTCCACACAAAAACCTGCACACCAAAGTTCATAGGAGTATTTTTCATAATAGCTAAAAGTGTAACAGAAACCTTTATCCATGGTACTTACTATTCAGTCATAAAAGGAATGAAGTACTGATTCATATTACCACATGGATGAATCTTAAAAACACTGTGCTAATAAAAGAAGCCAGTCACAAAGGATCACATATTGTATGACACATGTACACGGTATGTACAGAATAGGTAGATCCACAGAGAAAGCAGACAGGTGGCTGCCCAGGGCTAGGGAGATTGGGGGGAAATGGGGAGTGACTGTTAATGGGCTGGGATTTCTTTATAAGGTGATGAAAATGTTCTAAAATTGATTTACTGACTGTACAACTTCATGAATATACTAAAACTCATTCAATTATATACTTTAAATGGGTGAATCTTACAGTATATGAATTATATCTCAATAAAGCTGTTATAAAGATTATATGGGGCGGCGCCTATGGTTCAGTGAGTAGGGCACCGACCCCACATACCAAGAGCGGCAGGTTCAAACCCTGCCCCAGCCAAACTGCAACAACAACAAAAAAAGGCCGGGCATTGTGGCAAGTGCCTGTAGTCCCAGCTACTTGGGAGGCTGAGGCATGAGAGAATCACCTAAGCCCAAGAGCTGGAGGTTGTGATGAGCTATGACATCGCAGCATGCTTTGTCTATCAAGGGCGACAAAGTGAGGCTCTGTCTCTGAAAAAAAAAAAAAAAAAAAAAAAGATGATATGATCCTCATGGTGAGCCTTTAATAAATCATAGCTCCAGTTTAAACAAACAACAACAACAAAAAAAACAAAAATGAGGCTCAGGAAAGTCTTAGTATTTAACTACTTCAGCTTCTAAAGTCCTAAAGGAATATCACCTGTTCCATATGAAAATAAAAGTTCAGGCTTGGCGCCTGTGGCTCTGGTGGCTAGGGCGCCAGCCACATACAACTAAGGTGGCGGGTTGGAATCCAGCCTGGGCCCACCAAACAACAACGACAGCTGTAACCAAAAAATAGCTGGGCGTTGTGGCAGGCGCCTGTGGTCCCAGCTACTTGGGAGGCAGAGGCAGGAGACTCGCTTGAGCCCAAGAGTTGGAGGTTGCTGTGAGCTATAATGCCACAGCACTCTATCCAGGGGGACAGCTTGAGGCTCTGTCTCAAAAAAAAAAAAAAGAAAGAAAGAAAAGTAAAGTTCAGACAGCAGCTGAGGAAAAAATTCCAAATCCAGAAGGCACCTGTGGCTCAAAGGAGTAGGGTGGTGGCCCAATATGCCAGAGGTGGTGGGTTCAAATCCAGCCCGGGCCAAAAACTGCAAAAAAAAAAAAAAAAAAAAAAAAAAAAACCCAAATCTACCCAACTGTTGAGAGAACCTCTCTAGCCAAGACAAATTGGAAAAAAAATTAACAGTAAAAAGGATTTTTAAATGCAGATATTCTAAGGAAGGGTAACACTGACAGATCACATAGAGAAAAGCACTTTATCAAAGAGCCTAGAGCAGGAGAGGACCCCAGCTGCCTTAGCCAGGATGTCAGAGAAAGGAAAGGAGGGCAGGGCCCAGACAGGATGCCACCCCATTAACCCTGACCATCCCCTGCCCACACATGACCAGTCCTGGCTGAGTTAAGACCAGCATAAGCTACCCAGGTCTTCATTCAGTGTCTATCTACAGGCCCCTCTTGCTCTTAGGACCCACACTGGCACAAGGACCTAGATCATCGAGGAAAAGGAAAGGAACAGACAGGAATAAACAAATGTCAGCATAATGAGAGGAAGCAAACCTTGACCAAACCAGAGAGTTTCCAAGACTCTTCCTCCATCCCTTGGCTGGGTGCTAAGAGGTTGGAATGACCTAGTCTAAGCCGGTAGCTGAACCAGAAGCAAAATAATAGCACTTACTACATCCAAGAGCAATACTTAATGTTTCACACATATTACCTTATTCAATCCTCACTACAACTTTATGAGAAGGGTACAATTATTATCCATGTTTTACAGATAAGGAAACAGAGAATGGAGGGAAAAAAACTTTTTTATTTTTTTGAGACAGTCTCACTTAGTTGCCCTGGGGTTGAATGTGTGGTGTCACAGCTCACAACAACCTCAACCTCTTGGGCACAAGTGATTCTCTTGCCTCAGCCTCCTGAATAGCTGGGACTAGAGGCACCCGCCACAACATCCAGCTATTTTTAGAGATGGAGTCTCACTCTTGCTCAGGCTGGTCTCAAACTCCTGAGCTCAGGCAATCCACCGCCTCAGCCTCTCACAGTGGCAGGATAATAGGCTGAGCCACCACGCCCAGCCTGAGAATGAAGAAATTCAGTAACTTACCAAGGTGATCATGGGCAAAGCAAACATGGAAACCCTGCCTAGAACCCACCTTAGTTGGCTTCTCAGAGCCATGCTCTTAGCCACAATGCTATTAGCAGAGATCACGCTTAGCCAGAAACTGACAATCACACTGGGAGGTTGGGAGGGGAGCCTGTAAAAGGTAGGACTATAAATCTTCCCGTAATTCCTGCAACAGGAAGTCAATAGATGTCTAAAACTGATAAACCAAGAAATATCACTATGAACATATTATTTAGAAATGTAGAGGTAAACACCAGACAAAACAGCCAAAAGGGTTACAAGTGGTTACTTCCATGGAACAGAACTTGGAGTAGGGAACCATTTTCTTTTTTAAGGCCTTTTGATATTATTAGATCAACTTAAAATCATGCACGTACACGCTCACTTCAGCAATACATATACTAAAATTGGAATGATACAGAGAACATGGCCATATTTAAACATTTTTGATAAAAAGTGGTTTAAGAAGGGAGGGAGGGAAGAGAAAGAAAGAAACAGAGAAAGAGAGATAGAGAAAGTGAGACGGAGCGAGGGAATGGAAGAGAGAACAGAAGGAAGAAAGGAAATTAGGATAAGGGAGGCAGGGAAGGAAGGAAGAAGGGAAAGAGAGAGGAAGGGAAGAAGGAAGGAAATCAGAGATCATCAATGCCAAAGTCTAATGTCATGGACATCTTTTGCCACAGAATTTCCATTCCCTTCCACTGGTGATACACAGGTCTTGCTTTCAAGATTCTCTCCTCTGCTGATAATCCTACAGGCTTTCTTTTTTCTTTTCTTTCTTTCTTTCTTTTTTTTTTTTTTTTGAGACAGTTTCACTTTGTCACCCTTGGTAGAATGCCATAACAGCATAATAGCTCACAGCAACCTCAAACTCCTAGGCTCAGGCGATTCTCTTGCCTCAGCCTCCTAAGTAACTGGGACTACAGGCACCTGCCACAACACCAGGCTGTTTTTTATAGACAGGGGCCTCGCTCTTGCTCAGGCTGGTCTCAAACTTCTGAGCTCTAGCAATCCATCTGCCTCAGTCTCCCAAGTGCTGGGATTACAGGCATGAACCACCAAGCCTGGCTCTTGCAGGCCTTTCAATCAAGGAACCCTACAGTGAGACTCTGTATCTAAAAATAAAATGTAAAAATAGAGCGGCACCTGTGGCTCAAGGAGTAGGGTGCCAGCCCCATACGCCAGAGGTGGCGGGTTCAAACGCAGCCCTAGCCAAGAACTGCAAAAAAAATAAAATAACAATAATGTAAAAATAATGTTTAAAAAACACACACAGCGTATTAGCTGTATTTCCTCATCTGTATGTGCTGCTCTAAGGCACAGGGCCTGGCTGGTGGGGAAACAGAATCCGAGGCTCCTCAGTCCCACTAAGATACTTCAATTGGTTCAACTCTCTTGTTGACTCTAGAAGAAACATCTGTCTATGTATCTGTTCACCTACTCATTTTGCACATGCACCGAGCACTCTTCAGTGTGTGACTGTATGACAGGTTCCTAGGGACTGTCCAGAGCCATAAATTCTACCTGCAAGCTGGCTCAGAGGAGAGGAATCCAGGACAAAGCCCATCTCCTGACTGATTGTTTACCATCTCCTCCCCCTCCTTAAGGGCCCAGGAATGTCTCCAAGATTAGATTGGAGCAGTGATTACTTCATTCCCAGCTATGGAATAAAATAAATCTCAAATCCCACCTTAAAAAAAAGGAATAAAAAGAGAATTACTGTCTTCTCCTTGCTCTAGAGGTCTCTGGTTAAGCTTCAAACTAAACTATGGCTGGAGACTCTCTGAATTCCTTGCTCACTATTTTCCTACCGACTCTTTCTGCTCCGCCAGACAAGCAGTGAAAATATCAAGAAATGTCAGAAGGTGACCATTCTCAACACTGCCAATGTCTGGTCTGGTCTTGTACTTCATTCCGGATCTCTTTGCTACAGCAAGCAAAATAAAGCACAAACATCCTCTGCTTTATTTATTTCACACATAGTACCATTTTCTCTCAACCACTCCAAAGCAGTGAGCAAGAACATGGAGTAGGAAGCCCATAATGGCCAGCACCTGTAGTCCCAGCTCCTCAGGAGGCTGAAAGACAGCTTGAGGCCAAGAGTTTGATGCCATAATGCACTATGATGGTGCCTGTGAACAGCCACCGCACTCTAAACTGAGCAGCGGTGAGACCCAAGAAGAGAAGGGAAAGGAGGGAAGAAAAAGTATAGAGTGGGACTTGGGGCTGACACAATGGGGGATGGATTTTTTTCATCTCTTGGGGGGTCCCACAGCTGGGAGAGCAGCAAGATACAGAAGACTGAGGTTGGGTCTGTAGCAAGATCTGGACTGTAATATGGCAGAAACACTGATAGCTTGGGCAGAATGGAAAGGGGACTGTCAGCAGAATTAAATGATCATTAGTATTTTAAACTTGTAATAAGCACCTATTCCACAAAATATTCTTTGAAGAACCATAATCCAGCGCAAGCTGGGTTAGCTCTACCTCACATGCTGAGACAGGCAGAGGGTAAGGGAATCAGACGGGGTGGGAGGTGGGGGGTGATACGGACTCCCTATCACTGTGGCTCCCATTTCACTCGCCCACAATAGCTTGGAAATCCATGAAGGAGTACACTCCTGTGTGGGTAAGCTCCCCGGCAGAGCCTAAGAACACTCAGCCACAACATTACCCCTCTCTGCCTCTGGAGAGGAGAAATCATTGGTAAGCTGGAGTGGGGAGAGGAACAGGGACAGAAGGCAGGACAGACCAGGTTGCACTAGCAGGACGCCCCTTCTCTCCCCAGGCCTCCTTCCAAATTGTCCAGAAGCCCTCGCATGGGTCACGTCCATTTCACTCTCAGACCCCAGGGAGTGCATCCCCTTTATCCACCTTGCCCTGGGCTGGGCGGCCGGAGACAGAAGCAAAACCAACAAACAGACCCCGGAAGCTACCAGCGGGCCGAATGGGGGAGGGGAGCCGGAGAACTGCAATGAGGGAAGGAGGAGAAATCTGAGACCGGCCGTGACCCAGCAGGCGGAAAGGCCCATCCCTCCCACAGTCCCTGGCCAGTCTCGCCAAAGTTAGTCCCACCGCCCACTCCCAACCCCCAACTTCCAGTCCGAGTCCTAGGATTTCAACCTCCACCCTTTTTCTTGTTATCGTCCACCCAAAGCACCATGAAATTCTTTGAATGGTCTCTGAGGTCACAAGGCTCCCAAGAAAGCATAATCCGCCTTGGCGGGGCACAATGTCCAAGACAGCCCAGCGATCCCGTCTCTGGAGCTCACTCTCCCACGACTGGGTCTAGCAGCCCATTAGACGCCGAGAAGCATGCTCAGAGACCCGCGGCCCGAGCAAGGGTTCCCAAGCGTCCAGTCCCAGGCGGCAGCCACAGCGTCCTCCCGAAGGGCTGGGACGCCCAGACACCGCAACTCTCAAAAGAGTCTCCGTTGCATGACGTCCCAAGACCGCCGCTGCTGGTCTCTGGCAAGAGAGCAGCGCCGGGAAGCGCTGACCCCACGGAGCCAGACACCAGGTGGCGCCGGGACGGCAAGCTTCGGACTTACAAACAGAGCATACCGGGCTGGAGGGAAGGCGGTGTGGACGCTTTTCCTTACCGCGGCCTGGTCCTCCGGGTGCACGTCCACCAGGGTACACCAATTCCGCGTCCCGTTCATTTTCCCCCTCGCCGGACTCGCAGCACACCACCCCACCCTCCGCCCCGCGGCCCGGTGCCTCCTAGGCGGGCGCGCTCGGACCCGCCCCGGCACAGACGCGTCAAGGGCGGGGGCTGCAAGTTCACCAACTAGAGACCGCGCGGGGTGGGCAGAGCCAAGAGGCTTTGGGACACGCCCCATCCGTGCTCGCTTACATTTGCATAAAGGTGGGGTTGGGGAGCCACTTGGGAGTGCCTAGTTGTACAGTGCCAGCTGACACTCCTTCACATTCTTCATTATTCGTTCAACTCTCCAAGATCAGTGTTGGTCAAAGGAAATCAGTCTGTTCTTAGAGGGTGAGGAGTTGAAGCGTGCAAAAGCTGCTGTACATTCTCCTTTCTGTACTTGCCGGCCTGTAGGACTTGCAGAGCTGAGTAAACCTTTCCTCCAACGCAGAAGGCGGGCACCAAGGGCCAGCTCACTCATACCAGTCTAAGCCAGTCTGGCAAGTGCCCTTCCCTGGCAAGAGGCCCAGGCCAAAGTCAAAGGCAGCTAGGTGGGGCTTGTTTTGTACAAACTATTATACTAAAAGTGCCCTTATATGGTTGGGAGAGGCGGGACACATTGCCTTAAAAGGAATTCGTATTCTTGGGCAGCACGTGTGGCTCAGTGGGTAGAGCGCCGGCCCCGTATACCGAGGGTGGCGGGTTCCAACCCGACTCCGGCCAAACTGAACAAAAAATAAGCGGGCGTTGTGGCAGGCGCCTGTAGTCCCAGCTACTGGGAGGCTGAAGCAAGAGAATCGCCTAAGCCCAGGAGTTGGAAGTTGCTGGGAGCTGTGACACTACTGCACTCTACAAAGGGCGATAGAGTGAGACTTTGTCTCAAAAAAAAAAAAAAAAGGAATTTGTATTCTTGAGAAAGGATGAGCCTCCACTTCTCCAATGGCGAAACGCTCCCCAAGCCTAGGTCAGGACCTTGAGGGCCTGCAAGAGAGGGCTGGCCAAACAGGACCCTGGAGGCTCCTCCCAGCTCAGCTGCTCTGAGCAGATGGCTATGGTCCACATGAACAAAAAGCAGAATAGGTGTGCCCCTACACTCGGCAGTAGGCTGTGGTGAAGGGCTAGCTCCCTTCTCAAGGCAACATAGGGGCAAGGATAGCAGAAACTTCCCTATCTTCCAGGTAGGGGTTGGGTCCATGCCAGTTGGAAATGGAGGGATGGGCTGGGCATGGTGGCTCCTGCCTGTAATCCTAGCACTCTGGGAGGATGAGGTGGGTGGATTGCTTGAGCTCATGAGTTTGAGACCAGCCTGAGCAAAAATCAAGACCCTGTTTCCACTAAAAAAAAAAAAGAAAGAAAGAAACTGAGGCAAGAGGATCGCTTGAAGTTGCTGTGAGCTATGATGCCACATTACGCTACCCAAGGTGATAGCTTTCAGAGTCTGTCTCAAAAAAAGAAAAAAAGAAAAGAAAAGGTGGCACCTGTGGCTCAAAGGAGTAGGGTGCAGGCCCCATATGCCAGAGGTGGCAGGTTCAAACCCAGCCCCGGACAAAAACTGCAAAAAAAAAAAAAAAAAAAGAAAAAGAAAAGAAAAGAAAGAAAGAAAGTTCTAGCTTCGGCCTTCAAGCTGTAAAGTTAATATAACCTTTTCATAAAACTCGGCCATCTAAATAAGCCAGGAAAAAGAATGAGAAGACGGGCCAAGGATTTCAATATAGATATATAATATTTAATTTGAAATAAAACCAAGGCTGGATTGAATTGGGACAGAACAATTTGCAGAAAAGTATGGAATTTTTTTTTAAATCAATGAAATTACAAGTCATTGTTGAGAACAGCCTTCCTCTTCTCACAAGTTCCCTATAGAAGCTGCTTAGGAAATAAGAGGTGAATCAGCCCCCTATTCTGTTCCCCACCAGGGCTTGGCTCTCCTTAAAATCCAAAGTAGAAATAAATCCTACTGCTTTTTGCCAGTTCTACCAACAGTCAGCTTCTATTCCAGGCAAAGCCCTGAATCACAGACAAGCTCCTGAAAAAATAAAGATCCCTTGGTTCTCTACTGAAGTTGTGCGCATCTGATCAGAAAAGCCACAAAGACGACCAGAGGGACTGAGACCTTTACTTTGGAAAGCTGTGTAGACAGGAGTCAAGGTTCCTAAGTACAACTACCTTATAACCACATCTGTAGTCAAGAGGAAGGAGAAGAAGGACGGAAACCCTGAGCAGAACCAGGCCCCCACCTTATCATGGCTCCACCAAAGTCCCTCTCATAGGGGTTCGTTGGTAAAGAAGCCAGCAAGCAGCTCTCTTGACCAGTCACTGGGGCAGCAGGAAGGCTGAGAGCCCTGGGTGGGGAAAGGCAGGTCTTTGGAGAGGTATGAATGTGCAGATAGAAGTGGCAAGAAGAGCACCCTTATCTCCTCCCTCTGGCTAAGGCACTGAGAAGAAAACAGCAAAGTTGGTATGGTGAAGATGGTAAAGGATAAAGGATCCCTTACCAGCAGTTCTCAACCTATGGGTCGTGACCCCTTTTAACTTTATTAAAGGGTCTCAGCATTAGGAAGGTTGAGAACCACTGCCTTAGACCCAGTTGCCTGGAGAAGACAAAATAAAGGAACTGGAGGGACATGGGGACCACCACATGGGTCCCCTGACTGTGCAAAGAGAAGCATTTGAGAAGTGGGTAGAGCCACGCCTGCGTGTCCATTACCCATAACATTCCCCTCACCCTGTCCCAGAGCGAGAGGAAAGTGGGCTGCAGAAATCCAGGGAGCAGACTAGCTGAGGGTATTTCCTGAGCCTTAGGGTTAAGGGATAAAGAAATAAACTTTATACACATGGCAATTCCTATCCCTTCCTACCCTGCTCAGTCCTCTAAGAAAACATGCTGACCATCCTTCCACTATGAGGGAGATAGGCATCGGCACTTAAGGGAGAGGCTCAGTTGGCCTAAAATATCCACTCCTCCAGTGGAAAGAAAGTCCATCTATCAGCTTACTACTGACGTCTTTCTTTTACACCCTCACTCAGACCCCTCCCTGTCTTAGGTCTGAATAACTGGGTCACCCACAGGCATGAGGAATGTTAGGTGGGCAGGGCAGAGCAGGGTTGACTGGGATAGGACTGGTTTCTGAGCCCTCCTAACAGGAGCTAGTCTGCAAGTTGCTCTCTGTAAGCAGTGATGCGATGGATGAGGGATCGTAGACACTGTCGAATTCCTCATCTGAGCTCAGCCCTTCATGTTTGAGGGCTGACTCAGCAGCTGAGCGGGAAGCTTTGCGCCTAAGTCAGAGAGAGAATATTGGTAAGGTAGGGAAAATAGAAAATTTGAGACAGCCACCCTTTTCATGCTAAACTCTGATTTTTCTAAGGCAGTGGTTCTCAACCTTCCTAATGCTGTGACCCTTTAATACAGTTCTTCATGTTGTGGTGACCCCCAACCATAAAATTATTTTCGTTGCTACTTTATAACTGTAGTTTTACTACTGTTGTGAATCATAATGTAAATATCTGATATGCAGGATGTATTTTCATTGTTACAAAGGGGTCATGACCCACAGGTTAAGAACCACTGTTCTAAGGCCTAAAGTCAGTCACAAGATCTGAGATTTAGGGACCTAGGGTACAGGATGGTGGCTGAGACAGAAAATCATGGCTGAGCAAGGTGGCCTTCATGCCTTTAACCCTAGTGCTCTGGGAGGCCAAAGTAGGAGGATCCCTTGAGCAAGAGCAAGAGCAAGACCCCACCTCTACCAAAAATAGAAAAACTAGCTACTTGGAAGGCTGGGGCAGGAGGCTTGCTTGACCCCAAGTATTTGAGGTTGCTGTGAGCTATGATGATGCCATGGCACTCTAACAGGATGACAGAGTAAAACTCTTATCTCAAAAATAAATAAATAAATAAATAAATAATAATACTGGCTTCCGGTCAGGAATAAGTGACTACATAGTCCTATCCTAGAGGTTCTCCTCCTTAGCCAGAGCCCTTCTAGCTCTGTGGTCCCTATGAAGTAGATGGAAGAATAGCTCATACCAGGAGTCCTTTTCCAGGGATTTGATCCGGGCCTGGAGTTGTTCATTGACCTCATGCTGCTCCTCCAGCTCCCGCTGGGCCTTCTTCCTCAGGCCATCCAGTCGCTCAATTTCCTCTTCTGCTTCATCCACCTGCCGCTTCAAAGCCTTCACCCTCAGGCTCAGCTGGGCGGGATACCAAGTCCCATTAGGAGAATATCTGCTACCATGGCCCAGGACCCTCTCCGATCTTGACAAGGGATAATTTCTCTGGAAAAATGTGACTGTGGGCAAGTCCTTTGTCCTCTCAGGGTTGTCTTGGGGATTAAATGGGTGAATATATGTAGGACACTTAGAGAACCCAGAACCTCACAAGCGCTTAATACTTGCAACGACTGCTCTAGTCTAGGCCTTTCAATCTAATCTCCCTGCCTTTATACAGGAAAGTCCAAGTTTATGAGAAATACTGGAAAGGGGCCTCCCTGGCCTTCAAGTAAACATGTAATATATATTTGCTCCACAGCTAAGGGCCCCAGTGCCAAGTCCTCACCTGGTCTTTCTGGTTATTGACATGCTGCCGCTCATCATCAATCTGGATGGACAGCTCTTTAACCCTCCGCTCCAGTTTTCTGTTGGTGGACTGCAGAACTGTCTTCTCCCTGAGGTTGAGGTAGAAGGATGTCTCTGGGTATCACCATTCCTAAAGGATCCTGAACTTAGCCCTCTCCTGCCTCTAGGAACTTCTCCCAGCCACGAGCCCACCTCAGACTGGGGAGGAGCCAGGGTAGACCCAAAGAACCAGGGAAATTGAGGTCATTCCAGAGTTTCTGCAACTCTCCCTGCTTTTTATCAGGAGAAAAGAGCCAGGTTGGCCAAGTCTAAGGTGGAAGATAGCGGAAGCCCCAGAGAGAGGGAAGAAGGAAAAGAAGGGTGGAGGGAGGGAAGGAAAGAGCAAGGACAGGCTCATGTCACCTTTCTTCAGCCTGTAGCCGCTCCTGCAACAACTGATTCTGGGACTCAAGCTGAGAGAGGCTGGCACTGGGCTTCTGGAAGCCTTCTGAGCTGGCCAACCGGGCCTTCAAGTCCTTATTCTGAAAGGGACAGAAAGCTTCCATGGTTAGTACTCCACTAGTCCTTCTACCCACTCCCTCAGCTCTATCCCCAAGACTCCCCACTCTGCCCCTCACCTGTCTCTCCAAGGAGATTTTGTCACACTCCAGGTCCTGCCGAGCAGACCTCTCCTGCATGAGCTCTGTCCTCAGCTGATCCACCTGGTGTGGATGGGTGAGAGGAACCAGATACAGGGACAGCTAAGGACAAGCAAGCAAGCTGAACCAAGTGAGGCAGAGTAATTGCAGGATGGTGTGTGAACCATGAATCCCCCCAAATTCCTAGGCAACTAAATCCCAGCTTATTCAAATGTAAGGAGATACAAAATTTAAACAGGGCCTCCTCAGTCCCACCAGGACCCAGTATCCCTTCTGAACCAAATCTGCCCCAATTAGGAGACAGAGCAGCCCAGACCACCAGGAATCCTTCCCCAACTCAAATTCTTGGCTTCTCTCCACGTAAGGAAACTTGCCAACCCTCCCCAAAACAGACAAGACCCTGAAGCAGACCAGCCATGCACAAAGTGTGCAACCAGAACTCTCCAGATTACGAAAGATAGGAGGGCAGAGTTGTCTCTGAGAGGTCTGAGGGGTTATACAGTCAGGGGTAGACACAGATGAGGGGTGAGGGGGGCTACGTGGTCCTGGCCACAAGTCACCCAGTCTGTTCTGAGAGGTCTGAGGAGTTATGCAGTCTGAGGGGTGGACACAGATGAGGGGTGAGGGGGGCTACCTGGTCCCGGCCACGAGTCACCCGGTCTGTCAGGAGCTCCACAGTGTTCTTCTCCTCATCTAGCTCAGCTTCCAGCCGCGAGACTTTTTCCTGTGGCAAAAGGACAAGGTTAACTCTGCCCCCAAAGGCTAGACACTGGAATGCCAAACTCAGACCAGCACCCTCTGGAACTCCAGCTCCACAGACTTCTCTTGCACATCCACCACAGTTAACCTTGTCCCTACCCACCACCTCCAGGAAGCCAGCGCCCTCTGCTGACCAGGTGTACTAGCATGGTTGGGGTGGTGAGGCCTGCTCTCTGGAGCAGGAAGGCAAACCCCAGAGTCCATTCCTCACTTGAGAAACCTGTCTCTAACGGGAAAAATGAGCAAGAAACCCAAGTACCTGGCCCAAAGCCGAGAGGAAGAGATACAGAAACTGAAGCACCAGAATACAGACTGCAGGAACAAAGTCAAGCCAGGCAAAGACTAAGAGTATGTATGTGGGGCTAGACTGCTGGGTTTGAAAATCAGATCTGCCATTTCCTGGCGGAAGAACCATGGACAAATTACTAAATATCTCTGTGCTTCATTTTTCCTCATCTATAAAATGAAGAAAATAAGACTATTTACCCCATAGGGTTATTCTGAGAATTAAATGAGTCTAAGGGCCTGCCACACAGCACAATATGTTTGCTGCTGTTGCTGTTATTATTATCAAATACAGCACATTGAAGAGAATCGTTCACTCTAGAGGGGGAAAGCTCCTACTATGCACACTCAAAACCAGCAGTGTTACCACATCCTCCAAATACAAAAGAAGCCAGAAATCCAAGTTTTTATGTGATACCAATAAATTTCTACACACTGGTGATTAATTCAAAGTTGTTTGAAATACTGCAGCCAAACAAAGCCATCATGGGAGGTTACCAGTTTCCATCTCTAGTATCTAAAGAGGATTTTGAAGTCTCACCTATGCCAGGACCCAGAATGCCTGGCCACCACAGGACACCCCCAGCGTCCCTACCTCAAGGCTCTTCAACTGCCTGGCCCGGTCCTCCTGGGAGCGCTTCTTGCTCTCCGCCTCCTGCTCCAGCCCCTGTAGTCGCTGGGCCAGCAGCTCTTTGTCCAGCCGGGCTGTGTCCCGCTCAGCCTGAGATGCCTGCAGGGCCTGCCTCAGCCTCTGGATCTGAGCAGGCAGAAAAAAATGCAACAGTTCAGGGTAGTAAGAAGGTTGGGGAAGAGAGGTGGGAGCTGCTCCTAGAGAAAGAAACATTTCATCACTGCACTGTTCAGATTCACCAGTACATGATGACAGTAAAAAGTAGATCGACTTTTAGTCCCTGTTCATTGTTTTAAAATTCCCTACAAATTGGAATCACCTGAGGAGTTTTTAGGACTACTGATCCTAGGTCCCACACACAGAGATTATGCGGGAGTTTAAGTGATATAGGATACAGCGTGGACATTAGAATTTTCTTTAATCTCCCCAAGTGACTAATGTGCAACAGAGCTTGAAAATCATTATTCTACAAACAATGTTTATACCTAGGATGGACAACTCCCTCTACTTCTGTACCTAGGGTGGCCAGCTCCCTCTACTCTGCCCTACCCTAGCCTAATGTCACTACAAGACATTAGACTAAACCTGGCACCCAAAACTCTTGGCCTCAGGTTAAGAGGCAATGACCTTCAAATCCAAGGACCATAGGACAATTCACACCCTCCTGCCATTTAGGCTCTTACCTCATCCTGAAGCCGGTTCAGCCCCCCAGAATTCTTCTCAGCCTCACTGGCCCAATCCTTGGCCTGGCGCTGGGCGTCAGCCACCTCCCGCCGGGCCTTCTCCTTGTAGTCCTCCAGCTGAGCCTGCAGCTGCTGTAGGGCTTGCTTAGAGTCTTCTCCAATCTGCCCCAGCTAAAACAGAGAAAAACATTGTTCTCTCCAGGCACAGACTCCCAGGACCCTCCCAAGAGCCTTCTACCCGCCAAGGCAGACCTCTCCTGCTGCTCTTTCCTGAGTCTAGGTTCCTAGTAGGGCTAATACTTACATACAGATGCCTGGGCCCAAACCCTAGCTCTACACTTACTAGAGAACACAGGCAAGTTACTTATCCTCTGTGAGTCTCAGTTCCTCCTCTGTAAAATGGGATAATAATACTACCTACATCATAAGATTGTTGTGAGAATTATGTGAGTTAATTACATAAAGTTCTATACTTACAATAGTGCCTGATACAAAGTAAACCTTAAAGGACTGTATTTCAGCAAACTCAACATGTCAATTATTACAAGACGTACTACTAAAAAAGAAAAATCTGCCAATTGAAACATGATATATCATCGATTATAAGATACAATACAACTTCAGAGATGATTAAATGAGCACTTTTTTCAGTAACAAATGATAAAATGTGCATTTTAGAACTAATACATTACATGTTTGCTCTAAAGTAAGATTGGGAAGAGAACCTTATCAGCAAAAAGCCATTTATTCCATGACCAGCCTGACCAAGTGAGAGACCCTGTCTCTACTAAAAATAGAAAAACTCGCTGGGCATTGTGGTAGGCATCAGTCATCCCAGCTACTTGGGGGGCTGAGGCAAGAGGATCACTTTGAGGTTGCTGTGAGCTGTGATGCCATGGCACTCTACCCAGGGTGACAGAGTGAGACTCTGCCTCAAAAAAACCCAAAAAGCGGCTCGGCACCTGTGGCTCAAGTGGCTAAGGCACCAGCCACATACACCTAAGGTGCAGGTTCAAATCCAGCCCGGGCCTGCCAAACAATGATGGCTGCAACTAAAAAAAATAGTGGGTGCCTGCGGTCCCAGCTACTTGGAAGGCAGAGGCAGGAGACTCGCTTGAGCCCAGGAGTTGGAGGTTGCTGTGAGCTGTGATGCCACAGCACTCTACCCAGGGCAACAGCTTGAGGCTCTGTCTCAAAAAAAAAAAAAAAGCCAAAAAGCCATTTTTCCCTTTCTTGCCCCTTCCCCTCCCCAAATTTAAAATATTACCAATCTCCATGAGGTATATGAGGACAAGTAAAAGGAAAAAAAAATTTTTTTTTTTTTAATTGAACGGTAACTATGTACATTAATGCACTTCTGGGGTACAGTGTGGGGTTTTCACATGCAATCTGAAATACTTCCATCAACTGGTCAACACAGCCTTCATGTCATTTTCTCAGTTATTGCTTTAAAACATTCACATTCTACTCTTAGAAAGATTCACCTGTACCCCTAAAAAAATTTTTTAAAAGAATAAAATTCTACCAATGAAGATTCTTGTGTTTAGGTTTTACTGACTTCTAAGGTAGCCTCCCCTGAGATGTTCTCTAAGCATGAAGACCACAAAGGAATGAGTGTGGGGGAAGGGAGGTAGGAAGGATGCCACTGTCAGAAGATCTGACCTTGGCCTTAACAGTGTACTTGAGGAAAGCAAATGTCACATGTCCTCACTTCCGCCCTAGGTCAGCTTCTGTGCATGTCCCATGTTCTCACTTCTGCCCCAGCCCCCAGGTCAGCCTCTGTGCCAGCCAGACCTCTTCCTAAGGGCCCAGGCCTCCCCATGCCCCACCTCCTTGTTTAGTCGGTCCACAGTCCTGTCCAGCAAATGCTTTTGTTCCTCCAGCTCAGCCTTGCTCCGCCGAAGCACCTCCCGCTGCTTCCCTTCCTCCTCTAGGGCCCTGCTCAGCGCCTGCTGCTCCTGCCCTAGGCGGGCCAGCCCCCGCTGGGACTCCTCCAACCTCGCCTCTAGTGCTCGCTTGGCCACTGCCAAGCTCCCCTCCTCTTCCTGGGCTGCATTCAGGGCCTCCTCCAGCCGCTGTTTCTCTACCTGGGGGGAGATGGAAAGAGGGTTGGACTGAGAGAAGGCAAAGCCTGGGCTCAAGCCATTCAGATAGGTAGATGAGGGCGGCACCTGCGGCTCAATGGAGTAGGGCACTGGCCCCATATGCCAAAGGTGGTGGGTTCAAACCCAGCCATGGCCAAAAACTGAAAAAAAAAAAAAAATAGGGAGAGGAGAGGAAGAAAGGAGGCATTTATGAAAAATGTGGACATTGAAAAAAAGGTTCAGAAAACCAGAAAAGAAATCAAGACATTAAGAGTAAGCAAAGGATGGGAGATAGGAAACAAAAATACCAGCTCAAATTCTACAACATTCACACCTAAGGAAATAAACTGAAGGTTAACATAGGGTCTGGGAGGCAAAACAAAAGACACTAAGGGCAGAATAAAACTGAGCATTCAATGTGGGAGTATTTGCCAGGGCTAAGCAGAGGGGACCAGGAGGAAGCCAACACTGGGAGCCAAAATACTGACCTCAAGCCGATGCACCTTGTCCCGAAGCCGTGCCTCCCCTGCCTCTCCACCCTCCGCCCTGCCTCGAGCCTCCTTCAGCTGCTGCTCCAGACCCAGGATGCACCGGCGGAATTCGTCATTTTCCTCCTGGGTCTCTCGAAGGGTCGTTTCCACCGCAATCCGTCTCTGCCCCAGCACTGATATCTCTGCCTCGGCCACCATCTTAGCCTACGGACAGCCCAGGGAATGGTGGCTCAGACCCCAGGGTTCAAGGCCATTGACAATGCCCAGGAAAGCTATCCCAAAGAGAGCCCAGAAGAACAAAGTTTAAGTAAGGGTGCAACAGCCGGCCAGAAGCATTCTTGATAATCCTGCCCCCTACAGAGATACAGCAGTTGCCAAGACCTAGTTGCCTTTAACCACACACCTAGGAGCAAGGAGCTGATGAGTACATACCCATGACAGGTAACATGCCACACCCTCTGGCTCCTTAGCCCTCAAGACCCTCAGCCTCCACCTCTGAGTCCTGTGCCCACTCCCCTTGCCTTGGAAGCCTCTTCACAGTCCTGTCTTAGTTGCTGGAGGGTCTTTTGCAACTGGATGTTCTGCTGTTCCAGCTCCTGGACTCGATCAGCCTCAACCCTCAGGACTGCCAGCTGCTTCTCCAACTCACAGTCCCGGTGTCGCCCAGCCACCTCCTGGCTCTGCTGCTCTGCCTGTAGCTCCATCAGCTTCTCTTGTGTCTGGCGCAGCTCCTAGAAGGGAAGGAGAATGGTGATGAGGCACAAAAGCCACACTGAGTAACCAGAATGTAGAAGAATTGAAAGTCTCTTACATTGCCAGAGGGAATATAAAATGATGCCATCACTTTGGAAAGCAGTTTGGCAGTGTCTCAAAAAGTGAAACAACTAAAGGAGTGCAAATGGAATGCAACACGAAGACATGATAAATGCCTGAGGTGATGGACATCTGATTACTTTGATTTGATTAATACACATTGTATGCCTGTATCAAAACATCACATGTATGCTAGAAATATATGCAACTATAACATACAATAATTAAAAATAAAAGTAATTTTTTTAAAGTGAAACAAAGAGTTACCATATAAACTACCAATTCTGCTCTTAGGTATATACCTAAGAGAACAGAAAATATATGTTCACACAAAAAACTTGTACATGAATCTTCATAGCAGCATTATTCATTATAGCCTAAATAAAGAACTAGCCAACATTCATGAATTGATAAATGGACAAAATGTGGTATGTCCATAGAATGGAATGTTATTCGTCTATACAAAGGAAAGGAATATTGACAATTGCTACCCTTAAATGTTGACAGAATGTTGAAAGGGAAAAAAAGCAGGCACTTGAGCTACATTACAGAATTCCAATTATGTGAAATATCCAGACTAGGCAAATCCACAGATACAGAAAGTTGCCAGAGAAGAATGGGTACAGGGCACCTTTTGGGATAAGGGAAATGTTCCGTAATTAGATAGTGGTGATAGTTGTACAACTTTATGAATATACTAAAAACCATTAAATTGTCTCCTTTTAAGGGATGAGTTTTTTGTTGTTGTTGTTTTGAGACAGAGTCTTACTATTTTGCCCTGGGTAAAGTGCTGTGGCATCATAGCTCACAGCAACTTTAAACTCTTGGGCTTAAGCAATTCTCTTGCCTCAGCCTCCCAAGTACCTGAGACTGTAAGTGCTCGCCACAACACTCAGCTATTTTTTTGTTGTAGTTGTCATTGTTTAGCTGGCCTGGGCCGGGTTCAAACCCACCAGTCTCAGTGCATGTGGCTGGTGCCATAACTACAGGGGCATCGAGCCTTAAGGGATGAGGTTTTTTTTTGAGACAGGAGCCTCAAGCTGTCCCCCTGGGCAGAGTGCCTTGGCATCTCAGCTCACAGCAACCTCCAACTCCTGGGCTCAAGCGAGTCTTTGCCTCTGCCTCCCAAGTAGCTGGGACCATAGGCGCCTGCCACAACGCCCGGCTATTTTTTGGTTGCAGCTGTCATTGTTGTTTGATGGGCCTGGGCTGGATTCGAACCCGCCACCTTGGGTGTACGTGGCTGGCGCCTTAGCCACCTGAGCCAGAGGCGCCGAGCCAAGGGATGAGTTTTATGGTAAGTAAAATGTAACTCTAAAAAATGTATTATGTGGAGGGAGAGTGGATGCAGGTATGGACAAAACGAGCCTAGCTGTTTAAAAAATATATATTGACGGCTCGGCGCCTGTGGCTCAAGTGGCTAAGGCGCC
>NW_003852569.1:1394337-1397190 GCF_000181295.1 Otolemur garnettii
AAAAAAAAAAAAATATATATATATATATATATAGAGAGAGAGAGAGAGAGAGAGAGAGAGAAATCGGGCTTAGCACCTGTAGCACAGTGGTTACAGTGCCAGCCACATACACAGAGGCTGATGGGTTCAAACCTGGCCCAGGCCAGCTAAGCAACAATAACAACTGCAATAGAAAATAGCCACAGCTTGGCACCTGTGGCTCAAGGGCTAAGGCGCCAGCCACATACACCTGAGTTGGCGGGTTCAAATCCAGCCCGGGCCCGCCAAACAACAATGACGGCTGCAACCAAAAAATAGCCAGGCATTGTATTGGGCACCTATAATCCCAGCTACTTGGGAGGCGGAGACAGGAGAATCGCTTGAGCCTAGAAGTTGGAGGTGGCTGTGAGCTGTGAACAGCTTGAAGCTCTGTCTCAAAAAAAAAAAAAAAAAAAAAAAGAAAAGAAAAGAAAAGAAAATAGCCAGGCATTGTGGCCAGCACCTATAGTCCCAGCAACTTGTGAGGCTGAGGCAAGAGAATCACTTAAGCCCAAGAGTTGCAGGTTGCTATGAGCTGATGCCACAGCACTCTACTGAGGGTGACATAATGAGACTGTCCCCACCACCAAAAAAATATATATGTGTCAAATATATATATTTACATATATATGTCAAATATTTTAATTTATATATGTTAACAAATATGTATATATATATATATATATGTCAAAATATTTGACACAATAAATACTGGTACAGCTCTGATTTCTTTAAAAATTAAATTTAAGGCTCGGCACCTGTGGCTCAAGTGGTTAAGGCGCCAGCCATATACACCCAAGATGGTGAGTTCGAATCCAGCCTGGCCCGCCAAACAACAATGACAGCTGCAACCAAAAAATAGCCAGGCGTTGTGGTGGGCGCCTGTGGTCCCAGCTACTCGGGAGGCTGAGGCAGGAGACTCACTTGAGCCCAGGAGTTGGAGGTTGCTGTAAGCTGTGATGCCACAGCACTCTACCCAGCTGGAGGCTCTGCCTCAAAAAAATAAAAAAAGAAAGAAAATTAAATTTAAATATGAGTTCTGGTTATAATTCTTCAGCTACTAGCTACTTCTGAAATTCAGAAAGAGTCAACATTAGACTAAAGGGTTATATAATCCATAGTGAATCTACTAGACTTTTTTAGTCTTTTTTCTAATGTATATTTTGTTGATTAAATGCTTGATAAAATATATTCAATACATGAAATAGATTGGCTGGGTAAGGTGGCTAACACTTGTAATCCTAGCACTCTGAGCAATCCAAAGCAGGTGGATTGCTTGAGCTCACAAGTTCAAGACCAGCCTGAGGAAGAGAGAAATCTTGTCTCTACTAAAAATAGAAAAACTGAGGCAAGACGATCGCTTGAGCCCAAAAGCTTGAGGTTGCTGTGAGCTATGATGCTACAGCACTCTACCCAGGATGCCAGAGACTGTCTTAAAAAAAAAAGAAAAAAGAAAAAATTTTTTTAAAAAAGCAATAACTAGTATTTTGTCTAACACAGAAAAAGAAATCAACTGAGATTGTCCACTGGACTGTCCAAGTTCACTGTGTCAGTTAATGCATGTTAATCATTCCTAATCTGAAAATTTGACATCCAAAATGCTCCAAATTCCAAAGATTTTTGAACACCAACAAAATGTTCAAAGATTGTGCTCAAAGGAAATGCTCATTGGAGTACTCCGGATTGCTCACCCACCCAATAAGCATGATGCAAATAATTATTCTAAAAAAAATTTTTTTTTTTAGAGAGAGTCTCACTTTATTGCCCTTCATAGAGTGCCATGGCAGCGTCACACAGCTCACAGCAACCTCCAATTCCTGGGCTTAGGTGGGTGATTCTCTTGCCTCAGCCTCCCAAGTAGCTGGGACTACAGGCACTTTTGTTGTGGTTTGGCCAGAGCCAGGTTTGAACCTGCCACCCTTGGTATATGGGGCCGGCGCCCTACTCACTGAGCCACAGGTGCTGCCCCCAATTTTTTTTTTTGAGACAGAATCTCACTCCTTTACCCTGGGTAGAATGCCAGGATATCATAAGTCCCAGCAACCTCAAGCTCTTGGGCTCAAGCAATTGTCTTGCCTCAGCCTCCTGAGTAATTGAGACTACGGGCGCCCACCACCACACCTGGCTAGTTTTTCTATTTTTAGTAAAGACCGGGGTCCCCTTCTTGTTCAAGCTGCTCTTAAATTCCTGAGCTCAAGCAATCCACCCTCCTCGGCATCTCGAGTGCTAGGATTATAGGTGTGAGCCACTAAGCCCAGCCAATTATTCTGAAATTTAAAAAAATCTGAAATGGCCAGGTGAGGTGGCTCACACCTATAATCTCACTCTGGGAGGCTGAGGCAGGTGTATTGCTTAAGTTCAGGAGCTGGAAACCAGCCCAAGCAAGAGTGAGACCCCATCTCTACTAAAAATAGAGAAACTAGCTGGGCACTATTGTGGGCACCTGTAGTCCTAGCTACTCAAGAGGCTGAGGCCAGAGGATCACTTGAACCCAAGAGTTTGAGGTTGCTGTGAGCTATGATGCCATAGCACTCTACCCAGAGCAACAAAGTGGACTCTGTCTTAAAAAAATAAATAAAAATTTGGGGCAGCACCTGTGGCTCAGTGAATAGGGTGCTGGCGCCATATACTGGAGGTGGTGGGTTCAAACCCAGCCCTGGCCAAAAACTGCAATAAATAAATAAATAAAATTTAAAAATAAATAAATAAATAAAAATTTGAAAAAACAAAACGGGCTCGGCACCTGTGGCTCAAGCGGCTGGGGCACCAGCCACATACACCTAAGGTGGCGAGTTCGAATCCCCAGCCCGGGCCCACCAGACAACAATGATGGCT
>NW_003852569.1:1397345-1400968 GCF_000181295.1 Otolemur garnettii
AAAAAAAAAAAAAAAAAGAAGAAGAAGAAGAAAAAGAGAAAACAATAATGAAGAGGGAATCTTACCATGAACTTGAGTGTTAAAGCCCCCACCAGCAAGGCTGTGCCTTGGACACTGGGTAGATGGACACATTAAATACTGGTATCCTTCAGTTACCCATGTCCAGATTCTGTAGTTTCTAAACACCCTTCAGATGTGTTTGGCTTCCCATGTAGATCAGCTGGCTATGCCAACACAAGTATTTCAGTCCATGTGATATTTCTCACTATAAATTAGTATACTAGCATTCCAATGGTAAACATGTGTTTCATAAATGTAATTAAGGAGTCCCCCATTGAAAGACAGAACAGCTTTTGCTATGCTAACCAAATTAGGTTTCTGAGCCCACCAAAATGACCCTGGAGTCTAAACGCACCAAAATGCACTCCAAATCCACCTAAATGCTACTAGCCATGACGTATCTTGGGAGGCAGCCAGCAGCCTCTGGCTATGCCCCAACCTGACCACTGAGAGCCCTTTACATAAGGCTGACCATCCAGGAAGGGGCCAGAAAAATCAAGCATGACTTGCCCCACTAGGTGGAGGCTCTCACAGGTAAGCAAAGCATGCGCTCATCTGCCCCACCTGCCATTCTACCCCCCCCCCCCCAACTCCCAAGTACCTTCTTGAGCTCCTCAACCTGGCGAGTATCTCCAGCACCAGCTCGGGCCTGCTCTAAATCCCTCTGCAAGACCTCTATCTTCTCTCCAAGCTCCTCTTCCATCTCTTCCTTCTCCATCCGCAGCTGCAGGAGTCTGAGCCCAGCAAGGTGCAATAAAGTAAAGAAGAAAGGGTACAGGTCAGGCCACCTGCCTGGGAGAGTAGGACAACGAAAACCACATCTCTGGAGGCCAACACGCTGAGCACCTGCTCTCAAGAAAAAGAACAGTGAATATGGACGAGAGCAGCCTGAGAAACGGGAATAAGAGCACAGCAGGGTCAGAAAGGAAGTGGGCCCTAAGAATCATGGGTAAGTATTTCTAGTAGAGGGGCAAGGCCCTTACTCCTGCTTGGTGGCTCTGAGCTCCTCTTTGTTCTTCTGGAACATGCTCTGCCAATGTCCTGTCTCCTCTGAGGTCTCCTCCAGCTCCCTCTGCAGCCCTCGTACCAGGGCTGACATCTTCTGCCTCTCAGCCTCCAGGGCTGCGTGGTCCTAGAGAAGGGGAGAATTTGGCACCGGAAGCTCCTCGGAAGATGTCACTTCAAACCAAAGTGTGACTGTGTAGAGGGAAGGCTCAGACCCAAAGGGCATTATGCCAGCTGCCCCCCTACTACCATAATGGCAGCTGGTACAAGGCCAGCTGAAGGTTCTCTCCCCAAGTCACAGTGCACCCTTCTGTCATCCATAAGAAGCCTTCCCCAGTAATTTCCCCATGGGACTTCAGTCAGACAACCTCCAGGTACCTTTGCCCTGCCCCTGGTAGGTTTCCTGGCCAAGGTTTTCACTACATCATACATGTGTCCTTAAGGGGAGCTCCCAGTTGCAACCAGGAAAACTCCAAAAATACACGATTCCCCACTACCGCCCTCCTTTCCCACTGGCCCCTGGTCTCTTTACATGCCTGGGTCACGTCTTGCATGCTCCGGCGAAGCTGCTCTGTGTCTCGTTGGTACTGCTGCCGGACATGCTCCACCTCCTGGTCACGGGAGGCCACCTCCTCCTTCAGGGCCCCCTTCAGAGCTGTCAACTCTCGCTCCCGAAGTCTCAACTGTTCCTCTACCCGCTGTTTCCCCTCTAAGACCTCTTCCAGAAGTTCCCGGGTCTCTAACAGGTCCTAGGGAAAGTAAAGATGGAAGTACAGAGATGACTATATTAGGATCCATCTGTCTACTAATTAATTCACTCATTCGGTCAAAATATATTTATTGAGTACCTTGTGTTAGGCACAGTACAAGACCAGGTGTCTGACCTCATGCTACTTAGAATGAAAGAAATCTGCCAGCCTGAGCCCTAACCCTGCCCTGCCGTTGAGTCTGCCTGAAAGCACCCTATGGAGTACCCATAAGTAGCTCCCTGCTCCCCATACTTTGGGGAAACTGTGGATAAGCAGACTAGAGGCTGCTTCTGCAGAAAGGAAGCAGAAGTACATGACCCTGTCCCTCACCTTCAGCAGCACCTCCTTGGCAGGCTCAGGTCCCTGGACCTGCTTCAGCTTGCTCTGCAGCTCTACCACCTGAGTCTCCAGCCCACGTCGTAAACTCTCGCCCTGGTCCAGGAGAAGCTTCATGTTCTGGAGCCTGATAAGAGATAACATTGAACACTATGTGTCAGGCAGTTTTTGAAACACTTTACATACATTAATTCATTTAAACCTCCTTTCTCTACAAAAAAATTATAAAATTAGCTGGGTGGGGTGGTTTGAGCCCAGGAGTTAGGGGCTGCAGTGAGTTAAGATCTTGCCATTGCACTCTAGCCTCGGTGAGAGAGCAAGACCCTGTCTCTGAAACAATTATAAATATGTAAATAAATACAAATAAGACCTCCTTCATTCAGATCTTAATGAGGTCTCCCCTGCGACCTGCTCCCTACACCTCATCCCCCTCAATCTGCCTTACCCTGCTCTACTCACTCTTCCTCACATGTTACAAATTTACTTATATAATATGTTTGTTTTCTGTCTGTTCCTTCTCACCAGAAACCAACCTTCATCTGTAGGACTCATTGATGTGCCCCCGGAAGCTAGATTAGTGCCTGCCACACAGCACTCGCAGGGAACATCTGCTGAATGGATGAATGAATCCTGATCATAACCCATGAGGTAGGTGCTACCTAAGCCCATTTTACAGATTAAAACCCTGAGGCACAGAGGCAAATCCAGGTATCCTAACCGCCAATCATGCACTATCACCATACTTGATAAAGAGGGTAAAGAGAAAGGGCCTGTCTTATCCTAAGCATCCTGCCCCTTTCAGCTCCTGAGGATTTCCTTCTGCCTCCTTCACCCCTGACGAGTGGGGATCTAGGTCTAGCCAAGCCTCCCAAACAGCCCCACATGTGCCATCAGTTGCACTCACTCCTTGGTGCTCTGCTGGGCCTCCCCTTTCCTCCTCTCCAGCAGCTCCTGCAATCGGCTGCACTCTTCCACCTTCTCCTCCAGCTGCTGCTGCAGCCCAACTCTGGATGGCTCTAGTTTCTGACGCTTCTGGAAAAGGGAATGAGAACATAGCAGATGGAGGGTAGAAAAGGCCTCTTAGAAGGACTCATAATAATAGGAACATCTAAGATTCAGTGGACACTCACTACATGACTGGCACTATACTCAGGACCTTATATGTATCGCCATGTAATCCTCATACAAGCCTTGGTACTTATGATAGCTTAAAATATGTCCACAAATTCTTTGACATTCCTTTCAAAAGGTGAAGCCTAATTCTGCTCCCTTTGAGTATGGGCTGGACTTATAGATTCCCCTTCTAACAAACAGAAAAAAGAAGAAGTTAGCTGGGTGTTGTGGAGGGCACCTATAGTCCCAGCTACTTGGGAGGCTGAATTCTTAAGAGAATTGCTGGCTTGGTGCCTGTGGCTCAAGCGGCTAAGGCGCCAACCACATACACCTAAGGTGGCAGGTTTGAATCCCCAGCCC
>NW_003852569.1:1401080-1406746 GCF_000181295.1 Otolemur garnettii
AGGCAGGAGACTCGCTTGAGCCCAGGAATTGGAGGTTGCTGTGAGCTGTGATGCCATGGCACTCTACCCAGGGGGATAGCTTGAGGCTCCGTCTAAAAAAAAGAAAAAGAGAATTGCTTAAGCTGGCTTGGCGCCTGTGGCTCAAGTGGCTAGGGCGCCAGCCACATATACCTGAGGTGGTGGGTTCAAATCCAGCCCAGGCTCACCAAACAACAATGATGGCTGCAACCAAAAAATAACCAGGTGAGCACTGTGGTGGGTGCCTGTGGTACCAGCTACTTGGGAGGCTGAGACAGGAGACTCCCTTGAGCCCAGGAGTTGAAGGCAGCTGTGAGCTGTGATCCCACAGCACTCTACCCAGGGGGACAGCTTGAGGCTCTGTCTCAAAAAGAAAGAATTGCTTAAGCCCAGGAGTTTGAGGTTGCTGTGAGCTATGATGCCACAGCACTCTACCAAGGGCGACATAATGAGACTGTCTCAAAAAAGAAGAAGAAGAAGTGGGCTCGGCGCCTGTGGCTCAAGTGGCTAAAGCGCCAGCCATATACACCTAAGGTGGCGCGTTCAAATCCAGCCCAGGCCCGCCAAACAACAATGACGGCTGCAACCAAAAAATAGCCAGGCATTATGGCGGGTGCCTGTGGTCCTAGCTACTTGGGAGACTGAGGCAGGAGACTCGTTTGAGCCCAGGAGTTGGAGGTTGCTGTGAGCTATGATGCCACAGCACTCTACCCCAGGGGACAGCTTGAGGCTCTGTCTCAAAAAAAAGAAGAAGTAATGCATCAAGTCTAAGATTAGGGCATAAAAAAGCATTGCATCTTCCTCCTTATTTCTTCTCTTGGCTCCTTCTCTCAAGAAAAGCAGCTGCCATGTTGTAAGGATACTCAAAAGCAGCTCTATGAAGAAGTCTAGACAGCCAGGAACAGATGCCTCCATCCAGCAGTCATTTGAGTAAGCCATTTTATTTTATTTTATTTTTATTTTTTTTGAGACAGAGCCTCAAGCTGTCGCCCTGGGTAGAGTGCTGTGGCATCACAGCTCACAGCAACGTCCAACTACTGGGCTCAAGCAAGTCTCCTGCCTCAGCCTCCCGAGTAGCTGGGACCGCAGGTGCCCACCACAGCGCCCAGCTATTTTTTGGTTGCAGCCGTCATTGTTGTTTTGGTGGGCCCAGGCTGGATTCGAACCCGCCACCTTAGGTGTATGTGGCTGGCGCCTTAGCCACTTGAGCCACAGGCGCCAAGCTGAGTAAGCCATTTTAGAAGCAGAGCCTCCAACCTACTCAAATCTTCCAAAGACAACAGCCACAACCAAAAGCTTAACTGGACCCTCATGATGGACTGGGAGCCAGAATTACCCAGCTAAGCTGATCCCATATTCTTGGTCTTCCAATATTGAGAAATATTTGTTTTAAGCTATTAAGTTTGGGGGTCATTTGTTACACAATAATAAGTAACTCATGAAGTACTATTATTACCCCATTTTATAGTTAAGGAAACAAAGGTTTAAAACATTTAAAGAATCTGCCCAAAGTCAGTTATAAACCCAAAAAGTAACAGTACCAGGTGTGATCCCAGTTAGTTAGCTCCACAGCCCACCCCTTAACAATGACACTCCACTGCTTTCTAGGAAACAAGGGGAGTTACAAGCTAACACATGCCGCATGCCATCTACAGACAGGGCACACCGTGAGAGGAAGCACTATTTTTAAAAAGACTGACCCAAATTTTTTTCCTTCCTGTCTGTAACTTACTACCCTAGGCAATTTACTTAACCTCTCAAATCTTCAGTTTTCTCATCAGAAAAGATCCAGAATCTTTTCAAGGTGACAGGGTGACTATCATGATTACATATTATCCAGGATAGTACTTACTACAAAAACTATGCTCAATGGACAACAGCTATGGAGGCAAAGAGAATGTAAGTAGTTTTCTCAAGCTTTACACAGCCAGTAAGTGGCAAAATCAGGATGAGAACTCCCAATGGAATGGAATAGAAGGTATTTGGATTCCTAACATGCTCTGCCTTTCTAAACTCCAGAGAACCCCAAAAGTACTTGCTGGAACTAATGTTTATCTCTTGTACCACAGGATACAAGCATGCTCAGTCCACTGCTAACCGAGCCCATCTCCAGGCCAGGGTTTTCTCTCTGTGGACCTGCATGTCACTGGCACCTAACAGTTCCTCACCTTCACCTCTTCATCGAGCTTTTGCTGCAGCTCTTCCACTTTTCGGGTAAGCTCACCCTGCCCAGCCGTGGCCCTAGTAGAACCAGGAGAAACCATCTGCCAGAGATCCAGGGGAGAGGGGTAGGGAATGAGTCCAGATACTCTGAGGTCCTGAACGCCCTAACCCTGCCCCTTGCTCCCACCCAAATAAGTCCACTCACCACCAGAGGCTGCATCTGCTCCAGCACCAAGCTAACCTTCCTCCTCACAGAGGTCTCACTTTCTGAGCTTCTGGAGGATAAAAATACAGGCTTAGGAGAGGGAAGAGGTAGCAGAGATAAGCCAAGGGTAAAATCAGGTAAAATGGGGAACAAAGCTGGAAGGAAAAGAAGGGAGGTGTGTCTTTCCACAGGTGGGCCCCACTCACCCCTCCCTCAGGATGCCATAGATGGCGGCTTTCACATGGTCCACACTGCCTGGTGCAGCAGCCTCCTGCTGGTCTCGAAGAAGGTCTGGAGTTGATTTGAACTATAAAAAAATAAAAGAAACAGGAAGATCAGGCCTGAAGCATGTGTGGGGTTCAGCTGGAGCTGAAGCATGAGACAAGGCCCCTGGAGCATGATGAACAGCCTAAAGTGTGGCAAAGAGGCCAGGCTGCAGAGGCCTGTGACACAGGCCAGGGACAGGGCTAAGCGAGACACGCCTCTTCTCTGCTGCTGCAAACCATATTTTCCTCTATAGATCTGAACCAGCTGTGAGCTGTGTCACAAGTAATTTGTCACTAATGATAGCTAGCATACTAGTTTATAAATTATTGATTTATTTATTTTTCTTTTTGAAATAGTCTCAAGCTGTTGCCCTGGGTATGGTGCCATGGCATCATCATAGCTCACAGAAACCTCCAACTCTTGGGCTCAAGCGATCCTCTTTTCTATTTTTAGTAGAAAGCCTCAGTTTTTCTAGAGATGGAGTCTAGCTCTTGCTCAGGCTGGTCTTGAACTCCTGAGCTCAAGCAATCCATCTGCCTCGGCCTCCCAAAGTGCTAGGATTACAAGTGTGAGTCACCACGGCCGTCCATTATTTACTTTTAGAACAGACTTGTTTGTCTCATAGTAAAGTTATCCCCCTGCTTTACTTGCATTCCTAAATGGGAGAGAGAGGTATGGAATTTTGACAAGAGCTCCAGGGAAACTACTCCTATCCTGAGTCTAGCAAACACTGGTGACTGACACATGGTTACTGGCTGTGGTGATGGCAAATAACTACATGCTAGTGAATGATTTTATAGTTCCATTGTCATTAGAATTTTACCCATGAAAGTATCTTGTGCATGTGATTATCACTTATTTTGTGATGGATAAAATAGATAACAAAAAGTAGACATTCTGCCCTGGGTTAGTTGAAGCAGCAAGGCACCCTAGGCTGCTGGGGAGAAGGCTAGTGAGAAGGGCTTGGGGTGGGGATGGAGGAGAGCTGGGATCTGACCTGCAGCATGGTGGGCTCCTGTGCTTTCCTCTGTGGCTCCTCAAAACTCTGAAGGACCCAGTCCTGAGTGCGACAGGAATGGCTAAAGCCACTGCTCTGGCTCAGGACTGGCTGTTTGCAGCTCCCTATATGGCTGTCATGTTTTGTGCTGGAGGTCCAATGGTTTGAGGACTGGCGCTCCTGTTCCAGGGTATCCTGTGGGAGACGGCTGTCTAGGCTCTTGCTCCGTTTGCGCTGTTCATGGGGTAGCGTCCGCATTCGACGGCCAGTCCGGCCCCGGACCTGGCCCCCAAGTTTACTGTCAAACTTATTGATGAGTGAGTCCACTGAACACAGGGGAGCAGTGTCAACAGTGCTAGCTGGGGAAGCCTCTTTTGGGGCCAGCTCCAGCAAACTGGTGCTCCTGTTGCTGGGATCCACAGAGGCAGGGCCTGCCAGTGAGGCCTGGGACTGGGAACGGAGTAGCCTTCCATTCCAGGAGGCCCCAGGCTCCTCATCAGACGTGCTGCCCTGTGAAGGGGCAGGAAACCCTCTGACCTGAGAGTAGGGGTTCTCCGGGAGGTCTGAATCAGAGCTCAGAGCTCCGGCCCCTCGGTTGTTGGCCCCCTTGATTTGGACCCCAAAGGAGTCACCACCTTTGTCCCCACTGTTGAGCACCACAAAGGGCTGCCCAGCAATGCCCTGCACACGCACAGCGACCCCATAGGAACTGGCTCTCGCATCCTTAGCTGGGCGTCGCCCACCACGACGCAGGGTACCCATCTCTGCACCACCTGCTGGCTCTGTGATGAAGCGAATCTGGACTCCATGGTCTACAGGGCCCCGGGGCTCAGCCATGGTAGGTGCCTGTTCCATGGGTAAGGAGAGTCCTAGAAGATGAAGAAAAAGAGTTTAAGGTGAGAGACTTAAAGTAGGTACCCAAAAACCTCCCCCTGCCCAGCTATGGGGGGGTAAGTGCCTGGTAGATACAGAGCACTGGTTCTTACACTCTCTCAGAAAGAAAACAACAGGAACCCGGGAGAGCCTATTAAAATACAGATTTCTGGATTCCAGCCCCAGTTTCTAGTTCAGTCTGGGTGGGGACCTGAGAATCTATATTTCTTTCTTTCTTTCTTTCTTTTTTTTTGTGCAATTTTTGGTCGGGGGTGGGTTTAAGCCTTCCACCTATAGCATATGGGGCCGGCGCCCTACTCCTTTGAGCCAGGCGCTGCCCCTACATTTCTTTTTTTTTTTTTTTTGAAACAGAGTCTCACTTTGTCATAGCTTACAGCAACCTCAAACTCTCAGGCTCAAGCAGTCCTTTTTTTTTGAGACAGAATCTCAAGCTATCACCCTTGGTAGAGTACTGTAGCATCACAGCTCACAGCAACCTCAAACTCTTGGGCTTAAGTGATCCTCTTGCCTCAGCCCCCCAAGTAGCTGGGACTACAGGTGCCTGCCATAAAGCCCAGCTATTTTATTTTTTGTTGTTGTTGTTTAGCTTTCCCTGGCTGGATTTGAACCCACCTCCCTTGGTATATGTGGCTAGCGCTATGACCACTGCTATGGGCGCTTAGACCTTATTTAAATCTTTTTTTGAGTAGGTAATGTATCTACACAGTTCCAATTCAAAAGGGACAGAACAATATGCAATAGAAAGCCCACCCCTTTCTACTCTTCCAGAGAAAAGAAACTCCTCCCTTCCTGCCCTTTACCCTTAGTTCCTCCACTCCAGAGACTTCAGTGTTATCAGTTCTTTTGAGTCTTTTCCCAGAAGTGGGATGATACACTTTGAGATCTATGTTTTAAATGAACAAATGAGCTTTGGGAAGGAGCCTCCTCCTCAGGGGGATGAACATCTATTTGGCAGGGATTGGGTTCTGCCTTTTCCTGGGGCAGGAGGGAGCAAATGGTGTATGTGTGCAAATCAAGAAAATCTTCAGGCTCAGTGCCTGAGGCGCCAGCCACATACACCTAAGGTGGCAGGTTCGAATCCAGCCTGGGCCCACCAAACAATGACAGCTGCAACCAAAAAAA
>NW_003852569.1:1406884-1418121 GCF_000181295.1 Otolemur garnettii
AAAAAAAAAAAAAAGAAAATCTTCAAAGTCTTAACAAAGCCACACTCCCCTGGGCTGTCATAGGAAAGGGATTAAGGGGTTATCTTAACTCAGTGGGTCTCAAAGTATGGTTGATGCCTAGACCAGCAGCTTCAGTGTCACCTGGGAACTTGGTTAGAAATGCTGATTCTGGGCCAGTCATGGTGGCTCACATACATAATTCCAGCACTCTGGGAGGCTGAGGCAGGTAGGTGGATCACCTGAGCTCAGGAGTTCAAGACTAGCCCGAACAAAAGCAAGACTCCCGTCTCTACTAAAAATAGAAAAACTAGCCTGGCAGGTATTTATAGACATAGCTACTTGGAAGGCTGAGGCAAGAGGATTGCTTGAGGCCAGAAACCTATAGCTCAGTGGTTAGGGCACTGGCCACCTGCACCAGGGCTGGTGGTTTGAACCAGCCTGGGCCTGCTAAACAAAGAAAATAGCCTGTAGTCCCAGCTGCTATAGAGGCTGAGGCAAAAGAATCACTTGAGTCCAAGAGTTTGGGCTTGCTGTGAGCTATGACTCCACTGCACTCTACAGAGGGTGACAATGTGAGACTCTGTCTCAATTAAAAAATAAATAAATAAATAAATAAATAAAAGACTGTTTTCTTTGTATTAAAAGAAAAAAAAAAAAAGAGGCTTGGCACCTGTACCTCAAGCAGCTAAGGTGCCAGCCATATACTGGAGCTGGCAGGTTCGAATCCAGCCCAGGCCCACCAATCAACAATGACAACTACAACAAAAAATAGCCGGGCATTGTGGTGGGCACCTGTAGTCCCAGCTACTTGGGAGGCTGAAGCAAGAGAATTGCCTAAGCCCAAGAGTTTGAGGTTGCTGTGAGCTGTGATGCCACAGCACTCTATCAAGGGTGACATAGTGAGACTCTGTCTCAAAAAAATAAATAAAATAAATAAAAGATTTAAATAAGGTTTTAATTGTGCCAGTCCCTAAGGCCCCAGGATAGGTATATGTATCCCAGCTGAGGGCCAGAGCCACGGTCATTCGCAGGCCAGCTCCCCAGGTCCACACTGTCCACCCTCAGTCAGCAAATGGAAAGTGTTCCAGGTATGCTCTGGTTCCAGGAGCTGAAAGAAGAGATTCTTCTCCAAGTAAATAAAAAATCCTGTCCCCACCAGAGCCTAGCAGCAAACTGGAGGAGGAGCCTCTAATGTGCCAGACAGAAACACAAACATTCCCAACTCAACCTCCCTTTGGAGTTCTGGGCCAAGGAAACTTGGCAAGATTCCTTGCCAGAGACTGTAGAGTGCTAGGAAGCCAGCACACCAGGCTGAGGTGAGAAGGGAGGGGCAGGGCTCCAGGTGGGGGAAACAGTCTCCATCTAAGGAAGAGCATTCTCCGGACTCCCAGCCCTCCCTCTTACAGTAAGGAATAGGAAAGGAGGACCATTTATTGGAAATGGTTCTTCAATTTTTTGGCTCTGAAATTTCATGAGAAAACGATGAAAGCAAAACCCCCTCACCCCTGTGAAACAGCCCACAAGCTTTTACCACAGGCTCTTAAGGAGTTTATGAAGCCAGAGGAGTAAACTAGTTCTCCAAACCACTCATCCAAAGATACTGGACTAGAGTCAGGACCTGGCCTGAAATCCTAGCTCTGCTATGCACTTGACATATATAACCTCAGTCAAATCACAACTTTCTTTTTTTTTTTGAGACAGAGCCTCAAGCTATCCCCCTGGGTAGAGTGCCATGGCATCACGCTCACAGCAGCCTCCAACTCCTGGGCTCAAGCGAGTCTCCTTCCTCAGCCTCCCAAGTAGCTGGGACTACAGGCGCCCGCCACAATGCCTGGCCATTTTTTGGTTGCAGCCATCATTGTTGTTTGGCGGGCCCGGGCTGGGGATTCGAACCCGCCACCTTAGGTGTATGTGGCTGGCGCCTTAGCCACTTGAGCCACAGATGCTGAGCCAAATCACAACTTTCTAAGCTCAGTTTTCTCATCTATGAAATGGGTATGATGACTATACTTCACAGGGTGATTACCTGTTAGAATTAGTTAAAAAGGAATAAATATAATTACAGGGACCGCTCAGTGCCCACAGCTCAGTGGTTAGGGTGCTGGCCACATGCACTGGGCCTGGCGAGTTCAAACCCAGCCAAGGCCTGCTAAACAACAATGACAACAATAACAAAAAAATAGCCAAGCATTGTGGTAGGCACCTGTAGTCCCAGCTACTTGGGAGGCTGAGGCAAGAGAATCACTTAAGCCCAAGAGTTTGAGGTTGCTGTGTGCTGTGATGCCACAACACTCTACCCAGGGTGACACAGTGAGACTCTCTCTCCCCCCCAAAAAAAATTATAGGGAGGCTGGGCACGGTGGCTCACGCCTATAACCCTAGTATTCTGGGAGGCCGAGGTAGGTGGATTGCCTGAGCTCACAGGTTTGAGACCAGCCTGAGCAAGAGCAAGACCCCATCTCTAAAAATAGCCAGGCATTATGGTGGGCGCCTATAGTCCCAGATACTTGGGAGGCTGAGGCAGGAGAATCACTTAAGCCCAAGAGTTTGAGTTTGCTGTGAAAAAAAAATATATTATTATTATTATTATTATTACAGGAGTATACACAACTATAAAAAATTATCAAGTCATACAGTTAAAATTTTTGTATACTCTATCACACTTAGGTTCTACTTTAATAGAGGGGAGAAATGACAAGATATTAAGCATAAAAGCACCTTGAAGAGTATGCCCATCACAAGGCTGACAATAAATATTACCTTTCACACGTGCTACTCCATCCAACAGGCACTTTCTGTATTTACCTGGTTCATAGAACCATCTCACTTCCTCAGAAAGGCCTTCATGACCACACCTCCCATAAACCAGGTCAGAACCTGCATCATATGCGCTGTAGTTGTCCTTCAGTGGGTTTTTACCTTTACACATTCATTGGAGTGATTATTTCTTTCCTATCTCTCCCATTAGATTATAAGCTCTAAGGAGGGCAAAGTCCATGGCTATCAACCGACCACTCTGTCCCCAAATGCTTGGACACATGGTGAACATCAGTAAACATTTGTTAAAGGTTGTATAGTGAACCGAGGTGACTTATACAGCAGGAGATTTGCCCAAAGCAAATGTAGTCTGCCTCAGCCACAGAACCTCTTCCTGGTCTGGACGGCTACGCTGTGCAGGAGTGATCTCACAGCCAGATGTGCCTAGCCTGCCAGCCCTCACAAGTCTCATGATTTATTCATGGAGCAGCTCTACCCTGTTAGGGCATACTGATCTTCCAGATCCAGGTCAAGGAGTTCCCAGCCTAGGCCTGGCAGAGCTCACAGCCCCTTGGGCAAGAGGGACACACTGTTCAGAGGCAGTATCGAGTGCTCCTCCTGGTCCCAGGTTAGGCTGACTCCCTGCCTTCTGTCACCTTCAGTCCCAGCACATATGGATCAGGGGCGAGAGGGCTGAAGGGATCTTTGGGGTGGGTCAGAAAGCAGAGCTCTAAATGATTCAACATGGAAAACTCGAAACCTACCGGCCTTCAGTTACAGAGGACAGCAGGGCGGGACCAAGGCAGCAGGGCAGCTCTCAGGCCTTGCAAGCCCCAAAGGCAGGTAAACAGTGATCCAGTGCCAGGCAACATGGAGTCCGAGAGCTGTGCTCTCCCCAGATGCCTGGCCCTGCTTTTCCCTGGCCTGGCACATGCCCAGGACTCTCCTCACTAACTGTACTCTGGGAAGAGAACAGACTACAGTTAATTCAACTTCATCTGTCTGCCCCTGCCCCTTCTGCCTACAAGGGGGGTGGGTCACTCTACACCTGCACCAGATAGCCACTGCTCCCTGAGTTACTCATTAGCCTGCCCTGCCCCAATTCCATCATCTCTGGCCCAGCCATATGCGTCTGGCATCCAACTAGGAGTGACACGGTCTCTGGACTTCTGGCAGGAACTAGGGGCTGGGTGGTTTCGGATATGCAAAAAGACAGATACACACAGGGCTAGTCAATATGCTAGATGCTAAATAAACAGCAGATTTAGAAAATGGGAGAACTAGAGGTATAGAGATTAGAACTCCCCCAGAGATCATAAGGTCAAAACAGAAAAGGACTGCACAGTGACCTTGATCACTTGGCTCCATTTTTCTCATAGTTAAAGAGATAAGAAGGTCCCCTTGGATCCATAAAGAACCCCCCCCAAGTGGACTCCACTGAAAAAGCAGAAATTTGAGAGCCAGGCTAGAGCTGCTAGACCAGTGCTAGACACACAATGAGGAACTGGGCCCCTGCAAACTGGCTGGACTGGTTTGACAGGTGAGTGGAGGGGAGGGCCAGGGAGGCTATACTAGCAGCTTGTAAAGCAGCCCAGAGAAACTCCATACCACAGAGGAAGCAAAGGGGCTAGACCAGGGGCAGGGGCTCTGTCCAGCCTGATGTCAAGGCTCTGAGGAGACAGGTAGGAAGGGAACAGGCGAGAGGTGAAGATACACAGGGACCACCTGATGACAGGCCGGTATGTGACAGGAAGACTGTCTTCCCCCAGCCCTCCCTCTAAAGTTCCCAAAGTTACATTCCTGTCCCACACTAACCTTGGACACCTCCCTGGCCCTAAGTTTCTCCCCTGCCTGGTGTGAAGAGAAGCAGCCCTACCCCTTCCTTACCTCCCACAAGGGGAATGGCATGTGGGCCAGCCTGGGAACCAGGAAGGGTTCTAGGAAGCCAGAATCCTCTTAGAGTCAGGCAAATCTCTGGATTAACAGTCCTCCAGAACGAGCCCCTCAACCCCAAATATCCAGGATGAAAAAAGAGGTACAGAGGCATGTGTAGGCAGGCCATCTACAAACATAGAGGTTACTAATTATTTCCCAATTACAATAACTTTCCTCAGGCAGGGCTTCAAAGGGGCCTTGCTAAGGTTGGCCCTGGTTCCCTTACCTGCCTAAGGCAAGCAAATTTGCTTCAGAAATCTTGTCTGTGCCCCAAGGTGCACCTTTCATCTGGGCTGGGATTTGGAGGTGTAATTCCCCTAGTCTGTAGTCTCCTGGGGAGTCCTGCCTATTTCCCCATACCACTAGTGCCTACTGCCAGTCTGACAGCCAGCAGGGTTCAAGAGTCAGGGGTGCCTGATGGCATTTCAGGGAGTAATAGGGATTCTGAGAGACAGCAAGGAAATTGGTTAGTCTATCAAACTCCACCCAATGGCCTCCATCTAGAAACACAGGAAAAAATACTTGTGCTTTGGAGGAAGAGTTTGACATCAGCCCCCAGATATTTCTAGACATTTTGTAGGCTCAGGAACCTATGCTTCCTCATAGCCTCTCTTGGAGAGCCTTCTCTCTCTCAAAAGGAAAAAGGAAAAATTCTCCCTGTGTCCTCTGGCTCTCTCCTCCTGGCACGAAAGCAAAGGGGGACAGAAACTGAAAGCCTTAAATAGTTTTACAGCTAGCAAAGAGAAGCAGGTGTCTCTTATTTACAACTGCCTTCACCTATAGGTGAAGAATTAGAGAAAAAAACCACACTTCAGAGTCATCTCAAAGCCAGAAGGGAGGTGTCAGTGGCAACGCAGACTGGCAGACTCAGGAAGAAACCTCAGGAAAGCAGCACCTGCAAATAACCTCCCCTTACGTCTCTGAACCTCAGACAGCGAGTTCCACTTGCCCAACTGGGACTAACTCCTTCCCCCTCACCACTTTCGTCTCCAAGAGAAATTTTGCCCCTGGGGCTGGCGCCTGACCTCCGGAGATATTCTGGCCCTGAAAATGCTCTCATGCCCTAGGAACAGCCTTAGCCTCACCTGGCACCTTCCCAGCCACCTGCTTCTGGCACCTTAGAATAGGCCAGTGCCCAGCACCGCCACTGGACCCTGATCTCCACTCCTTCCCTCTCCAGTTCAGCACCTGTGCCCTAGAGGTGGGTATTTCTGATCGCCTGAACCGCCACCCCTCTGGGATACACCTGAGGGCCCGCTTGCCTGTCAGGTGGACTGGCCCCCGCCCAATTCACTCACCCAGCCAGACTCGGCGCACCCAGGCTCGCGCTCCGGGCTCCGGGCTCGGGCTCAGGCTCGGGCTCGGGCTCGGGCTCGGGCAGAGCAGCACGCACGGTTGCTGGCCGTCCCGCTGCGTCCTCTGGCTCTCTCCTCCTTTCTTGCCCTCCCACCAACCTGTTACACCCCTCCGGAGCTCCACCCCCTTGTCGTCACCACCCGCTCCGCCTTACCCCTCCTCAGGTTGGTCCGTTTCCCGCGAGGGGCGGGGCCTCTGCCGCGGGGACCCAGACTTGGGGTCGCGAGCCCGGAGCGGCGAGCCAGGTCACGTGGCCGCAAGCGGCGGAGGGGCGAGGGGGCGGCAGAGGCCATTTTTGGGGTGTAGTGGTTGGCGCCGGTGGCTGCCCCGGCCCCGGGCCCGGGAGCGGACCGCCAGAGCATCTTCTCGGCGGTGCTGGGCACTGGCCTCCTGCCTCCGATTCCCTCAGTGGCCCTCGCCATCCAGAGCCCTTTGTGCTGGTCCCTAGCTTCACCGACACCGGCGCGCTCTCCCGTCACGGCTCTGCAGAAGAGCTCGTCTCGGCTCGGCTCCGCCTCGGCTCGTCTCCCGTTTCCCCAAACCGAACCAGAACCCCGGTCTTGGATTCTCTTCTCTATCTCCTGGCCTCCACAATCATTTCCCAGCCTGACACCTTTTTCTGTGTAATATTCACCACCTTCTGACTTATAATACTGTATGAATAATCACCGTCGTCGTTTGTCTCCCGTCCTACGATGAACTCCACCAGGGCGAGGCTCTTGTCTTGTTAGCCCACAGCAGAGACTGGCACGTATTAGGCGCTTAATAAATATTTGTAGAATGCATAAAAGAGAACTGAGGACACAAATTTACGTGAATAGATATAACCATTTTAAACGGAAGGGAACTCAATCCCAAATTGTAAATTCACTTAGAGTTAGCCTTTCAAGAAGTTGGGATATTGGCCGGGCACGGTGGCTCACGCCAGTAATCTCAGCACTCTTGGGAGGCTGAGGCGGGTGTATTGCTTGAGCTCACAAGTTCGAAACCAGCCTGACAAAAAGCAAGACCCGCCCCCTTCTCACTAAACGTAGAAAAACTGAGGCAAAAGGATTGCTTGAGCCCGAGAATTGGAGGTTGCTGTGAGCTATGATGCTATGGCACTCTACCCAAGGTGACAACTTGAGACTCTGTCTTAAAAAAAGAAAAAAAAAAAAGTAGAAATATTGATTCCAGGCTCGGCGCCTGTAGCTCAACCGGCTAGGGTGCCAGCCACGTACACCTAAGGTGGCGGGTTCAAATCCCCAGCCCGGACCACCAAACAACAATGACGGCTGCAACCAAAAAAAATAGCTGGGCGCTGTGGCGGGCGCCTGTGGCCCAGCTACTTGGGAGGCGGAGGCAGGAGACTCGCTTGAGCCCAGGAGTTGGAGGTTGCTGTGAGCTGTAATGCCACGGCACTCTACCCAGGGGGACAGCTTGAGGCTCTGTCTCAAAAAAAAAAAAAAAAGAAATATTGATTCCAGTTTCTAGAAAAGAGTAAAGTCCGGGGTGCTTTGCAAACTACAGGAACTCTGCTAATACCGGCTTCCGATAAACAACATTAACTTTGGCTTCTTAGATGTTAACCACTGAGATACGTAAAATAGAGACTGACTTAGTTTATGTTGTTGAGCTCTGGTATGGTTCTCATGTCGTTGCTCAATATTTACAGAGTCCCTATTTAGGGTTGAAAGAGAATCTTCAGTGCAGCTGGGAGTTCTCCGCAGTCACTTCCTCCTCCTCCTAGTCGTCAGAAACTAGGTGTGGGTCGTAGAGGGTAAAGTCCACCTACCAGTTCCTCAGCTGGGATGCAAAGTCTCTGCATTCCAAAGGAAGGTTTAGGATTAGAGTCATGGATCAAATCGGCCTGAGCCCTGGGGAGGGACAGCAAAAAAGGTGTGGTGGAGGCCAGGATCAGGAAAGGAATTTTTGCTCCAGGATCACACTTCCAGACCACTGGAATGGTTTTTTTAAGAGATTTCTCTTTTTTTAAATGTAGGATTGGATTGTTGAAAAGACCCAGATATTGGAAAAGTGGAAGCACCCAAACTCTTGCAGGTAATACTTTAACAATTGGGATTCTTGACCTACTTATAATGAATGCAAACAAGGGTGGTTACAAAGCACAATGAACACAGATTACAAAGAAAAACTGGAAGTCTGAATCACAATCTTCCTCATCTGTTCCTCAAGGAAGCATTGAATTTCAGGCCATAATCAGGGACAGGTGACAAAGGTGACACCGTGGTCTTTTTCCAGTGTTCCAAAGAGAAGTGGTCCCACATCTTAAGAAATGTTATAATTTGTCAAGATTGGTCAGTTTGTAAATATGGCAAAAGCAGAACATTAAAGCTGATATAATATCAAGAAATGAATAACATTGATATATATTCAAGAGGAGTTTTATTCTGCAAAAATAGGGTATAAGAAAAAGTTCTAGGTAAATTAGAGACGGTTTCATTAAAGAATTGGATTTGCACTGGCTGAGAAAGGCATCATAAGAGCAACTTCTTTCCACTTGGATACACTCATCAGTCCTTCAAACAGCCTGCCATTTCCACCGCCTGAGCTTCACTCAGGTCTGGCCTGGGTTTCCTCCGCTGTTAACTTGCCTGCCGCCCTCCCCATAAGCCTTCTGCACAGGCAGGCATTACTGGAAGTTGCCTGAGCCCAGGAAGCTATCCTGGACCCTGTCTTAAGTATTTAAAGAAAATAAAACTTTGCTTTTGTGTCACTGAAAAAAAAAAAAAAAAGAATTGGATTTGAAGCCAACTTCTTGTTCTGAGTTCTCTAAGACTCACTGCTACCACTAACAACTGCACTAAAATTGTTCCCTCAAAGATCACCTATTAAAAAAATAATGAAAAGGGGGTGATACCAGCTGAGATGGAAAGGACAAGAGATAGGAAGGATTTGGGGAGGACCTAGAAAAGGAAACATGGTAAGTTAACTTCAGAACTCACCATTTTGTTTTTTTGTTGTCGTCGTTGTTTTTTTTAAAAGACAGAGTTTTACTTTGTTGCCCTCAGTAGAGTGCTGTGGTGTCACAGACCAGACCCTATCTCCACAAAAACCTCAAAAATTAGCCAGGTATGGTATCCTACACTTGTAATCCCAGCTACTCAGGAGGCTGAGGCAGGAGGATTACTTATGCCCAGGAGTTTGTGGTTGCAGTGAGCACTGATGATGCTACTGCACTCTAGCTGGGGAACAAAGAACCTGTCTCTCACCCCTCAACAAATGAAAGTACATTATTATATCCAGTCATTAAAAAAAATTATTCTTAATTGTCTTAATTATTAACATTTGGAAACAAACCCAAAAAAGTATATTACTATATCAATAAAAGGGAAGGAGAGATGATACCTTTCCTTAAAGGAAAATGGGGTAAAAGAAAAGGAAAGTTTTATCTTTGTTAGTTTTGTTTTGTTTTTAAGAGACTTGGTTATATTTTCAGAAGAAACCTGAAGAGTGGATAAGATTCAAGAAATAGAATGCAAGGAAGAGGGAGAAAGAGACAGTCAAATAGTCAAAGCCTCAAACTTAGAGGAGGTAAGGTCTGGAACTTAAATCGGAAGAACAGATCTGAGAGAGTGGAGAGCTGAAAAAGTTGGGTCAGATAACTTTAGTTCACCACATGGCTGGACCTGCTCAAAAGAAAAGTGATGCTCCGGCTGGAGAATTTGTATACAAATTCAGTTGGAATTATTAGAAAGCCATAGGAAGGGTATGCTAAATGCCAAATCGACGGCACAAATATAATGCTACTGCAAAGTCTGTCTTTCAACTAGAATAAGGAAACATCTAAACTGGGCCTTATGAAAAGCAGGTGGGTGATATGGCCAACACAGTGTCTCACACCTGTAATCCCAGTACTCTGGGAAGCCAGAGCACATAGATTGCTTGAGCTCAAGAGTTTGAGACCAGCCTGAGCAAGAGTGAGACCCCATCTGTAAAAATAGCTGGCACTGTGGTAGGTACCTATAGTCCCCGCTACTGGGGACGCTGAGGCAAAAGGATCGTCGGGGCCCAAGACACTGAGGTTTTGTGAGCTATGATACCACAGCATTCTACCCAGGAGACAGAGTGTGACTGTCTCAAAAACAAAACAAAACAAAAACAGGTGGGTGAAGGGAGAGGAAAAAAGAGAATAAGAAATATGCAAAAACCCTGGGAGTGGAGAAACATAAAGTTTGTAGAGTGAAGTAGGAGGAGAGCCTAGACTGAGCAAAGGGATGGGAAGTAGTGGGAAGTAAGATGAAAGGTAAACTCTGGGCTAGATTTTACAAAGTCTTGACTATCGGGGAAGGAAATGTGGGCTTTATTGGTCATGGAGAGCTACTGAAAGCTCTTGAGCAAGAGAGTGGTGGTACTTCATGAAGTTAATCTGTATGAAAAAGGTAAGACAAGGCTTGAAGGGAAGAATAAGCCCTACATCCTACAATGGTGGCAAAGGGAAGGAAAAGCAAGGACCACTCATCCTGATGTCCTTTTAACATATTCCTCATCATTTTTTTTCTTGAGCTTTCTTTACAAATACTTTACTCTTCAAGGGCAATAACAACATGTAATTATACTAACACTTGGGGCTTTTCCTGGTTGAGTAAAATTTCTATTCTGAAAATGGTTAGGGAACATAGGAAGAAATGGTCACTGTATATATCTTTGGGTGGAGGATCCCTGAGAGTCCCTGAAATATATTTTGTCCCTCAGGCAGCGCCACAGAGTTTTCATGAATAGACATCACTGAAACAGAAGACTGAGTCAGGAGTTAAGACAACTCTGTTCCTTTGTTTTTTAGACAGACTCCCACCCTATGCCCTAAACAGAGTGCAATGGCATCATAGCTCACTGTAACCTGAGATTTGGGCTGTGGGCATCCTGGTACCTCAGGCTCCAGAAGCCGCTGGGATTATAGGCCCTCCCCACAGTGCCTAGCTGGGTTTCTCTTTTCTTCTTCTTCTTTTTTTCTTTAATGAGTCGGGGTCTCAGTCTCCAACTCCTGAGCTCAAGCAGTTCTCCCACCTCAGCCTTCCACAGTGCTGGGATTACAGGCATGAGCCACCACACCTGGCAAGAGATTTCTGTTCTTTTGTTTTTCTTCAAGATAGAGTTTCTGGCTCAGCGCCTGTGGCTCAAGTGGCTAAGGCACCAGCCACATACACCTAAGGTGGCAGGTTCGAATCCAGCCCAGGCCTGCCAAACAA
>NW_003852569.1:1419096-1429786 GCF_000181295.1 Otolemur garnettii
CTGGTCTTGAACTCCTGAGTTCAAGCAGTCTACCCACCTCAGCCTCCTAGAATGCTAGGATTACAGGTGTGCCCGACCAAGACCTCTGCTCTAATTTGACTTCTGGAAAAGCTATACTCCTAGCAAGTCTTCTAAAAAAATTGAAACTTAGTTTCCTCTGAGAAGGACTAAAATGATCCCAGGTTTCATAATTACATTGTTGCCTTTTGGCTTCTTGGGAGGAAAAATAGTCATGTTCTGTCTCTCAGCTATTCCTTTTATCAGCTGGGAATGGGAGTAAATGCAATCCTATCTAGTACATAACACAGTAACTGTTTGGAACAAAGAATCCCAAGAAACTTTTTCCAGTCTAATCAGTCACTCCCTGACAAGGGAAAGACTCATCCTGAAGCTCTGTGAGTCACCCCACACTCCCCACCCCCTTATCATCCCAGCTGCCCACCTCTAATGTTCTGATTAAATAAATTCCAGTAAGTTCAAAGTCTCCAGTATATATTCAAAATATCACCTAAAAAAAAAAAAAGAGCAAGAAAGGCCATGTGTTTCCAATTCTGATGAAATTAAAAGGAACAGATTCTTTCTGCATAATTTTTTCTGAGTTGTTAAAACGCTATTCTGAGGAGAGAGCCAGCTTCCCTCCACACACCCAAACAACAGCTGATCCCACCGCCCATCTCACTTCCCTCCCCTCAGCAGTGAAGGAGACAGAAGCTTGTAACTACGCACATATTCCTGAAATCCCAAGATTCCTCCAGTTCTCTCACAATCCATTGTAAGGAAAGAGTTTTAGCAGAATCACACTAATTGCTTAGGTCTTTATCTGAAGCCTTTTCAAAGCATATGTCCCCGTAATACAGACACAAGATGACATATGGAAATAGGACTGGGCCAGAAGACAAAATACCTGACATGGCAGTCATAGCACCCTTTAAGAAAAGAAAGAATCTGCCATTCAACTGCCAGAGTGCAGTTAGCTGTCAGCCTCCAGCTGCATCACCTTTAGGATCCACTATAGTGACAGAAGTAAGGCCAACTCCTCCTGGACAGCCCCTAGCCAATGACTGAACACTTATGGTGTTAGGCCCTGGCCATTTCTACCTACTGTTGGATTCCTCATATGATAATTTCTTCTCTGGAGCTTGAAAAAGTTTGCACCTTGCTTCAGGTTATACTTGTCCAGTTTTTCTTCCTACCTCTTTTCCTTTCAAAGGTATCTGATCTATATCACTATCTGAGGCTTTCTCTCCCAGTTCCTGCTTCTTTCTTCTTTATCTTTCACAAGCATTACCACCCAATAAGCCTCTCCCACTTCTAACTTTGTCTGAGCATCTGCTTCCCACCACATAAACTAACTCAGTGGTTTTCAGGAGTAGCCTGTAAAGGCAGGCAGTGAAATGGGGCTAGGGAACTTCATTACTTACAGCCTGGCTGGCAGTAAAAAACATCTCCCATGGCTCAGCGCCTGTGGCTCAAGCGGCTAAGGCGCCAGCCACATACACCTGAGCTGTTGGGTTCGAATCCAGCGCCAAACAACAATGACAACTGCAACCAAAAAATAGCCAGGCGTTGTGGCGGGCGCCTGGGAGGTGGAGGCAAGAGGTGGGCAGAGGCAGGAGAATCGCTTGAGCCCAGGAGTTGGAGGTTGTTGTGAGTTGTGATGCCACGGCACTCTACCCAGGGCAAAAGCTTGAGGCTCTGTCTCAAAAAAAAAAAAAAAAATCTCCTGGACGGTAGTGGGTACAGATAGTCTCTGAAACAAGATGGTGGCCCAGTTGCTAAAACTGTCACTGAGGGTGAAGTGGGAGAATGTCCCTGTGGTTACAGCACATCAGGATCTGGGGTAGCCAGAAGGATAACAGTGAATACGGGGACAATGCAATTGGCTGATTGCTATTAAGTTGCATTAAGCCCTGCCAAGAGATAATGAAAAGCTGAGAGTAGTGAACAAACACTGAAAATTAACTGTGAAGGTCAGAGGGCCTCTTTGATGGCTTACAAAGAGGCCCTTATCTATAGCAGTGGGAAAGCAAAAAAATCTGAAGACCAAACTCCAGACTTAGTGAGTTCCCAGAAGCAGAACTAAAAGCAGAGTCAGGGTGCTGACTGAGGAAACCTGGGACCCTGACCCATAGAATGGAGATATCAGGGTGGGTGCCCCCAAAGAGTTTGGCTTCATACACTCCTATGTTTTTGTTTTTTTGGCCAGGGCTGGGTTTGAGCCCACCACCTCCCGTGTATGGGGCCGGCGCCCTACTCCTTTGAGCCACAGGCACTGCCCCCTACACTCCTATGAACCTTCAAAGCCTTAAGAGGGAACTCACCTCTCCCTATTAAGAGCTAGAATTCTCAGGCCAGGGGCGGTGGCTCACACCTCTAATCCCAGCACTAGGGAGGCCCAGACGGATAGATTCCCTGAGCTGACCAGTTCAAAATCAGCCTGAGCAAAAGCAAGACCCCTGTCTCTAAAAATAGCCCGGTGTGGCTCGGTGCCTGTAGCTCAAGTGGCTAAGGTGCCAGCCACATACACCTGAGCTGGAAGGTTCAAATCCAGCCCAGACCCACCAAACAACAATGATGCCTGCAACCAAAAAATAGCCAATGGCATTGTAGCAGGTGCCTGTAATCCCAGCTACTTGGGAGGCAGAGGCAGGAGACTCGCTTGAGCCCAGGAGTTGGAGGTTGCTGTGAGCTGTGATGCCACAGCACTCTACCCAGGGTGACAGCTTGAGGCTCTGTCTCAAAAAAAAATACCCAGGTATTGTGGTGGGCGCCTGTAATCCCAACTACTTGGGAGGCTGAGGCAAGAGAATCGCTTAAGTCCAAGAGTTTGAGGTTGCTATGAGCTGTGACAGTACAGCACTCTATTGAAGGTGACAAAGTGAGACTTTGTCTCCCCCCACCCCCAAAAAAGAGCTAGAACTCTCTCCTTGTGGGAAGACACTGCAAAGGCCTTTCTTCTCTCAGAATCTGCTTACTGGACTGGGCTCAGTGGCTCACAACTGTAATCCCAGCACTATGGGAGGCCAAGGAGGGAGGATGCTTTGAGTTCAGGAGTTCAAGACCAGCCTGAGCAAGAGCAAGACCCCCATCTCTACTAAAAATAGGAAAATTAGCTGGGCCTAGTGGCAGGCACCTGTAATCCCAGCTATTTGAGAGGCCAAGGCAAGAGAATTACTTTAGCCCTAGAGTTTGAGGTTTCTGTGAGCTATGATGTCATGACACTCTACCCAGGATGACAGTGAGACTCTGTCTTACAGAAATTAAAAGACCTTAATTAGGGATAAGTTACAGCATACTCTGGCAAGAACCTGCTAGGCCCAATAAGGGAAGAAAGGGACTATACTAGGTGGGCGAGGTGGCTCATGTTTCTAATCCCAGCACTCTGGGAGACTGACGCAGGTGGATCACTTGAGCTCAGAAGTTCATTCACTGAATTAGCTCACTCCCTGAGTAAAAGTGAGACCCTGTGTCTACTAAAAATAGAAAAACTAGGCAGGTGCCTATAGACCCAGCTACTCAGGAGGCTGAGGCAAGAAGATAGCTTGAGCCCAAGAATTTGAGGTTGCTGTGAGCTATGACTCCATGGCACTCTACTACCGAAGGCAGCAAAGTGAGAGTCTAGCTAAAAGAGAGAAAGAGAGAGAAGGAAGGGAAGGGAAGGGAAGGGAAGAAAAGGACTATACCCTAAAGCATCTGCAAGAACTAGCCAACATGTAGTGAGGGGACAGGTACTTGTGGGATTAGATTTCAATGATGCTTAATCAAGAGGATAAAGAGTGGATAATGGAGAGTTTATTGAGTTGGGGGCAACTTTCTTGGGATAGAATTTAACTTTCTGGTAAGGACCTGCCCCAGAGGCTCCTAGAAGTCATAAGTCTTTTTTTTCTTTTTATTTTTTTGAGACAGAGTGTCAAGCTGTTGCCCTGGGTAGAGTGCTGTGGCATCATAGCTCACAGCAACCTCCAACTCCTGGGCTCAAGCGATTCTCCTGCCTCTGCCTCCCAAGTAGCTGGAACTATAGGCGCCCACCACAATGCCTGGCTATTTTTTGGTTGTAGCCATCATTGTCGTTTGGTGGGCCCAGGCTGGATTCGAACCTGCCAGCTCAGGTGTATGTGGCCGATGCTTTAGCCACTTGAGCTACAGGCGCTGAGCCAATAATTTTTCTTTCTTTTTTTTTGAGACAGAGTTTCACTATGTCGCCCTCAGTAGAGTGCTGTAACGTCACAGCTCACAGCAACCTCCACCTGTTGAGCTTAAGCGATTCTCTTGCCTCAGCCTCCCAAGCAGCTGTGACTACAAGTGCCCACCAACAACAAAAGCCCAGATTTTTTTTGTTGCAATTGTCATTGTTGTTCAACTGGCCTGGGCCAGGTTTGAACCCTCCAGCCTGCATGTATGTGCCTGGCACTGTTAACATTGTGTGTTGGGGTCCCTTTGTGGATGCCACCTATCAGGGCCCCAGATGGTTTGGTCTCTGGCCCCAGCCTATCTAGCTGTGTTCTGGGATAGACTGCTAGCTCAGGAACAATTGCTCTTAGATGCCTATTTACTTTAGCGACGGGGGTGGGGGTGTTGGGAGGGTGGGGGGATGGGGGATGGGGGAGAGATAGTCTTTGAGAGAGTAAAGCAGTCTTAGAAAGATAGGTCTTAGTCTTTAGCAGAGCTTAGTGATCTTCAGCAGAAAGACACCACACTGGCGTTCTACAGGCAGGAGAGGAGATAGAGTCAGAGTGACCGTCTGTGATAGAATTAGCTCACTCCCGACTGCCTGCTCCTCCAGCCTACTATAAGGTTGATCTCATGCCTCTCAACACCACAGGTATAGAGAATGACAATTCACCAATGCTCTCATCTCGCGAGCTCTCTCATGCTTGTTACGAGAGCTAAATCCCTCCCCCATGCCCTTTCCACCAAGGTATTCCATTATTGAGCTATACAGATGTTTCTTTTTTTTTTTTTGAGACAGAGCCTCAAGCTGTCCCCCTGGGTAGAGTGCCGTGGCATTACAGCTCACAGCAACCTCCAACTCCTGGGCTCAAGCGAGTCTCCCGCCTCCGCCTCCCAAGTAGCTGGGACCACAGGCGCCCGCACAACGCCTGGCTATTTTTTTTTTGGTTGCAGCCGTCATTGTTGTTTGGCGGGTCCGGGCTGGGGATTCGAACCTGCCACCTTAGGTGTATGTGGCTGGCGCCTTAGCCGGTTGAGCTATAGGCGCCGAGCCAGATGTTTCTTGTAACTCTCACTTCTCCTAGCCATAGGATATACAGGCTGCTACAACTGTGCTACAGGCCCCGAGCCAATTCTTGTTGAGTGAAGGTCAAATGCCTGAATTGCCATAGCAATAGGGGAAAGAATAGACTGACTGGCTCAGTGAAGTGTGTGGCATGAATCAGTTCTTTTTTATTATTATTATTATTATTGGCCGGGGCTGGCTTTAAACCTGCCACCTCTGGAATATGGGGCCGGCACCCTACCCTTTTGAGCCACAGGGGCCGCCCATGAATCAGTTCTAAGAGGCCGGAGCCCTACCAAAAATGTTTCTTCCATAGGAGGCCCAGAGAACTCCATTTATGAAAACCATCAGGAATGCACTGGTGAGAGAAGTACCAGCATCACTAAGAAGCTCAGTGGTGGCTTTCTCCTGTAGGCCAGAGCTATCAGGAAAGGAGGTTGCCACAGGCTTTGCTCTTTAATAGCAACTAGGTGGTGGAGTCTGGAAGTGATAAAGGCTAATGGGAGCTCTTAATCTCTAGAAGCCTGGGGACAGGGTTTACAATTATCATAGTGACTGGTAAGGTCAGAGTGACAGTCAAGGGGGCTGGACAGGAAGAGTTGTATGGATGATTATTAGAACATGGCATCCCTAAGGGCAAAGTAGTTGGTCAGTCAAAGCAAGGATATTGTTGGATATAGGGAATCAAAAGAAAGCAAGAATGGATGAGCATGGACCTAAGGGTGGAGATGCCCATGAGAAAGCATATTCCTTTTCTGGAATATGCTCTGAGTTAGTTTTCAGGCCTAAAACTCATTGACTATAGAGGTGGACAGGTCCCCAAAGACTGGCAACACTATGATAAGTATATGCTGTAATGATTCCCAGCCCTTCCCAAAAGGGACTAGTAACTGCTTACTCAGGTGAATATACACCTGAGCATTTAGAGGACTGTTAACACAGGATTGAATTGGCACTGATCCCTGGACACCCAAATGTCATCTTTCCCTCCCCTGTTGGAGCAGGTAATAGAATCCTAGCCAAAGTCCAGCTTGTAGCAGACCCACCCATCTCTTCGGCAGTCTGGACTTTCAGAACACTTGCAGGATGCTGATTTGATCCATCACAGCATGGCATCATGCATGGAAGATAATCCCTGAAATTCAAAAACTTCACATGTCAGTAAAGTTTTTAGGAAGACAGTGCTTAAGGGGCAAGGCAGGACATCATTCTAAAGTAAAACACAGCTTGCTGCATCTTGCAGCCCGTGCCACAAAGAGGGGACCAGATGGGTGGGTCTCTTCCAGTTCTGAAGGCAACGCTTCCCACACTAGAAACACTCCTCTGACACATATACTGGGTGGCACAAAAGATGGCCAGCCCTGAGTGGCACGTGAAGCAGGAAAGGAATAACCCCACTAATTTCACTCCAAGTGACCGACTAGGGGACTTTGTACTTTCTCTTTCTGCATGCTGGGTTCTGCAGAGTTAGAAATTCTGATCCCTACAGGGCCATTGTCTTTCTAGCTACAGTCACATTGAATTATATGCTAGGGCTGCCACTTGGAAGTTTTGAAGTCCTTGTGCATAGAGATCACCAGGCAGGAAGAAACATTACCACATTGTTGGGAATCACTGATGCTGACCAGAAGACGTAGGGCTGCAGTTGTAGACTTGGAGTGGGGAGGAATGGATATGGGGACTCTCTTGGGCATTTCTTTTCTTTCTTTTTTTTTTTTTTTTTGGAGACAGAGCCTCAAGCTGTCCCCCCTGGGTAGAGTGCTGTGGCATCACAGCTTACAGCAACCTCCAACTCCTGGGCTAAGCGAGTCTCCTGCCTCAGTCTCCCAAGTAGCTGGGACCACAGGCACCTGCCACAACGCCCGGCTATTTTTTGGTTGCAGCCATCATTGTTGTTTGGCGGGCCTGGGCTGGATTCGAACCTGCCACCTTGGGTGTATGTGGCTGGCGCCTTAGCCCTTGAGCCACAGGCGCCGAGCCGGGCATTTCTTGATATTACTTTGCTTAGATCTGACTAAGAATAGATAAGTGCCTCAGTCGCCCTAGCATCAGGGAAGCCACTGAGACTAGTAGAGGTGGTAGCTGAGGGCAGGGGATCTAGAATGGAAGGGAATATGAGCACCAGGGACAGACTTGAGACCAGCTGCAGAAATGGCAGCTGTATAATAGTTCACCAACCTGCCTCACCGAACTCTTTTTTTTTTTTTTTTTTTTGCGACTGAGTCTCACTTTGTCACCCCAGGTAGAGTGCTGTGGCATCACAGTTTACCACAGCCTCAAACTCATGGGCTCAAGTGATTCTCTTGCTTTGGCCCCCCAAGTAGCTGGGACTACAGGAGCCCACCACAATACCTGACTATTTTTTAGAGATAGGTCTCTCTCTAGCTCAGGCTAGTCTCCAACCTGTGAGCTCAGGCAATCTGCCGGCCTCGGCATCCCAGAGTGCTAGGATTCCAGGCATGAGGCACCGTGCCTGGCCACCAAACTTTTTAACAGGAAGAGAGACCCACATGAACCCTTACCCGTTATGTATGGAGAAGTGAACCCACATGATATTGGGGGTGCTGATGGTAATGGAGGTGCCCTGCGTGAATTCCCTTCCAGGAAGAACATTCTGTTCCGCTGCCAGGAGTGCAGTTACTTCACAGCATCCAACTGCAGCAACCTCGGGCTTCACTATTATGTTCAAGTAGACCGCACACTTCCTAGGCAGCCCTCAGAGATGTCTGAGCATGGTGTTCAGACTAGAGCCTGGCCATTCCTGCTCAACATGGGACTCCTCTGCAGCTTTGCCCCAGACCTCCCCACTGCATTGACTGAGACTTTGTCAGATCTGCACCATGACATAGGCTCCCTTACTGGGTCCTGTTTCTGCTGCCTTTTATAATTTTTTTAAGACTTCTTTTTTTTTTTTGAGACAGAGTTTCACTTTGTCACCCTCAGTAGAGTTCTGTGCCATCACAGCTCGCAGCAACCTCCAACTTCTGGGCTTAGGTGATTCTCTTGCCTCAGCCTCCTGAGTAGCTGGGAGTATAGGCACCTGCCACAACACCCGGCTATTTTTTTGTTGCAGTTCAGCCGGAGCTGGGGCTTGAACCCACCATCCTTGGTACATGGGGCCGGCGTCCTACCCACTGAGCCACAGGTACCGCCAAAACTTTTGTGTTTTTGAGACAGGGTCACCCAGGCTTGAGTGCTATGGCATCGTAGCTCACAGCAACCTCAAACTCCTGGGTCCAAGCAATCATCTTCCCTCAGCCTCCCAAGTAGCTGGGACTATAGGCGCCTGCCACAATGCCTGGCTAGGTTTTCTACTTTTAGTAGAGGTGGGGTATCGCTCTTGCTCAAGCTGGTCTCTAATTCCTGAGCTCAAGCAATCCACCTGCCTTGGCCTCCCAGAGTGAGGGATTAAAGGCGTGGGCCACCATGCCCAGCCATCCTCTCCCTTTGTCTTTCACAGGCATTTTCTCCAATAAATTTCTTCTAGTCCTAATTTTGTCTCAGCATCCGTTTCTCAGAGAATCTAAGACAACACATTGGGTAATAAAATAATATTAAACAGAAAAAATTAAAACTACATATATGTATATGTGCATGTGTGCATATATACACACACACAATAGAAATGGTTGGGGTTTTTTTAGAGACAGTCTCACTTTATCGCCCTCAGTAGAGTGCTGTGGTGTCACACAGCTCACAGCAACCTCTAACTCCAAGGCTTAGGGGATTCTCTTGCCTCAGCCTCCAGAACAGCTGGGACTACAGCTGCCCACAACAAGGCCCAGCTATTTTTTGTTGTTGTTGTTGCAGTTTGGCTGGGGATGGGTTCGAACCCGCCACCCTCGGTATACGGAGTCAGCGCCCTACCCACTGAACTACAGGCATCACCCAATATAAAGGTTTTCTAAATTTTTATTTATATAGATGAGACCTGGAAGAAGAAAACAAATAAAACTGGTTGATCTATTAAGTAGAGAAAAATGATAGTTCATGTTTCTAAAAAATGAATTGATAGTTCAAATAAAACTGGTTGATCTATTAAGTAGAGAAAAATGATAGTTTACGTAAAAAAAATGAATTTGTTTACATTTCTTTCATTGTTGACATAATGTTCTTTATGCATTAGACAAAAATAAGCACCATGCCTAGCTATTTTTTGGTTGCAGCCATCATTGTTGTTTGGTGGGCCCCAGCTGGATTCGAATCTGCCAGCTCAGGTGTATGTGGCTGGCGCCTTAGCGGCTTGAGCCACAGGTGCCGAGCTTCCTGGCTATTTTTAGAGATGAGATCTCACTCTGGCTCAGCCTGGTCTCGAACCGGTGAGCTCAGGCAATTCACCCACTTCAGCCTCCCAGGTGTTTTTTTCTTTCTTTTATTTTTTTTTGGAGACAGAGCCTCAAGCTGTCACCCTGGGTAGAGTGCTGTAGCATCACAGCATCACAGCATCACAGCTCACAGCAACCTCCAACTCCTGGGTTTAAGCAATTCTCTTGCCTCAGCCTCCCAAGTAGCTGGGACTATAGGTGCCCGCTACAATGCCTGGCTATTTTTTGGTTGCAGCCGTCATTGTTTTGGTGGGCCCAGGCTGGATTCGAACCCGCCCCTCAGGTGTATGTGGCTGGCGCCTTAGCCGCTTGAGTCACAGGCCTGAGCCAAGGTATTATTTTTATTATTGGCTGAGGTCCCAGATATAAGGAAGTTGATCAGTCAACAAATCTTTATTGAGTACCTACTGTGTGTCAGGTACCATTTATCTTAATATTCTATGGATGTTATAACAAATTACCACAAATTTAGTGTCTTAAAACAATACAATTTATTATTTTACAGTTCTGGAGGTCAGAAATCCTACAATCAAATTGATAGCAGGTCTGTGTATTCCTTCTGGAAACTCTAGGAGAAAATATAGAACTTTTAAAGATTTTTCTGGAAGGGCGGCGCCTGTGGCTCAGTAAGTAGGGTGCTGGCCCCATATACGAAGGGTGGTGGGTTTGAACCCAGCCCCAGCCAAAACTGCAACAAAAAAATAGCCAGGCGTTGTGGCGGGCACCTATAGTCCCAGTTATTCTGGAGGCTGAGGCAAGAGAATCGCCTAAACCCAGGAGCTGGAGGTTATTGTGAGCTATGATGCCACAGCACTCTACCAAGGGGGACATAGGGAGACTTTCTCTAAAAAAAAAAAAAGATTTTTCTGGAAAATCCTTGCCTTTTCTAGCAGCTAAAATCTTCTTCCTTCCTTGGCTCATGGCCCCTTGTACCTTTGAAACCAGTAGCATAGCCTTGTTAACGAAGTTAGCTAGGGTCTGTCTCTAAACTTTGAGTTCCTATGTAACAAACTGCAACCTACCTTAGAAGTATAACTATAGGCTCGGCGCCTATAGCTCAACCGGCTAAGGCGCCAGCCACGTACACCTAAGGTGGCGGGTTCGAATCCCCAGCCCGGACCCGCCAAAC
>NW_003852569.1:1431432-1436952 GCF_000181295.1 Otolemur garnettii
AAAAAAGAGAGAGAGAGAATCACCTAAGCCCAGGAGTTGGAGGTTGCTGTGAGCTATGTGATACCACGGCACTCTACTGAGGGCGACAAAATAAGACTTTGTCTCTACAAAAAAAAATTCTTGTGATTATACTGGGCCCACCTGGATAATCCAGAATGATTTCCCCATCTCAAGATCCTCAACTCAATCACATCTGCAAAATTCCAGGGTTTGGATGTGAACATCTTTGGAAGGACCTTATTTTCTATGATTGTGGCAATAGGTTGTGAATACAGGTGATTTCTACTCCCATGGAGGTTCTATCCTAATATAGGAAAGACAGGTAATAAAAAGGTAAATTAATACTTTCAGATGGTGATAAATGTTATATAGGTTTTTCTTTTTTTTTTTTTTAGAGACAGAATTTCAAGCTATTGGCTATCACCCTGTAGAATGCTGTGGCATCACAGCTCACAGCAACCTCCACCTCTTGGGCTTAAGTGATTCTTTTGCCTCAGCCTCCCAAGTAGCTGGGACTACAGGTGCCCACCACAATGCCCAGCTATTTTTTGGTTGTAGTTGTCATTACTGTTTGGAAGGCCCAGGCTGGATTCAAACCCACCAGCTCCAGTGTACGTGGCTGGCGCCCTAGCCACTTGAGCTACAGGTGCTGAGCCTATAAAGACATTTTAAAACAGTAACATGATGGTGACTAAGTGGAGAAAGGTCAAGGAAGTCTCTTTGGGAGATGGCTTTTGAGCTAAAGCCTGAATGATTAGAAGTAATGACTGGCTCCCTTGGCTTCATTTCCCTGGAGCTCTTTGGAGACTTTTAGTAAATTTGGGCTTGTTAGTTCAGTACATTAACTGACTTTTACCCTCTCACTCATGAATGAGCTTTATTAAGCAGACTAGTTCCAATTTACAAAGTAAATATTGATTGGTAATTCCCATCCTAGGGAGTTTTATCTTTAACTGCTCTAAATTTCAAGCTGAGATCAAGAACTAATACTGTAGGATTAAGATCAATACCCAGCACTGTTTTATGCATATTATCTGGCATGAAAGTCCTAGGACTGCAATTGTGGGGACCAAATTGGGAGTAATTTAAATCCTTAGCCACTTAAATTTAATTCCTTTGGAAATAATTTCTAAAATCTCTTCAGAAAAGTTTACAGTGAATTTTCTTCAGAAAAGGACAAGGAAATCAGGCACTAGATACTTCTATATGTGTCATACTGGTGTCTCACAAGCTTTGTATCATATTGGGGGGACACTAGGGTCAACAGAATGGCAGAACAACTGGCTTCCTAAGAGAAAGTTGTCTTTCTCTCTGGGCTGTGAAAAGGGAGATTCCCTGTAGATTGAAGGAGACACAGACAGGTCCAGGAGACTCAACCCACTAAAGAAAGAATTATAAGAAGTTTACAAAAAGAACATAACAAGGCCGGAGTGGTGGCTCACACCTGTAATCCTAGCACTCTGGGAGACCGATGTTGGTGGATTGCCTGAGCTCATGATTTCAAGACCAGCCTAAGCCAGAGCCCGAGCCAGACCTCATCTTTAAAAAAAATAGGTGGGCATCATGGTGGGTGCCTATAGTCCCAGCTACTTGAGAGGCTAAGGCAAGAGAATTGCTTAAGCCTGAGAGTTAGAGGTTGCTGTGAGCTGTGATGCTACAGCACTCTAGTGAGGACGACAAAAAAAAAAAAAAAGAACATTACATTCTCACCCTAGGAGGAAAAGACTTTTTCCTCCTCAGTTCTGTCTCCCAGGAGAGGAATATACTAGTTTATCCTGGTATGGCTAGAATTCTACAATGATATTCTGTATCTAGTCTCCCTAGGCTGTTCTTGTTTTTCCAAAAATAATTACTTGATTTTTTTTTTCCTTTTTGAGACAGAGTCTCACTGTGTCACCCTGGGCAGAGTGCTGTGGTGTCACAGCTCACAGAAACCTCAAACTCTTGGGCTTAAGCGATTCTCTTGCCTCAGCCCAAGTAGCTGGGACTACAGGCTCCTGCCACAATGCCTGGCTATTTTTTGTTGTTGTTGTTGTTGCAGTTGTCATTGTTGTTTAGCTGGCCTGGGCTGGGTTTGAACCCTCCAGCCTAGGTGTATGTGGCTGACGCCCTACCCACTGAGCTATGGGCACTGCCTAATTACTTGATTTTATTTCAAAATGACTCTCTTTGATCACAAATATGAGATACTTATATATGTAAGTAAATAAATCAAATATCCAAATTCTGAGGTTACAAAAAGTTTCTGTATAAGATTCTTCTTTTCCTTTTGGTAAACAACTTTATTGAGGTATGGTTGACATCCAGTGAACCACACAATGTAAAGTGTGCAATTTGATAGTTCTGACATGTGTGAAATCTTCACCACAATGAAGATGATGAGCATACCCATCCATGAGGGTGGGGTGAGGGTGGATATACCCTCTCTGGTTTGACCTCTTATTATCAGCTCACAAATTTGTGCTCTGTGTAATGTGGCAAGATGAGTCATTCATAAAAAATTTTCTTCTACAAAAAGTGGGCAGGAAAGAAAAAACAACTTCCCACACACTTGGCAGTTAATCAGTAGCTCATTAACCTAAATCATGTCACTACACTGTCACTTTTCTTTCTTCATTGTACACAGAGCTCCGTTGGAATGCAAAGGGCTGGGAAAAGCAGCCAGCTAGTGTCCTAGGCCAACTCTCAGCTACCAGCATGGAAGCAGGAGGGGATTCTGCCCTCTGTTCCCTAACAGGCCTGCCCTCTGCAGTCCATCCTCAGAGTATCCCATTCAGCCCCAGGCTGTCAGGCAGGAGCTCCTTCCTTATTTCTAGCTCCTCAGTCTTCCCTGAGGTCTAAGAGGAAGAGACACTAACCCCTCTTTCTAAGGCCAGTCTCCCTGAGTGTGTAGACTAACTCCCCATCTTCTCCATCCTTACCGATGCTTGTCACACACCTACCAAGTGCCAGGCATTGTTCTAGGCACTCAAAATACATCAGAAGTCAAAACAGACAGTACCCCCTACTTCCATGAGTTCACATCCTAGCAAAGTTGGGAAACTAAATGCTAGAATCTAAGTTTCACCTTCTGAAAGTAACTCGTGAGTTACTTTCCTTCTCCCCATAAACGTGCATGGAAGAACCTTATCCAAATCATCTTGCAGCTCGTAGCTTTGCTCCTATTTCATTCCTTTGTCTTCGCCACTTCTAAACAGTTTGTACCCAGTGCCTCTGCTCTGCACTTGTTCACACTCTTTCCTTCTTGGGTTCTGTCACCTGTATTCTTCCACAGCTCCTGCCCCTCCCCTTTCTCTTCTGTGGGTACTTCTGTCCCCTAACTTTCTTTTCCTCTGCCCTGCACTCTTCTCCCTCAGTGGCTCATTCACTCTCAGGCTTTCTATTGCCTCCTACAAAAGCAGACATCTCCACTTTCTTTTTTTTTTTTTCTTGAGACAGAGTCTCATCCTATCGCCTGGGCTAAAGTGCTGGGTGTGAGCACAGCTCACAGCAACTTCAGACTCCTGGATTCAAGCAATCCCCTTGCCTCAGTCTCCCAAGTAGCTGGGACTACAGGCTCCTGCCACAACATCCTGCTAATTTTTTTATTTTTAGTGGAGATGGGGTTTTGCTTGCTCAGGCTGGTCGCTAACTCCTGAGCGCACATGGTCCACCTACCTAAGCCTCCACGAACGTAGGATTACAGGTGTGAGCCACCGTACCTGACCTCAAATTTCCACTTTCAACACTGACCTCTCATTCTTGCTTTTATTTTATTTTATTATTATTATTTTTTAATGGAGACAGAGCCTCACTTTGTGTCCTTCAGTAGAGTACATAGCTCACAGCAACCTCTGCCAACCCCTGGGTCCCTGGCTCTAAGTGATTCTCTGGCCTCAGCCTCCCACATAGCTGGGATTACAGGTGCCTGCCAGAACGCCCAGCAATTTTTGGTAGAGATGGGGTCTCACTCTGGCTCTCACCCTGGCTCATGCTGGTCTCAAACCTCTGAGCACAGGTGATCCCGCCTCGGCCTCCCACAGTGCTGGGACAACAGGCATGAGCCTGACCTCTCATTCTTGAGCCAAATCTGTGTTTCCAAGTTTCTCTAGGACTTCTTCACGTGTGCCTCTCACTTTTACTTAGGACACAGACAAGCCAAGCACATTCATTCCCCAATATTTCAGCACTTCTTCTCAACTTCCCTTCCCTGCTTAGTATAGGCCCCAATATTAGAAGGAGCAAATCCTTGCTTAGAATAGTACTAGCTATGGAGAACACTCACTGGCTACCCTGAGTAAGGGGAAAATGGAAATAAATAAGTACAAAGCAAGTTTATGGGCACATGTGGGGTAACCTCAACCTTTGACAAAGACTAGAAAGTAAAATTTGGCTCCAAACACCTACCATTGCTAGGTTGGTCAGAGACCAAAAACAGCCATGTGCAGGGCACTTGGAGAAGAGGAGGATTCCTGACAGCCTCAGAGAAGGAGGATTGAAGCAGGAGGGAGGATGGGGAGAGGGAGTGTACGCCTGGAAAACACACAAAGTGCTTTCTTTATTCTCTACTCAACAAGGATCAACACAAACAGAAGACTTCCAAGACCAGATGGACTAACAAACAAGCAGTTTTGCAGCAGACACCAGCTGGGTGTCCTCAGTTGTTTCCAGCACTATCTACCTCCTCTTTGGGTTCAATTAATTTGCTGGAGCACCTTGCAGAACTGAGGGAACACTTAGGTTTTACCAGTTTATTAGGTTATCACAAAGGATACAAATGAAGAGATACAGAAAGTGAGGGTCCCAGAGACTTCATGCCCTCCAGGGGTTCAGCTGTCTGGAAGCTCACTGAACCCTATCCTCTGGGGCCCTTTATGGAGACTTCACCGGATAGGCATGATTGAAGCTTGGACAACAGTGTCAAAATGTAACTGAACAAAAAGGTCATGATGAATGAAGAAACCCAGCAAGACCCTCCTGCTCAGCCCAGCAAGGCTGCCAGCGCAGGTTTGTCTGGCCTCTCTGTGCCACATTCCTTCCTCCAGGGCATGAGGAGAACTTTCTCTGGAATGAGGGTCTTATGACCTACAATCAGATTAGAGTCCTTCCTTGGACAGGTGAAAGGAGGCCAGGAGAGAACAGAGAAAGAAATTCTGTTTCCTGAAACCTGCTCCTAACTCTGAAGTGCCCCAACTTTATACCAAAGGCTTGTAACAAGGGCTATGGGAGTCATGAACCAGGAATTGTGTGGGGAAAAAAAAAAAAGTATAGGCTCAGCACCTGTGGCTCAAGTGGCTAAAGTGCCAGCCACAAACACCTGAGCTGGCAGGTTCAAATCCAATCCAACCCAGGCCCACCAAACAACAATGACGGCTGCAACCAAAAAATAGCCAGGCGTTGTGGCCCGCGACTGTAGTCCCAGCTGCTTGGGAAGCAGAGGCAGGAGAATTGCTTGAGCCCAGGAACTGCAGGTTGCTGTGAGCTGTGATGCCACAGCACTCTACCCAGGGCAACAGCTTGAGGCTCTGTCTCAAAAAAAAA
>NW_003852569.1:1437730-1440436 GCF_000181295.1 Otolemur garnettii
AAAAAAAAAAAAAAAAGCTAAGGAAATCTGGTAAACTCTGGACATTAGTTAACAGTAATGTGTCAGTATTGGTTCAATAACTGTGACAAATGGGGCCAAGCATAGTGGCTCACACATATAATCCTAGGCCAAGGTGGGTAGTGCTTGAGTTCACAAGTTCAAGACCAGCCCGAGTAAAAGCAAAACCCCCTCTCTACTAAAAATAGAAAACTGAGGCAAGAGGATCGCTTGTGCCCAAGAGTTGAGGTTGCTGTGAGCTATGATGCTATGGCACTCTACTGAGGGTGACAGCTTGAGACTCTGTCTCAAAAAAATGAAAAATAGGCAGCACCTGTAGCTCAGTGGGTAGGGCACCGGCCACAAGCTCCAGGGCTGCCAGGGCTGGTGGGTTTGAACCCAGCATAGGTCTGCTAAAACAAAAAAATAGCTGGGCATTGTGCTGAGCACCTGTAGTCCCAGATACTCGGGAGGCTGAGGCAAGAGAATCACTTCAGCCCAAGAGTTTGAAGTTGCTATGAGCCATGACGCAATAGCACTCTACCAAGGGCAAAAAAGTACGATAAAAATAAATAAATAAATATGGCTCAGCACCCGTAGCACAGTGGTTATGGTGCTGGCCACATACACCAAGGCTGGCGGGTTCAAACTCAGCCCAGGCCAGGTAAACAACGATGACAGGTGGGTGGTGCCTGTGGCTCACTGAGTAGGGCAACAGACCCATATATCAAGGGTGGTGGGTTTGAACGTGGCCTTGGCCAAACTGCAACAAAACATAGCCTGGTGTTGTGGCAGGTGCCTGTAGTCCTAGCTACTCAGGAGGCTGAGGCAAAAGAATTGCCTAAGCCTTAGAGCTGAAGGTTGCTGTGAGCTGTGACATCACAGCACTCTGCTGAGGGCAACAAAGTGAGACTCTGTCTCTAAAACAACAACAACAACAACAATGGCAACTGCAACAAAAAAATAGCCGGGAGTTGTGCCGGGCGCCTGTAGTCCCAGCTACTTGGGAGGCTAAGGAAAGAGAATCACTTAAGCCCAAGAATTTGAGGTTGCTGTGAGCTGCGACATCACAGCACTCTACCCAGGGTGACATAGGGAGACTCTGTCTCAAAAAGAAGAAAAATAGGCTCAGCACCTGTAGCTCAAGCAGCTAAGGCACCAGCCACATACACCAGAGGTGATGGGTTCAAACCCAGCCCGGGTCTGCCAAACAACAAATGACAACCACAACCAAAAAATAGCTGGTGTTGTGGCAGTGCCTCTGGTCCCAGCTACTGGGGAGGCTAAGGCAGGAAAATTGTTTGAGCCCGGGAGTTGGAGGTTGCTGAAGCTTCATGACACAGTACTCTACCCAGGGCAACAGCTTGAGACTCTGTCTCAATAAATAAATAAATAAATAAATAATAAATTAAATAAATAAATAATAAGCTCAATGCCTATAGCTAAGTGGTTAGAGCGCCAGCCACATACACTGAGGCTGGTGGGTTTGAACCCAGCTCAGGCCCGGTAAACAGCAATGACAACTGCAACAACAACAATAACAACAAAATAGCCGGGCGTTGTGGTGGGTGCCTGTACTCCCAGCTACTCAGGAAGCTGAGGTAAGAGAATTGCTTAAACCCAAGAGTTTGAGGTTGCTGTGATCTGTGACACCACAGCACTCAAAGAAGGGTGACATAGTGAGACTCTGTCTCAGAAAAAATAAAATAAAATAAAATAAAAATTGTGACAAATGTAGCATGCTTGTGTATGATGTTAATAATAGGGGAAACTAGGTAGGGGGCATACAAGAACCCTCTGGACTATCTTTGCAAATTTTTTTTTTTTGGTAGGTTTTGGGGCCGGGGCTGGGTTTGAACCCACCACCTCCAGCATATGGGGCCGGCATCCTACTCCTCTGAGCCACAGGCGCCTTCCTATCTTTGCAAGTTTTCTGCAAATCTGAAACTATTCTTCAACCGTTCATTAAAGCTGGGTGGCACATGCCTATATCCCTAGCTACTTTGGAGCTTTCCTTGAGCCCAAGAGTTTGAGGCTGAAGTGCATGTGAGTGCTCCCGTGAGTAGCCAGTGCATTCCAGCTTGGGCGACATAGTGCGATCCCATCTCTCTCTCCAAAAAAAAAAAAAAAAGATAGACAAATAAATAAATAAAAGCAATAAATGTTGATGGATTCTTTATTCTGGAGCTTTGGCTTCCTAAGCTCACAGGAAAGGACCTATCAGTGGGGGGACCCCTGCTGGAAGAGTCTATTAAGGACACTAATATTATCCTGAAACCTGAAAACATTAGGGTTACTTTTTTTTTTTTCCAGACTGATATAAGGGTACAAATGATTAGGTTACTTTGCTTGCACTTAACATCTGTTACAACAGATGCGTGGAAGGATTTGGGTTACTTTGTGATGTCTGCCTCGCCCAGATCCTCTATACCTAGCTGTCATTGAGTGCTGTTGACTGAAATTTAAAATATCCTTCACCTAGAACTTTTAGTGCATAAAATCAAAAGCTTTATTTCTGTATAGGGAAAAAATACTGCATTTAAAATCAAAAGACTTGGCTCGGCGCCTATAGCTCAACCGGCTAAGGTACCAGCCACGTACACCTAAGGTGACAGGTTCGAATCCCCAGCCCGGACCCGCCAAACAACAATGACGGCTGCAACCAAAAAATGGCCGGGCGTTGTGGCGGGCGCCTGTGGTCCCAGCTAC
>NW_003852569.1:1440786-1444117 GCF_000181295.1 Otolemur garnettii
AGCCCAGGAGTTGGAGGTTGCTGGAGCAACTCCGCTGCACTCTACCGAGGGCGAAAAAGTGAGACTCTGTCTCTACAAAAAAAAAAAAAAAAAAAATCCTGAAAGAAAAGAAAGAAAGAAAGGAGGCTGAGCTTTTCCAGGTGGCTCATGCCTGTAATCCTAGCACTCTGGAAGGCTAAGGCAGGGCTGCTTAAGCTCAAGAGTTCAAGACCAGCCTGAGCAAGAGCAAGACCCTATCTCTACTGAAAACAGGCATTCTGGCGGACCACTATATTCCCAGCTGAGAATAGGAGGCTGAGGCAAGAGGATCACTTGAGCCCAAGAGTTTGAGGTTGCTGTGAGGTATGATGATGCCACAGCACTCTACCCAGGATAACAAAGTGAGACTCTGTGAGGAAGGGAGGGAGAAAGGGACGGACAGGAGGAAGAGGAGGAAAGAAAGAAAGGGAAGGAAAGGAAAGGAAAAAAGAGAAAAGAAAAGAAAAGAAATGAAATGAAATGAAAAAAGCCAGTCACAGTGGCTCACCCTGTAATCCTAGCACTCTGGGAGGCTGAGGTGGGTGGATCGCCTGAGCTCATACAGGTTTGAGACCAGCCTGAGCCAAAGTGAGACCTCATCTCTAAAAATGGCTGGGCATTATGGCGGGCGCCTATAGTCCCCGCTACTGGGGGAGGCTGAGGCAAGAGAATCGCTTCAGCCAAAGAGTTTGAGGTTGCTGTGATGCTGAGGGTGACAAAGTGAGACTTTGTCTCAAAATAAATAAATAAATAAAAATTTAAAAAGAAAATAAACAAAGGGGTATAATGTACACTATTCAGGTGATAAGTACACTAACATCCTAGACTTTACCATGGTAAAATGTAAATATATGTAACAGAATTCAGTTTGTACCCCCAAATCTATTAAAATTGTTTTAAAAGGTAAAAAGAATGGAGGATTTCATGAAATAAAAATAATTTTTTTTTTTTGAGACAGAGCCTCAAGCTGTCACCCTGGGTAGAGTGCCATGGCATCAAAGCTCAAAGAAACCTCCAACTCCTGGGCTCAAGCGTGTCTCCTGCCTCCGCCTCCCAAGTAGCTGGGACCACAGGCACCCGCCATAACACCCGGCGGCTATTTTTTGGTTGCAGCTATTGTTATTTGGTGGGCCCAGACTGAATTCGAACCTGCCAGCTCTGGTGCATGTGGCTGGCGCCTTAGCCACTTGAGCCACAGGTGCCAAGTGGAAATAAAAATAATTTTAGAGGTAAAAATGGCCAGGCACAGTAGCTCCCACTTGCAATCCCAGCACTCTGGGAGGCCAAGGTGAGAGGATCACTTGAACTCAGGTGTTCAAGAACAGCCTAAACAAGAGAGAGACCTGCCTCTACAAGAAAATAGAAAAAATTTTGACAGACATTAACTATAGCTCTGACTACTAGGGAGGCTGAGGCAGGAGGATCACTGGAGCCCAGGAGTTGTAAGTTGCAGTGAGTTATGGTGATGTCAGTTCATTCTAACTAGGGTGTCAGAGTGAGGCTTTGTCTCAAAATGATAATAATAATAATCCCAATATTAAAATACAAATTATAAAAAAATAAATGAAATAAAATACACTACAAATTATAAAAATAAACAAACCCTGGCTTGACACCTCTAGCACAGTGTTAACCACATATACGGAGGCTGGTGGGTTGGACCTCAGCCCAGGTCTGCTAAACAACAATGACAACTGTGAAAAAAAATAGCTGGGCATTGTGGCTGACACCTACAGTCTCAGCTACTTGGGAGACTGAGGCAAGAGAGTCACCTAAGCCCAAGAGCTGGAGGTTGCTGTGAGCTGTGACGCCACTGCACTCTACTGAGGGTGACATAGTGAGACTCTGTCTCAAAAATAAAATAAAATAAATAAACAAACCCTTAAGTTTCCACACTATAAAAAGAAAAGCCACAAACACTACAGAGGCAGTTCAAAAAAGGAGAACAAGAAAATGAACAACAGGGTGGCGCTTGTGGCTCAGGGAGTAGGGTGCCGGTCCCATATACCAAAGGTGGCGCGTTCAAGCCCCAGCCTGGGGCAAACTGCAACAAAATAAAAACATTCTTAAAAAATGAACAACAAATAAATACAAAGAAAACAAATGTTTAGCTTCATACATAATTAAATAGATGCAAATTAAAATGACTACAATCAGATTGGCAATTTTTCTTTTCTTTTCTTTTTAGAGACAGAGTCCCACTCTGTCACCCTCGGTAGAATGCTGTGGCGTCACACAGCTCACAGCAACCTCCATCTCTTGGGGTTTGGTGATTCTCTTGCCTCAGCCTCCCGAGCAGCTGGGACTACAGGCGCCTGCCACAACACCTGGATATTTTTTGGTTGCAGTTTGGCCAGGGCCGGGTTTGAACCCACCACTCTCAGTACATGGGGCCTGTGCCCTACCCACCGAGCCATAGGCACTGCCCAAGATTGGCAAATTTTTTAAGGTTTAGAAATTTCTAGAGTTGACAAATTGAGAAAATAGATGTTTGCAAATATTGGTAGGCGTAAAAATCAGTACAAACTTTTTGGCAAGCAGCAACTCCATAAGTATTGTTTGAAATACCAATGTCCTTTGACTTGACAATAATTCTACAGCTAATGTAGTATATGAATACTCTGTAATTTCAAGGCATGACAAAATGCATGTGTGTGTACAAAGATAGTCCTTTCAGCATACATTTTTTTTTTTTTTTTTTTGCAGTTTTTGGCCAGGGCTGGGTTTGAACCTACCACCTTCAGCATATGGGGCTGGCACCCTACTCCTTTGAGCCACAGGCACCACCCTCAGCATAATTTCTAAAATCATTTATAAGAATGTCCATCGACAGGAGACTTAATAAGTGACACGTCTATACTGTTAAAAAGGAAGAAGGTAATTTTCTACAAAAGAAATAAATGCAGAACAGTATGATAAACACACACACACACACACATGCACCCTAGCTGCATGATTTGTAGCCCAGTGCAAAATGAAAATGGGGGGCATCCTGCCAAGAAAAAAAAAAAAGGAAATTTATGCCAAGGGTGGCAGATTCAAACCCAGCCCCGGCCCAAAAACTGCCAAAAAAAAGAAAGGAAAAAGAAAATGGGGGGCATGGGGGCAGTGGCTCACACCTGTAATCCTAGCACTCTGTGAGGCTGAGGCAGGTGGAGTGCTTGAGCTCATGAGTTTGAGACCAACCTGAGCAAGAGCAAGACCCTGTCTCTATTAAAAAAGAAAAATAATAGAAAAACTGAGGCAAGAGAATCACTTGAGCCTAAGAGTTTGAGGTTGCTGTGAGCTATGACGCCATAGCACTCTACCAAGG
>NW_003852569.1:1445329-1449424 GCF_000181295.1 Otolemur garnettii
TGCCTCAGCCTCCCAAGTAGCTGGGACTACAGGCGCCCGCCACAACGCCTGGCCATTTTTTGGTTGCAGCCATCATTGTTGTTTGGCGGCCCAGGCTGGGGATTCGAACCTGCCACCTTAGGTGTATGTGGCTGGCGCCTTAGCTGCTTGAGCCACAGGCGCCGAGCCGGTTTTTCTATTTTTAGTAGAGATAGGGTCGCACTCTTGAGCAGGCTGGTCTCAACTCCTGAGCTCAAGCGATCCAACTGCCTCGGCCTCCTAGAGTGCTAGGATTACAGATGTAAACCATGGTACCTGGTCTTTTTTGTCTTTCTGATTTTTGTTTGTTCATTTGTTTTCTTTTCTTTTGTTTTGTTTTTTTGGTAAGACAGAGTCTTGCTCTGTTACCCTGGAGTGCACTGGCATCATCATAGTTACAGCAATCTCAAACTTTCTGAATTCAAGTAATCTCCCTGCCTCAGCCTCCCAAGTAGCTGGGACTAGAGGGACACATCTAGTGTAACTAATAGGATAATTTTCAGGTGGTGCCTGTGGCTCAAAGGCACAGCCCCATATGCCAGAGGTAGGGGGTTCAAACCCAGCCCTGGCCAAAAACTGAAAAAAATAATAATAATAGGATGATTTTTTCTATTTTTAGTAGAGATGGGGTCTCATTCTTTTTTCATTTTTTTTTCCCCTGAAACAGGGTCTCACTCTGTTCCCCAGGCTAAAGCACAGTGGTGTCAGCCTAGCTCATGGCAACCTCAAACTCCTGGGTTCTAGGGATCCTCCTGCCTCAGCATCCTAGGTACTGGGAACTAAGGGTATCCACTACAACAACCTGCTTATTTTTCTATTTTTAGTAGAGAATGGGTCTCACTCTTTCTTAGGCTGGTTTTGAACTCCTGAGTTCAAGGGATCGTCTGGTCTCAGCCTCCAGGAGTGCTGGGATTACAGGCAGGAGCCACAGGGCTGGGCCACAAGTGTCTTTTTCATGGTCTATTTAAAGTCTACATTTTTCTTTTCTTTTCTATTTGTTTCTTTTTGAGACAGAGTCTCACTATGTTGCCCTGGGTAGAGTGCTGTTGCATCACAGCTCACAGCAACCTCAAACTCTTGGGCTTAAGCGATTCTCTTGCCTCAGCCTCCCAAGTAGCTGGGACTACAGGTGCCCACCACAACACCTGGCTATTTTTTTTTTTTTTTTGTAGAGACAGAGTCTCACTTTATTGCCCTTGGTTGCCCATCACAGCTCAAAGCAACCTCCAACTCCTGGGCTTAAGCAATTCTCTTGCCTCAGCCTCCAGAGTAGCTGGGACTACAGGTGCCCGCCACAACGCCCAGCTATTTTTTGGTTGCAGTTCGGCCAGGTGGCATTTGAACCCACCACCTCTAATCCTAGCACTCTGGGAGGCCATGGTGGGTGGATCCCCTGAGCTCACCTGTTCAAGACTAGCCTGAGCCAGAGCAAGACCCCTGTCTCTAAAAATAACCGGGTGTTGTGGCAAGATCCTGTAGTCCCAGCTACTGGGGAGCTGAGGCAAGAGAATTGCTTAAGACTGGGAGTTTGAGGTTGCTGTGAGCTACAATGCTTCAACACTCTACCGAGGGTGACATAGTGAGGCTCTGTCTCAAAAAAAAAAAAAAAAGGATGGGCAGCATCTGTGGCTCAAAAGGGTAGAGTGCTGGCCCCATATGCTGGAGGCGGTGGGTTCAAACCCAGCCCCGGCCAAAAAAAAAAAAAAAAAAGGTGGGAAAGTAAAGGGAGACTTTTATTTTTCATTTTATACTTTTATGTTCTACTAATTTTTTTTCTAATTTTTCTTTAGAGTAAGCATAATCTTATTTCTATTTTCTGAAAATGAATTTAATTTTTTTTTTTCAGACAGAGTCCCACTATGTCACCCTCAGTAAAGTGCCATGGCATCACAGCTCCAGGCAACCTCAAAGTCCTAGGCTGAAACAATTCTTTTGCCTCAGCCTCCCAGGTAGCTGGGACTACAAGAGGCTTCCACAACGCCTGCCTATTTTTTTTGTTGCAGTTGTCATTATTGTTTACCTGGCCCGCGCTGGGTTTGAACCCGCCACCCTCAGTGTATGAGGCTGGTGCTGTAACCACTGTGCTACGGGCGCCGAGCCTGAAAATGAATTTAAAAGCATGTATTTCTCAAATTCCTCTCACCTCCTCCATACCTAATATATTAAGTACTTACCTTGGGTCTCCCTGCTCTTCAATTCCAACCTCCCCTCACCCTCCACCCAACCTTCCCCCAGCTGTGCCAGTTTCTGCCTCCAATCCTGTTGATTTCCAGATCTGGGCCACACTTCTGTGTCTACCCAAATCCTGTCCATTACTTATAACAGTTTCACTACTTCAGCAAAACCCTTCTTGATTTCTTTTTTTCTATAATTCTTCCCATTTCTAAATACTTTTTATTTCTTTTTTTGAGAAAGGTCTCTCTCTGCCTCCTAGGCTGGGAATGCTGGAATTCAGAGGTGTCACTGCAACCTCAAACTTCAGTTTTCATAGAGGGGGTGGGTGTTACTGCTCTTGCTTAGGCTGGTCTCCTGGCCTCAGGCAATCCTTCTCCCTTGGCCTCCCAAAGTACTAGAATTTTTTTTTTTTTTTATAAGAGACAAGGTCTCACTTTATCGCCCTCAGTAGAGTGCTGTGGTGTCACATCTCACAGCAACCTCCAGCTCTTGGGCTTAGGTAATTCTCTTGCCTCAGCCTCCCGAATAGCTGGGACTACAGGCGCCTGCTGCAACACCTGGCTATTTTTTTGCAGTTTGGGCAGGGCCAGGTTTGAACCCTCCAACCTTGGTATATGGGGCCAGCACCCTACTCACTGAGCCACAGGCGCTGCCCCCAGAGTACTAGGATTACAGGTGTAAGCCACCACATCTGGTCCCAGTTCTGAATTCTTTTTTTTGAGATAGAGTTTCACTCTGTTGCTCTGGATAGAGTGCCGTAATGTCATAGCTCATAGCAACCTCAGATTCCTTGGCTTAGGCAATCCTCCTGTCTCAACCTCCCAAGTAGCTAGCTAGATTATAAGTGCCCACTGCAACCCCTTGCTAGTTTTTCTATTTTTAGTAGAGACAGGGTCTTGTTCTTGCTCAGGCTGGTCTCCAACTCCTGAGCTCAAGGGATCTGCTGTCCTCAGCCTCCCAGAGCTAGGATTACAGGTGTGAGCCGTTGGGCCCAGCCCTAATTCTAAAGTTTTTTTTTTAAAACAGAGCCTCACTTTGTCACCCTTGGTAGAGTGCTGTGGCATCACAGCTCACAGCAACCTCAAACTCCTGGGCTCAAGCAATTTTCTTGCCTTAGCCTCCCAAGTAGCTGGGACTACAGGCATCCACCATAACACCCATTTATTTTTTTGTTGCAGTTGTCATTGTTGTTTAGCAGGACCAGGCGGGGTTTGAACCCACCAGCCCTGATATATGTGGTTGGTGCCCTAACCACTGAGCTATGGGTGCTGAGCCATATATCCATTTTTTAATCTTCTGTTATTATTTTTTTATTTCAAAATATTAAGAGGGTACAAAAGTTTTTGTTACATGGATAGCTTTTGTAATGCTTTAGTCAAGGCTGTTAAGTGTGTCCATCACCTGTTAGGTGGGGGTTTACCCCTTCTCTATTTCCCCTTCACCTCTTCTTGGTTTCCAACAATTTTTACTTCTTTCTGTGCCCATGAATTAGTAACAAATTATGACAGACTAAATGTGATGTTTCTTTTTCCATTCTTGAGATACTTTACTTAAGACAATAGTCTCCATTTTCATCCAAATTGCTGCAAAAATCATTAAGTCATTCCTTTTTATAGCTGAGTAGTATTCCATGGTGTGTGTGTGTGTTGTGTACATTTTGTTATGTACTCATGAATTGATAGGCACTTAGGTTGATTCCACATTTAACACATTTCTGCAATTGTGAATTGTGCTGCAATAAACGTTTCAGTACAGGTGTCTTTTGGATAAAATGACTTCTTTTCCTGTGAGTAGATACCCAGTAGTGGGATTGATGGATTGAATGGTAGGTCTACTTTTAATTCTCTGAGAACTCTGGGCTGGGCACAGTGGCTCACGCCTATAATCCTAGCACTCTGGGAG
>NW_003852569.1:1449628-1451598 GCF_000181295.1 Otolemur garnettii
GGGCGCCTGTGGTCCCAGCTACTTGGGAGGCTGAGGCAGGAGACTCGCTTGAGCCCAGGAGTTGGAGGTTGCTGTGAGCTGTGATGGCACAGCACTCTACCAAGTGTTCTTCTAAAAAAGAACAAATAGAGGTTGTACTAATTTGCAGTCCCAACAATAGTGTATAAGCATTCTTTTCTCTCTGCATCCATCTACTGTCTGGCCAATGAAAGCCTTTCTGACAGGAGGAAGGTGGTATTTCCTTGTGGTTTTAATTTGCATTTTCCTGATGATTAGTGACATTTAGCATTTTTAATGTTTGTTGGTCATTTGTCTATAAAAATATACATGTTATATGTATATATATATATTTCTTTATGAAATAGAATTTCATTTTGTCACCCAGGTAGTGTGCCATGACATCATAATTTACAGCAACCTCAGACTCTTGGACTTAAGTGATTCTGTTGCCACAGCCTCCCAAGTAGCTGGGATTACAGGCATCTGCCACAATGACCAGCTATTTTTAGAGACAGGGTCTTGCTGTAGCTCAGGCTGGTCTTGAGCTCAGGTGATCTGCCCACCCGGCCTCCCAGGGTGCTGGGATTACAGACATGTTGCCCAGCCTGTCTATCTTCTTTTGAAAAGCTTCTGTTCATGTCATTTGCCCACTTCTTAATGTTTTTTGTTTTCTATTTTTTTGAGACAGAACCTTGAGCTGTCACCCCTTGGTGGAGTGCCATCGCATGACAGCTCACAGCAACCTCCAACTCCTGGACTTAAGTGATTCTCTTGCTTCGACCTCCCAAGTAGCTGGGACCACAGACACTTGCCACAAAGCCCGGCTATTTTTTGGTTGTACTTGTTGTTGTTGTTTGGCAGGCCCTGGCTGGATTCGAACCTGCCAGCTCTGGTGTATGTGGCTGGCACCTTAGCCGCTTGAGCTACAGGTGCCGAGCCTTTTATTTTTTTTGAGACAGAGTCTCACTTTGTTGACCTGGGTAAAGGACCATGGCATCATCATAGCTCACAGCAACTTCCAACTCTGGGGCTCAAACAATCCTTCTCCCTCAGTTTTTGTCTTTTTAGTAGAGATGGGATCTTGCTCTTGCTAAGGCTGATCTTGAACTCCTGAGCTCAAGCCTCAGCCTCCCAGAGTGCTAGAATTATAGGCTTAAGCCACCAAACCTAGCCTAAGTCCCACTTATTTATTATCTGCATTTTAAGGGAGGAAATTCAAGTGCAGAGAAGTTAAGATACTTGTCCAGCTGGGCATGGTGGTTCATGCCTATAATCCCAGCTCTGTGGGAGGCTGAGGCAGAGGAATTTCTTGAGGTCAGGAATTCAAGACCTGTCTGAGAGTGAGACCCATGCTTTTTCCTTCTCCTGTTCTGTTAATGTTCTCCCTACTGGATCTTGCCATTAACAGGCAAACACTCCTCCTTATTATTTTATTATTTTTTTTTTGAGACAGAGTCTCATATGTCACCCTGGGTAGAATGAGGTGTGAGTCACAGCTCACAGCAAACTCTTGAGCTTAAGCAATTCTCTTGCCTCCGCCTCCCAAGTAGCTGAGACCACAGGCACCTGCCACAATGCCCAGCTACTTTTTGGTTGCAATTGTCATTGTTGTTTGGCAGGCCCAGGCAGGGTTTCCAACCCACAAGCCTCAGTGTATGTGGTTGGCGCCCTAGCTGCTGAGCTACAGTCACGGAGCAGTGTCTTCTGACTGTAGTAAGAACAACACAGAAGGGTGGCGCCTGTGGCTCAGTGGGTTAGACGCCAGCCCCATATACTGAGGGTGGTGGGTTCAAACCTAACCTCAGCCAAACTGCAACAACAAAAATAGCCGGGCGTTGTGGCAAGCGCCTGTAGTCCCTGCTGCTTGGGAGGCTGAGCCAAGAGAATCGCCTAAGCCCAAGAGCTGGAAGTTGCTGTGACACCACTGCAATCTACCGAGGGCGATAAAGTAAGACTCTGTCTTAAAAAAA
>NW_003852569.1:1451806-1453572 GCF_000181295.1 Otolemur garnettii
AGACTCGCTTGAGCCCAAGAGTTGGAGGTTGCTGTGAGCTGTAATGCCATGGCACTCTACCCAGGGGGACAGCTTGAGGCTCTGTCTCAAAAATAAAAAAAAAATAAAAAAAAATAAAGCAAAATCCCTAAATCTAAAGGAGGAACTAGTAAATTACTTACCACTGAAATTTTGTAAATCTGAATTAAACCTGGGCTGAGCTCAGTATAAGATTACTCTCTTGAAGCAGGGACTGCATTAATGAAGGTAAACAAAAAATCAAAGTCATCACCTATGAAAACGTTCATTATTTACCAGGCTGATGTTTTGGGGAGTGTGTCTCCATTGGCAAAATTACTATCATACCAAAATCTTACTCTGGTGTGAAGAGGGATCTGAAGACAGTGCCTGGGATCCTAATCTTGGCACCTATCAAAATGTTATTTACCGCTCAGCGCCTGTCGCTGGGCGCCAGCCACATACACCTAAGCTGGCGGGTTCGAATCCAGCCCGGACCCACCAAATGACAATTGTGGCGAGCGCCTATGGTCCCAGCTACTTGGGAGGCGGAGGCAGGAGACTCGCTTGAGCCCAGGAGTTGGAGGTTGTTGTGAGCAGTGATGCCACTGCACTCTACCCAGGGGAACAGCTTGAGGCTCTGTCTCAAAAAAAAAAAAATGTTATTTACAACTAAAGTAATTTGAGAGGGGAAAAAAGAAATAGGAAAAACTGTATTTCAAATACAGCATTTTAACTTTTTTTCAGGTCACCTCATTTTTTGCATTCACGTTATGGCTCCCTTAACGCAGTCTGAAGCCAAGGAAGTGATGGCACTGGAGAACCCAACCCCACTCCCAGTTCAAGAGACCTCGGACCCCACCCGACTGCCCAGCAGCCGGAGACCCTCCCGGGCGGCGGCGCTGGCGCCGCAGAGCAGCGCAGGAGGACACTGCCCTTTCCCGGATTGCGGGGCTTTAGTCTCCCCGTGTCTCTCCCGCCGTCCGTAGCCTCGTAGCCTCCGCAAAGAAGCGACTCCCGACGCCGCCCAAGCCATTCGCGGCTCCCCCTTCTCCACGCCGGCTGCCTGCCCATCGCACGTCCAACCCCCTCGTCTTCCCCGAAAAGTTTCTAGACGGTAGGGACTACTTTCTTCTAACGTAACCTTCCACCAAACTGGAGGGAAAAGTTACCCGAGGCCAGAGACCGGCTGGGGGACGGAGCTCGCGTTTGAGAAACAGAAGTCTGTCTTCCTTGAAAACCAACAACTGGGCCCCCAAGTCAAACTTTTCTTTGTTTGGCTAATAGTTCAAGGTGCACGATGCTAAATATTTAAGATGGAGATTAATTTTTTTTAATATAAAATAGATTCTACAAGACAAATGGTTCTTGCTTCACACCTTGCAGTTCTGTTGATTCTCACCTTATCGTGGAGATGACATCTTAAATCCTAGAGACAAAAGTCAAACTTAGAAATGCTCTTTCAGGCAGGTTGCTGAATTCTATATGTATTCTGGATAGGTAAACTAACCGCAGAAATAGTTAACGATTAGGAAAACCCACTAGACCTATAATTTTCAAACTGTGGGTAGCAAAATCAGTTTGACAGGAGTATTAGAAAGGCAGAGAGGAAAGGAGGGGAACAGGGAGCAAGGAAAGAATAAAATAGGCTCGGCGCCTATAGCTCAACCGGCTAGGGCGCCAGCCACGTACACCTAAGGTGGCGGGTTCAAATCCCCAGCCCGGACCCGCCAAACAACAATGACGGCTGCAACCAAAAAATAGCCGGG
>NW_003852569.1:1454745-1456263 GCF_000181295.1 Otolemur garnettii
AAAAAAAAAAAAAGAAAAATCACACTCTCTCATGTGGCTGCCCAGCTGTGGCCCCTGCTGCTCAGTGGTAGAGGGGCATGAAGGATGAAGGGGATCCTGTATTTCCTGGTTCTGAGGAGAGAAAGGGGAAAGTGCTTGTCCTGATTTCTCCTCTCTGGGTTTCTGTCTAGAGATGAAGAGATGCAGCAGAATACTGAGGACTGGTTCCCATGTGGGCTTCTGTGAAGAGGCCCACGATGCTCTGGATCTGCCTATGGCACAGCCCTGCAGACAGAAGTCTGAGGGGGCTGAGTCAAAGGTCTCACCTTTCTGAGGTGCTGTTAGGGAGAGCCACAGTGGCTGACAGTCTGATTGAGGACTTGCTGAAGGAGGTACCCGTGTGAGGCAAGGTGACACTGTAGTGAGGACCCTTCCAGTACCCCACATTCAGGGAAAGAGAGGCCTCTCAGACAAACTGTAGAGGGACCTGTGGGGGGACGGCGCTAAAGAAGAGCCAGGAGGCCTGGGCAACCTGGTTCACAAGCTCACAGAGTTGGGTTTTTTTGTTTTTGTTTTTGTTTTTTTGAGACAGAGTCTCACTCTGGTGGCTGGAGCATCAGCTTAGTTCACACAGCCTCAAACTCCTGGGCTAAAGTGATCCTCCTGCTTCAGCCTCCTGAATAAGTAGGACCACAGGCACCTGCCACAACAACCAGATAATTTTTTCCTAGTTCTAGCAGAGATAGGGTCTCATTCTTGCTCAGGCTGGTCTCAAACTCCTCAGCTCAAAGGATCTTCCCACCTTGGCCTCCCAGAGTGCTGGGATTATAGGTGTGAGCCACATCTTGAACCACAAATTCCAGCTGCAAACACCAGCAGTGAAAGCAGTGGCCTAGAGGAGAAGGGAGATTGCTTCACAGGCCAGAGGAGTCACAGAACACTGTACTTTGGGTCTTTGGATTCTTCTTTGTCATGAGGTTGTACAAGCCATGTGATACACTTGGACACTATCTTAGAAAAAAAGCTGGAGAAAAGTACAAAAGTCTCAGAACACTGAAAAGAGTGAATGTTATTATCTTTTTCCTTTCCTTTTTTTTTTTTTTTTGAGACGTAGTCTCACTATGTCGCCCTCAGTAGAGTGCAATAACATCATAGCTCACAGCAACCTCAAATTCTTGGGCTTACGCAATTCTCTTGCCTCAGCCTCCCAAGTAGGTGGAATTACAGGCAACTGCCACAACACCTGGCTATTTTTTGGTTGTGGTGGTTATTGTTGTCTGGAAGGTTGGGGCTGGGTTCAAAGCCACCAGCCCCAGTGTATGTATCTGGTACCCTAGCCACCGAGCTATAGGCACCAAGCTGTGAATATTAATTTCTTTCTTTTTGCTTTTCTTTAAATTATTTTATATTTAATAACCACAAAAAATTAAGACATAATTAAGGAAACTGCAAACCTACCACTCAGTGTAAAAAATAAAACATAACCAATACAATTGGAATTTCCAGCTACCACTCCACATATGCCACTTTTATTAGGTC
>NW_003852569.1:1458894-1459995 GCF_000181295.1 Otolemur garnettii
TTGGTTGCAGCCATCATTGTTGTTTGGTGGGCCCAGGCTGGATTCAAACCCGCCACCTTAGGTGTATGTGGCTGGCGCCTCAGTCATTTGAGCCACAGGTGCCGAGCCATGAGACTGAGTCTTACTCTGTTGTTCTAGGCAATAGTGCCCTGGTATCAGAGCTCACAGCAACCCTAAACTCCTGGGCTCAAGCCATATTCTTGCCTCAGCCTCCTGAGTAGCTGGGACTACAGGAGCCCACCACAACACTTAGCTAGTTTTTCTATTCTTAGGAGAGACATGGTCTGGCTTTTGCTCCGGCTGGTCTCAAATTCCTGACCTCAGTCAATCCTCCCACATTGGCCTCCCAAAGTGCTAAGATCATAGGCATGAGCCACAGCACCTGGCCTTTAATCCAATCTCTGTACTGATGTATTAGTTGATAAAATTAGACTGTTTAGGATTAACGAATTAATCCTGAGGGGGACGAGTGGGTGTGGTGGCTCACATCTCTAATCCAAAACACTCTGAGAGTCTGAGGCAGGTGGATTGCTTGAGGTCAGGAGTTTGAGACCAGCCTGAACAAGAGCAAAACTTTGTCACTAAAAATAGCCAGGTGTTGTGGTGGGCACCTGTAGTCCCAGTTACTTGGGAAGCTGAGGCAAGAGGATTACTCAAGGCCAATAGTTTTAAGCGAGTCTCCTGCCTCTGCCTCCCAAGTAGCTGGGACTACAGGCACCTGCCACAACACTTGGCTATTTTTTTTTTTTTTTTTGCATTTTTTTTTGGCTGGGGCTGGGTTTGAACCCGCCACCTCCAGCATATGGAGTCAGCACCCTACTCCTTGAGCCACAGGTGCTGCCCCCACCTGGCTATTTTTTTGTTGTAGTTGTCATTGTTGTTTAGCTGGCCAGCACCAGCCTCCGTATATGTGGCTGGCACCCTACTGACTGAGCTTGACACTGGGCACCAAGCTGGCCTTTCATATATTTCATCTATAATATAACAAACCTATAATGCAAGTAATATCCAGATAGAGTAAGTAAGGTGCTATCCAGTTCACCATGCTGTCTCCCATTCTTTTTCTTTTCTTTCTTTTTTTTTTTTTTTTGAGACAGAGCC
>NW_003852569.1:1460015-1461569 GCF_000181295.1 Otolemur garnettii
AAAAAAAAAAAAAGATGACATCATGGCACTCTACTGAGGACGATAAAGTGAGACTCTGTCTCAAACAACAAAAAATTAATCCTGGGGAAAAAATTAATACTGGAATTTTAGTGGTATAGCACAAATAGTGGTTTTGTTATTGTTCTGGTAAAATCCTACATATGTTGGACAACTCACTAGTTCATCTCTCTCCATGGGGTGACTCAGGGTTCTAGGCTGCTTCCATACTGCGGTTCTGCCATCTCACTGAAAGGAGAAGAGGCAGCACATCAACTGGGCTAGAAGTGTGTACCCCATCACTTACATTCCTATTTACAGGGACTCAATCTTGAAGCCCTAATACAGCTGCAAAGTAGGATGGGACATGACAGCACACGAAGAACCAGGAAGCCACAGTCAGTGAATCAGTCCATGAAATAAAGCCAGGCCTCTTGGTAGGGCCGCTATATTGGGTGGAGAATCAGAGATAACCTCCTTAATCCAATGATGGATGGTCTAATCCAACGGGCTGGACCATCTGGTCATCTTCTGAGCACTGGAAGTTCCTGGAATTTCCTAGATGTTTAAGAACATCTTGAGGACTGCATTCGTGCTTTCCCCTGGAGCGGGGTGGTGGTGGGGAATACCTTGGGAAAAGATAAAGGAAGAAGTAAAAATAATAACAGTAATAACAACAATAATAAGCCACTTGTTAGAATGAGAAGAATCTCTAGTTGTTTGGGCAAGATCGTATGACTATTGAGAAACTGATATATCATTTCTCTGGGAAGACAAGGAATGAAGCATCTTGTCTAAAGCGGTCAAGGTCTGAGATTCTTTCCCTGGAGTTCAGGGCAGGCCTATGAGCAGGATTAAAGTCTGAAAGTGTTTGCAAAATTTTGTGTATATGTACAAATGAACACTTTTCTGGAGCAGATAATTCATAGCTTCTATAGAGATTTTTCAGAGTTCATAATGTAGGGAAAGGTTACAATTCACTTTTCACAGCTGAGAATAAAGTGTTTGACTAGGAGAAGGAGAAGTCAGAGCTTGCCAGAAAGCAAGTGCACAGGAAAGAGGATGCTTGTATTTACACCTGACGCACAGCACTCACAAACGTGCTACATTTACACACAAGCCTAGAAGTAAGAACATCTCCTGGATGAATGAAGGTTAAATCATTTTACTCCTATAAAATGATTTTTAAATTGTTGAACCTTGGCACTTTCACATATAGCACATTTTGTTAGCCGTAAAGCTAATTCAGGCAACAGAAAAGGCATTAAAAGTGGATCTTTGGCTATCACAGGAGATTGCCTCTTTGCCACCTCTAAGTCCTATTGTTCATACTCAACAATAAGAGAAGACCTGAAGGATATGACCATGTATCTGCTCTACAAACCTTTAAAACTAAATTCTGAAAGACTCCTCAGTCTGTTCATCTTTAAAACAATATTAATCCTCATGCCCTTCAAATAAATGAATTGGTAAGATAGTTACTGTCCACAGTTGCATTCGGAAAATTATCCATGACTGTAACAAAATGCAAACATTTCTTTTCTTTTTTTTTTTTTT
>NW_003852569.1:1462210-1468482 GCF_000181295.1 Otolemur garnettii
AAGTAGCTGGGACCACAGGCGCCCGCCACAACGCCCGGCTATTTTTTGGTTGCAGCCGTCATTGTTGTTTGGTGGGCCTGGGCTGGATTCGAACCCGCCACCTTGGGTGTATGTGGATGGCGCCTTAGCCACTTGAGCCACTGGCACCGAGCCCCCTTCTCGGTGTCTCTTAAATAATATTAATTTAATTCAAAGTTAAATTAAATTACTCTTTTCTACGAAATCATGCAACTCACAGTGAAGTCTTGAAGACCACTGAAGTTTCTGCTCATGCATTTCTTTTCTTTTCTTTTTGCAGTTTTTGGCCGGGGCTGGGTTTGAACCCACAACCTCCAGAATATGGGGCCGGTGTCCTACTCCTTGAGCCACAGGCACTGCCCTGCTCATGCATTTCTTATAAAACATATTTTGAGAGCAGAGAATTTAACTGCTTCTTGCTGAAAGCTAATAAAGAACTTTTCTTCTTTTAGAAACCCAGTCTGAAAATTTCCTTGGGATTTTTCTCACTTCCTGCATCTCTAGGAAAGTCCCCAGCTCTTCCAAACATAAAAAGGTAACAAATAATATTCCTAAATAAAATCTGTCTGCAGCTTCTACGTTCCCTACTTTTTATTGGACACCAATCAAACATAAATCTCTATTTGTACTTTATTTCATGACAATTTCCTATCAAGCTGGGCATCTCAGTATTCTGCTTTCCAACCACGCATGGTGACTTTCCTCTCCTTTTCTTTTCATTTCTTTCCTTTCTTGTTTTTTTTTTTTTTTCTCTTTTTGAGACAGAGTCTCACTTAGTCACCCTAGGTAGAGTGCCGTGGCATCACAACTCACAGCAACCTCAAACTCTTGAGCTTAAGCAATTCTCTTGCGTCAGCCTCTCAAGTAGGTGGGACTACAGGTGCCCAACACAATGTCTGGCTATTTTTGTTGTTGTTGTTGTTGTTGTTGTTATTGTTTTAGCAGGCCCCGGCCTGGTTCAAACTCACCAGTTCCAGTGTATGTGGCCAACACCCTAGCCACTGAGCTATGGGTGTGAAGCCTCTTTTTTTTTTTTTTTTTTAATTGCAGTTTTTGGCTGGGGCCAGGGATGAACCTGCCACCTCCGGTATATGGGACCAGCACCCTACTCCTTGAGCCACAGGCACCACCCAGCCTCTTTTTTTTTTTTTTTTTTTGAGACCGAGCCTCAAGCTGTCGCCCTGGGTAGAGTGCCATGGCATCACAGCTCACAGCAACCTCCAGCTCCTGGGCTCAAGCAATTCTCCTGCTTCCACCTCCCAAGTAGCTGGGACTACAGGCACCCGCCACAACGCCGGGCTATGTTTTTTTGGTTGCAGCTGTCACTGTTGTTTGGCAGGCTGGGCTGTATATGAACCTACCAGCTCAGGTATATGTGGCTGGCACCTGAGCCACTTGAGCCACAGGTGCTGAGCCAAGATGCCTGTTTTTTAAAGAAACTTGGCATTGTTTCCCATGAAGCTGATGTGTACCTGATGCACTCCCGATCTAGTCCTCCCCAATTCCCATCCCAACACATACTGTCAACCTCACAGTGAACCTGAGTGCTGAGTGACTGGGTCTGTATCTTAGTGAAATGATACCACAGAGGGCATCCACAACTCACTTCTTCTGAAGACATATTGAAATCATTTCTCTGCCTTGACATTTTCCAAGCTACAGTTGGTTCCAATTTTCAACATGGCAGAAACTATAAGCCAAAGGAAGCAAATAAGTGTTTCCATAAACTCTAGAAAAGAAACATTCTCCTGCTACCTAACTGTGAAAAGCCCAGTTTGGGGACTGCCATTAACTTTTGACTTTCTTAGAAATCCATATGGAGGCTGGCACCTGTGGCTCAAGTGGCTAAGGTGCCAGCCACATACACCTAAGGTGGCCGATTCAAATCCAGCCCAGCCCACCAAACAACAATGATGGATGCAACCAAAAAAAAAAAAAAATAGCCAGGCATTGTGGCAGGCACCTGTCGTCCCAGCTACTTGGGAGGCGGAGGCAGAAGACTCACTTGAGCCCAGGAGTTGGAGGTTGCTGTGAGCTGTGATGCTACGGTACTCTGCCCAGGGGGACAGCTTGAGGCTCTGTCTCAAAAAAAAAAAAGAAATCCATATGCAGAAGATTCAATTTGTCTAAGTTGGCTACTGAAGACTGGGGTTGTTCTTAGGGGCACCTCTATTAAGGTCCAATTTCTTCAATATGTCCGACTGAACTGGCTTTCAGACTCCTCCCTGTTGTATTATAGAGGCACATGTGAATTGATTTCTAAGGACTTGATTGAGATTATTTGTTCTATTGCTTTGGTTTCCTATCAGTCCACTATAAAGTGGCTCAAACCACTATCAAGATGGTTCAAACGAGAGATCACAGCTATTGCTTTAGGAAATCTGTGTGTTAGCTGATGACAGCAAGAAGTTACAACACTATCCAAATTCATATGGGCAGTCCCTCTTTAGCACAGGGAATACATCTCTAGAAATAGGTGTGCTAACTGTACAGATCTTTTACCAGTGCTGTAAGGTGGCAGAGTTTTCTTCAGATCCTCTGAAGTTATAAAATGCCCTTGCCCATCATTTCTTCCATCGATCAGTACTTCAACTGTTCATCAGTTTTCTCCACTGTGGCACAGTTAGGTTACTTTTTATGATGTCAAAAGATTTACTCCATTCCCTAGTTGCCTGTTGATCTGTACCCTCTGTTTCCTCACCCATTTCCTCTAAGGTGCCTCCAAAGCCTGTAAAACTCCTATTTTTACATTCAACATGATAGTCTTCCTTTATTTCTTTGTGACAGGTATAGCACTATCACTCATTTTGCTAGCCATTATGGGTCAAAACTGTCTCCCAAGGCACAAACTAAATGACAGAAAAATAGGTTCTAGAGGAGTAAACAACACATCACAGAACTCAAGCAGCTCAAGCAGCAGCTTCACAACTCCCATTCCGGCCCAAGATGCCATCACCCCTCACCTGGATTATTGCAATTGCCTCCTAACTGGTCTCCCTGCATCTGCCCCTGCCCTGCCCCTGCCAGTTATTCTCCGCAAGCAGCCAGCGTGATCCTTTAGAAACATCAGTCAGGCTACGTCACTACTCAGCTGTATCTAAATGCTCCAGCAGCTTTGCTTTCACTAGTAGTAAAACATAAGGTTTGCTTCACTTTCTTCAGGTCTTTGCCCAAATGTCACCTTAATGATGAGGCCTTCTCCAACCATTTCACATACAACAGTAACTTCGCCGCGCCTGCACCATACTGCCAATTCCCACACCCTGCCCTTTTCCTTTCCATAGCACCTATCACTGTATCATATATTATATATTTGTTTGTAAACATGTGGCATACTGTGTTTTCCCAAGACAGCCCAAGATTTCCCATTCCACACACTCTCATACAATGTGACATTTCCACTACTTCCTTTGAGAGGTGAGGGCCTATGTTCCGCCTTCCCCTTGAGTTGAGGTGGGCCTGTAACTATAATGAAAATGATGCTATGTGACCTCTGAGGCTAGGTCTCAAAAAAGCCATAAAATCTCTGACTGGTCCTCTTGGGACACTGGATTTTAGAGCTTAGTCTCTATGATATGAGGAAGCCTGGACCTCATGGAGAGGACATTTGTACATGTTCTGGCCTACAGCCCTAGCTACAGTCCAAGCCGATAGTCAGCCTCAACTTCCAGACATGTAAGGACACTTTTGAGACTTTCCCAGCCAATGAATAAGAGACTCCAAGTGAGAACCTGTTTAGTAGCCTAATAACCTCCCAGAACCATGAAAGACAATAAAATTGTTTTAAGCCTCTACGTTTTGGGGCCATTTGTTATTTAACAATTTGTTAATATGTATATTTTGTGTCTTCTCCCTCTTCTAGGGTATAAGTCCCACAAGTTCAAGGATTTTGTTTTTCTTTTTTTTTTTTTTGAGACAGAGCCTCAAGCTGTCCCCCTGGGTAGAGTGCCGTGGCATTACAGCTCACAGCAACCTCCAACTCCTGGGCTCAAGCGAGTCTCCTGCTTCCGCCTCCCAAGTAGCTGGGACCACAGGCGCCCGCCACAACGCCCGGCTATTTTTTGGTTGCAGCCGTCGTTGTTTGGCGGGTCCGGGCTGGGGATTCAAACCGGCCACCTTAGGTGTACGTGACTGGCGCCTTAGCCAGTTGAGCTATAGGCGCTGAGCCAAGGATTTTGTTTTTCTTTGTTGCTGTACTCTGTTTGTACAATTTGTGTTTTGTGGCTTAATCCCATAATTTTACCGTGGTCTTTTCCAGATTAGGTTTGGATTAGGTTCATTAGGATTAGTGATACCTCCAGTTTGAATAACAAAGTTCTTCCTAAGAATGACTAGCTAGAATCACTCATAAGGTTTTGGGATGAAATGGACACAGTGGCTGGCCTGTAATCCTAGCACTCTGGGAGGCCAAGGAGGGTGGATTGTTTGAGCTCAAAAGTTCTAGACTGGCTTGAGGAAGAGCAAGATCCCCCCTTACTACAAATAAAAACAAAATTAGCTGGGCATGGTGGCAGAGGCCTGTAGTCCCATTGTCTCAGCTACTTGGAAGGCTGAGGCAGGAGGATTTCCTGAGCCCAAGAGATTGAGGTTGCCGTGAACTATGATGATGCCATGGCACTCTACTCAGGGTGAAAAATGAGACTGTCTCAAAGAAAAAAAAAAAAAAAGAGAGAAAAACAAAAAGAAAAAAAAATAGGATGAAATGGAATGAAAATGGGTGATGGCAGCGCGTGTGGGCGCACGTGCACTAATTCAGGTGTGTACACTGGGAAGCCTACCTACCCTGCCTATTTTCAGTCTGGTGGTTTTAACGCAGTATGTATATAAAGAATAAATATGGTTCTGGAGTCCTCCATTCTTGCACCAAGTACTCTGAATTAGCATTTCCTTTGGAGCAAATTTGTATATTGCTTAAAGAGCAAACATTCTCAAATACTCAAGAAAAATACTAAAATTTTATCATCTTAGGAGGCAACAAAGAGAAAAAATTTCAACTACCTGGAGAAGAAGTTAGTTTCTTTGGGGGAAAAGGAACAGGCGGACGGTCTTGAATGGACCAATTTATTTGGGACAATCCATTTCAGCCTTGACGTGAGCAGAAAGCGTATGGGTTTGTCGGAATGGGGATCTCCGTCGGTTCACAACAGTATCAAAGCAGTTTCCATCACTACAATTGCCTTGATAAATAACCCTGTGCAACTTCTTTCCCGAATCCAGAAAAACTTGACAGTAAAAATGGTTTTTTAAAGTTCTTCACGCATGCAAGGCCGCCACCGCGGGGCTCCGTGGCTGAGGGTCCTCGAGGAAGAGTGAGCGCCTTTTGCTCTCCGTGCCCCTGACAGTGGCTGGTGCCCCCGGGCCTCGCATCCGGCCTGGAGAGTGGACTTCTCTTGGTTGGGGAGCAGCTTGGGTGGAAAATGGGGAGACTTCCAAAATTTCCCTTAAAAGTCTAGGTAAGTAAATTGAGGAATATTTTCTTTGAGGGTTCCATTTTTCTCACCAAAATTTACATATTGCTTCTGAAGCTAATTATTCTTTTATTATTAAATTTTTTTTTCTTTATTTATTTGCCGCCCCAGCCAAACTTGACTAGAAAAGAAGCCCGGGTAGCCGTTTGGATGAGCCCATGACGTGCCGCGCACTGCAGCCAATTGTAGGGCCACGAAAGGAGGAGGGCGGAAGTGACGAGCCGTATCCCTCCGCGGGGCGAGAGGGTCGGTGGGGGGAGTCGGCGTCTCTCTGCTGCCGGGGGGCTGTAACACTCGGGAGAGTTGGCCCCCCCACCCCCTCCCACGGGGCCCCCCCCGCCCCCCTCGGAAAAAAAATCATCCCAAATCACTCGAACCCGAGGGAGGCTTGCTTTCACCCGCGGGGAGACGAGATTTCAACGGTTCCCTCTTCTTCGTCTCCCCCCGAGCCCCTGTTCCCTCCCCTCCTCCCACCCCTTCTGCCGGCGCCGGGTGCAAGGTCCCTTTAAGGCGACGGCGCCTTCCTCGGGTCAGACTACCGGCGGCGACGACCACGGGAGGTGAGTAAGCGAGCGAGCCTCCTCTCCCCACCCCCTTCTCCCGGGGGTTCCGTTATCTTTTCGCTCGGCGAGGCGTTCTGAGACGAGACAATAAGAGGGGGATGGGACGGGTGTAGTTGGGGGCGGGGGGCAGTGGTGCGCGCCCCCGCCCACCGCGAGTGGCGGCGCGGCCCGCGGCAGTGGTGACTGTGGGGCGCGACGCGCGCGCGCGCCCGGCCGGGGCCCC
>NW_003852569.1:1468723-1470669 GCF_000181295.1 Otolemur garnettii
AGGGGTGGGGGCGCGGGCGGCAGCTAGACGGCTGGGCGCTGCGGGTGGGGAGGCAAGGCGGCGCCGGGAAGAGGGTGGGCAGCGGCGGGGTACCGGCCCCCGGGGGTGGTGGCTCTCGGCTCTCCCACCCCCGGCCGGGACAGTAACGGGCGGTTCTTTTCGAGCTGGAGGAGAAAAATGAATGTTTAGCTGACCCCTTGTGTTATGTAATCCTTGCTCAGTCTGATAGTGCATCCTGAGCCTCGGTGCACTGCAGCTAGTTAACACAGTCTCCTCCCTCCGCACCCAAATTTCTTTAGGGACGGTGCCATGATTTATAAAATGGTATGGGGCGGAGAATATTAGGTGGTGATTATGCCCTGCCGCGGTGGGCGCCATGTTTATTTCAGGGACTATTTTGTCCCGATTCCCCGATTCTCAGCACCTACTGAACAGGAGTAATGTCATCGATCCACCTGCTTCCATTCCTTTCTGCTTGTCCTGATTTCCTTTCTTGCCACACGTGGGATTCCCTTAAATTGTCACTAGCACTGGATGTCTCCAGATTCACTTGTCTTAGATATTCTTAGCTTAGAAAAAAGAGCTGAATTGCCTTCTAAGTCATTTGGCCCCAAGTCTCATTTTTAAGATGGAAATTTTGATGCATTTGTACTGAGAACAGCCACGGGGTTGGTGCAGATGGTAGCTCTTACCTCCGCGCTGTTTTAAAAAGACACCTTCCACCACAGCTCAAAACTCCATGAAAATGGAGTTTTTACTTCTAAAGAAATTTTCCCAACTAGATCGGAGGGGTGGGGATGGCTGCTGCGGGGTGAACAATGAATTTCAGCCGGGGTGCTCTGGGACTACAAGCTTGGACTCTGAAACACAATCGTTCTTAACTTTAGGGCGCATAGAAAAGTACCTTGGAGATTGTTAAACCTGCAATGGAGGGGGGGGCGGCGGCGGATTCACAAAATTCCTTGGGTAAAAGAGGGGAATGTCTCCACATTTTTAACGAACAGTGTTTAAAATACAATGTTAAAAAATTAAATGGCACTCGATGCCCTTGATTTTCTCCTGCCTTCTGGAGCTGTGTTGGTGATGCATCTCAAAGTAAAAGCTAACAGAAGGGAGTCTTCGAATGAACAAGATTTTGTTAGCCTTTCCACTCCATCTTGAACTAGTGGTGTGATCTAGAAAGGCAGTTCTAAGTGTTGACAGATGACCCCTGGAGATCCCTGCACACCCTTTTTAGAAGAGCCCCTCAAGGACATACCTATTTAAAAAGTATAGTAAGATGCTATTGATTTTTTTCACTGACATTTGTAATGAGAATTCAAAAGCAATGCCAGGTAAAATTACTGGTGGTGCCTTAACACATAGCAAGGCAGTGGCACCAAACAGTACTTACTTGAGAATGTCCTTGATGAGGCTATAAAAATTATTGATAATAAATCTTAGCTTTTTGTGTATTTTTTTATTTTTAAGAGTTTGATGAAGAGAGAAACAGGTATAAAACATTTATGCTGCCTATTGAGATATGGTTGTTTTCATGAGGAAAAGTATTTGTGACATGAGTCATACATAGAATGGTATTTTTATTTGAAAAAAACTACGTTTTTGTTTTGTTTGTTTTGAGACAGTTTGATTTTGTCGTCCTCAGTAGAGTGCCAGAGTGCCACGGTGTCACAGCAACCTCAAACTCTTGGGCTTAAGCAATACTCTTGCCTCAGTCCCTTGTAGCTGGGACTACAGGTGCCCTCCACAACGCCCAGCTATTTTTTTTCTGGTTGCAGTTATCATTGTTTAGCAGGCTTGGGCCTGGCTTGAACCTGGCTTGAACCTGCCAACCTCGAAGTATGCGGCACTGAGCTACAAGTGCCTACTCTGACTACAGTTTTTCACAGTTCGGTATTTGGAGAATATTTTCTTGAAAATGAATGAAGTGGCTCGGCGCCTATAGC
>NW_003852569.1:1473721-1476273 GCF_000181295.1 Otolemur garnettii
GCCCAGGAGTTGGAGGTTGCTGTGAGCTGAGATGCCACAGCACTCTACCCAGGGGGACAGCTTGAGGCTCCTGTCTCCAAAAAAAAAAAAAAAAGAAAGAAATTACCATTTGTTGAGTTTTAATATTTATCTATAAAAGTTACTGAAGTACTTTTCCCTTTTCATGCTATCTGGGCAAGGCCAGATTTTCATTATATACTTAACCAAAACTACATATAAAATAGTGGTGCTTTTCTCACTACTCTGGACTGAAACAGTGTTTTTTGTTGAAAATGCTATTTATGTTAATGTGTAATGGGTTTGTTTTTTTAATATACTAAATATTTGAAATTTTTGTTTAACTTCTAATGTGGTAAAAGATCTTTGGGATCTCTAATAATTTTTAGAAAGCAAACAATTTGAGAACAATTGGATCCTAGGCTTCTCTTCTAAATCTGCCTTCATTTTGGAACTTAGAAAGAAACAGTGACTTGGGGAAGTGCTAGAGCAGGGGTTCTCAACCTATGGGTCGCGACCCACAGGAATTGTATTAAAAGGTTGCAGCATTAGGAAAGTTGAGAACCAGTGTTCTAGAGCAAAAAGCTTACTTAGGGTGAATCCTGGCTGGGATAGTTTATACTTTACTAACTGTAGCCTTAGTTTCTGTAAATCTGTTTTGACCTTATCTGTGAAATGTAATACTTGGCATAAAATTTGTCTGAGAATTCATTGCCATAATGAATGTAAAATGCCTAACTGTGCCTAGCATACCACAGTTAAATAAGATACATTTTCAGATAACGTTTCAATCTTGATTCCCCATATTGTGTCCTTTCAATTAATTTTTGTTGAAGATGTAGATTTAAATTCCAAATCCTAAGAGCTGTTTTGATGCCTTTTAATTTTTGTTGAAGGTGTAGATTTAAATTGCAAACCCTAGAGCTGGTTTGATGCCTTTGTCATATTGTTAATACCAGTATGGTAAGACTTTGATAGATTTGTTGGTTTTCTGGTTTGTGATAATTAAGCCATATCCACAAAAACATTTTTATGGATAACAAGGGGGTGGAGAGCGAAAGGGAGAGTCTAACCTATTACTAGTTTTCAGCAGAGCTAACTGAAATTGAAGGGGTAGAAATTAAGAGCATATAATTAATATTTGTGTGATTCTTTTTTTTTTTTTTTTTTTTGCAGTTTTTGGCTGGGACTGGGTTTGAACCTGCCACCTCTGGTATATGGGGTTGGCACCCCACTCCTTTGAGCCAAAGGCGTAACCCCATGTGTGAGTCTTTTTTTTTTTTTTGAGACAGAGCCTCAAGCTGTCCCCCTGGGCAGAGTGCCGTGGCATTACAGCTCACAGCAACCTCCAACTCCTGGGCTCAAGCGAGTCTCCTGCCTCCGCCTCCCAAGTAGCTGGGACCACAGGCGCCCGCCACAACGCCCGGCTATTTTTTGGTTGCAGCCGTCATTGTTGTTTGGCGGGTCTGGGCTGGGGATTCGAACCCGCCACCTTAGGTGTACAAGGCTGGCGCCTTAGCCGGTTGAGCTATAGGCGCCGAGCCATGTGTGAGTCTTAATACAAGATTTGGTGCTAGACAAATGGAAAGTATTTTGAGTTTGGGAATGTTAGGTTATTGAGATACAAAAACCCATATGACTTTTTTTTTTTTTCTCAATAGAGTCTCACTCAAGCTGTAGTCCTGGGTAGAGTGCCATGGCATCACAGCTCATAGCTCTTGGGTTTAAGCGATTCTCTTGCCTCAACCTCCCAAGTAGCTGGGACTACAGGTGCCCACCACAATGCTTGGCTATTTTTTTATTGTCGTTGTTATTGTTGTTTGGCAGACCTGGGCTGGATTTGAGCCTGCCAGCTCCAGTGTAAGTGGCTGGCGCCCTAGCCACTTGAGCCACAGGCGCCCAGCCCATATTACTGTTATATACAAACTATTACAGTCAGATGCTGTAAGAGAGAAAACGGGCCATGCAAAAGACAGGATAAATAAAAGCTTCTTGTTGTATATTTAATTAGTTTTATAGTCAGATTAAGTATATTGCCCTAAATATTTTTTGGAATTAATCCTTTTTGAAGCCAAAAATTAAGGTAACTTGTAAACATAAATGCTAGTTGTTTTGAGGGTTATTGTTTATTTTTCACCCTGGGAATGAGAAACATTTTTGTTTTTTGAAAAACATTTTTCCTTTTCCAATTTTTTTATCTTTATTTTTGGGCAGATATATATTAGCAGTGAATTGAAAACATTAGATATTGAATTCTTCATTTCTGAAAGGTACAGTTATGAAAGAACCAGACAAATTAAAGAATTTCAAAGTTTCAAGATCTAAATATGTGGTGGCACCTGTAGCTCAGTGGGTAGGCTCGAGCAGCCACATACACCCAGGCTGGTGGGCTCAAACCTGGCCCAGGCTAGCTAAACAACAATGACAACTGCAACAACAACAACAACAACAAAATAGCTAGTCTTGGCACCTGTAGCTCAGCGGCTAGAGCGTCAGCTATGTACACCTGATCTGGCGGGCCTGCCAATTAACAATGACAATTACGGCTCGGCGCC
>NW_003852569.1:1477060-1485480 GCF_000181295.1 Otolemur garnettii
TGTTGTTTGGCGGGCCCGGGCTGGGGATTCGAACCCACCACCTTAGGTGTATGTGGCTGGCGCCTTAGCCGCTTGAGCCACAGGCGCCGAGCCAATAATAAGATTATTTTAAAGGATATGTTTATATCTAACCTTTTGAATTATGTAGCCCTTTCCTGATAAGCTGAATATGTAATGTAAGGCCTGAGTATGAAGTACACTACCATGTTTCCCAGAATTTAAGACAGGCATCCTCAAACTGCGGCCCGTGGGCCACATGCAGCCCGCCTAGGACATTTATGCAGCCTGCCGGATGTTTTTGCCGCTGCTGCCTGTCCTGCTTAGCAGCCAACCCGTCCCTGGGCCTGCAGCTTGACCCTCCAACGGTCTGAGGGACAGTGAACTGGCCCCCTGTTTAAAAAGTTTGAGGACCCCTGATATAAGATATGATCCTCTTCTTCCTAGAAAAGTTATTTCTCTGGTACTCCCATGTTGTAGATGGAAGATAGTGCCACAGACAAGAGACTGAAGGTTTGCTGAAAGTCCTGTCTAAGTTGCAGTGTTAAGTGAAACCTACTGGTCCATAGAATTGTGTTACCAGTATGATTACTACTGTAAAATACAGAAACCCACTAAGTTAACCAAGATGGCAAATGGGAGATTAATGGGAGAAGATAATGTTCATCTTAACGTTACAATATCTCCTTGGCAGCCTATATAATCCACCTTAGGTTCAGTTCTTATTTAGTTATTGTGCTGCATCTTAAGAAATGTATATATACAAGCTACATGAAAATTGCTCCTAGAAATAGGAATAAGTTAACAGGAAATACTAGACAGGAAAAACAAGACTACCAATTATTTAGTAAGTGCCACAAAGATAATGGCAGCATGTAGTTATACAGACTATCACAGCTAAAATAAATAGGTAGTTCACCCCCAACTACCTATTTTTTTTTTTTTTTTTTTTTTGTAGAGACAGAGATTCACTTTGTTGCCCTCAGTAACTGAGTGCCATGGCGTCACAGCTCACAGCAACCTCCAGCTCCTGGGTTTAGGCAATTCTCATGCCTCAGCCTCCCCAATAGCTGGGACTACAGGTGCTTGCCACAATGCCTGGCTATTTTTTGTTGCAGTTGGCCGGGGCTGGGTTTGAACCCACCACCTTTGGTATATGGGGCCGTCGCCATACTCACTGAGCTGCAGGTGCGCCCCCGCCCCTTTTTGAGACACAGCCTTAAGCTGTCACCATGGGTAGAGGTAGAGTGCGATGGCATCACAGCTCACAGCAACCTCCAACTCCTGGGCTCAAGCCGTTCTCCTGCCTGTGCCTCCCACGGAGCTAGGACTCCAGGCGCCCACCACAATGCCCGGCCATTTTTTGCAGCCGTCATTGTTGCTTTGGCGGGCCCGGGCTGGATTCAAACCTGCCACCTTAAGTGTATGTGGCTGGCACCTTAGCCGCTTGAGCCACAGGTGCTGAGCCATGAACTTTTCTTAATAAAAAGTTAAGGGGTGGGCTCAGCATCTGTGGCTCAAGCAGCTAAGGCGCCAGCCACATACCCCTGAGCTGGTGGGTTCAAATCCAGCCCAGCCTGCCAAACAACAATGACGACTGTAACCAAAGAATAGCTGGGCATTGTGGCAGGTGCCTGTGGTCCCAGCTACTGGGGAGGCTGAGGCAGGAGAATTGCTTGAGCCCAGGAGTTGAAGGTTGCTGTGAGCTGTGATGTCACAGGACTCTACACAGGGTGACAGCTTGAGGCTCTATCTCAAAAAAAAAAAAAAAAGTTCATGCATGTAAAAAAGAAAGAATACTATAAGGAACACCCACAATGAACCCCCCACCTCAACATGATTTTTAGTGTTTTGACATGTGCCAAATATATTTTAAAAGTTGGCATATAAGGAAATTCTAAAATACCTGTATATTTGTTTGTTTGTTTTTGGCCAGGGCTGGGTTTGAACCCACCACCTCTGGCATATGGGGCCGGCACCCTACTCCTTGAGCCACAGGCACCACCCAATACCTGTATATTTGGTGAGCCAATTCAAAGTCACACTTACAGCATTTCCACTAAATATTTCAGGCATATACTGAGAATAAATATCTTCTACGTGAATATACCATTAACCTTTGTAAGGAATTAAAAATAATTTCTGAATATTGTCAAGTATCTGGTCTTATTCAAATGTTAAGATTTGTCCCCAAGGCTCGGCGCCTATAGCTCAACGGGCTAAGGCGCCAGCCACGTACACCTAAGGTGGCGGGTTCGAATCCCCAGCCCGGACCCGCCAAACAACAATGACGGCTGCAACCAAAAAATAGCCGGGCGTTGTGGCGGGCGCCTGTGGTCCCAGCTACTTGGGAGGCGGAGGCAGGAGACTCGCTTGAGCCCAGGAGTTGGAGGTTGCTGTGAGCTGTAATGCCACGGCACTCTACCCAGGGGGACAGCTTGAGGCTCTGTCTCAAAAAAAAAAAAAAAAAAAAAGATTTGTCCCCAAAATGTCTCAAATAGCTTTTTTAAGAATCAGAATTCAAAAAGGTTCACATGTAGCATTTGATTATGTCTCTTTAGTTTCTTTTTTCTTTTTTTTGGTAGAGACAGAGTCTCACTTTATTGCCCTCAGTAGAGTGCCGAGAGGTCACACAGCTCACAGCAACCTCCAACTCCTGGGCTTAGGCGATTCTCTTGCCTCAGTCTCCCAAGTAGCTGGGATTACAGGCGCCTGCCACAACACCTGGCTATTATTTTTGGCCAGGGTCGGGTTTGAATCCACCACCCTTGGTATATGGGGCCAGCGCCCTACCTACCGAGCCGCAGGTGCTGCCCTCTTTAGTTTCTTTTAATCTGAGAGAGAAACATACATTGACCTTTTTTTTTTTTTTTTTTTTTTGCAGTTTCTGGCCAGGGCTGGGTTTGAACCCGCCACCTCTGGCATATGGGGCTGGCGCCCTACTCGTTTGAGCCACAGGCACCGCCCGGCATTGACACTTTTAAGGAGACTATCTTAATATTGTAGAATGTTCCACCTTCTGGGTTAATCTCATTATTTCCTTTTGGTGGTACTTAATTTGTTCTTCTATGTCAGTATTTTAGAGACCAGGTCTTGCTCCCAGGCTGGAGTGCAGTGACCATGTTTATCACTAACTACAACCTTGAACTCGTGGATTCAGTAATCCTCCTGCATCAACCTCCCAAGTAGCTGGGACTATAGGCATGTACCACCATGCCCTGCTAATTTTTATGGGGGGGAGGGGAAGAGATGGGATCTCACTGTGTTCCCCAGAGTAGTGTTGAGCTCCTATTCTCTCTTTTTTTGAGACCGTCTCACTATGTTGCCTTCGGTAGAGTGCTGTGGCGTCACAGCTGACAGCAACCTCAAACTCTTGAGCTCAAGCTATTCTCTTGCCTTAGCCTCCCAAGTTAGCTGGGACTACAGGCGTCTGCCATAATGCCTGGCTATTTTTTGTTGCAGTTGTCATTGTTGGTTAGCTGGTCTGGGTCGGGTTTGAATCCGCTACCTTTGATGTATGTGGCTGGCATTGTAACCACTGTGCTACAGGTGCCTAGCCATTGAGCTCCTAGTCTCTCTTTCTTTTCTTTTTTTTGCATTTTTTGGCTGGGGCCGGGCTTGAACCCACAATCCCTGGTATATGGGCCCAGCGCCCTACTCTTGGAGCCACAGGTACTGCCCTGAACTCCTATTCTCAAGTGATCCTCCCAAAGTTCTGGGGTTACACGCCTATTGCTGTACTTCATGCAGACTGAAAGTTAAATTTAAATGCTTGATTTGGTTTAGGTTGTACTTTAGTATCAGTAATACTTCAGAAGTATTTTTTGGGTTTTCTTTTCTGAGTTTTTTTCTTTTTTTAAAGAAAAACAAGCCATAGACCAAACAACTGGTGATCAACCTAGATTATTAGTCAATAATTTGGATTTTTGGCTAACATTTTTCTTTTCTTTTCTTTTCTTTTTTTGAGACAGAGCTTCAAGCTATCCCCCTGGGTGGAGTGCTGTGGCACCACAGCTCACAGCAACCTCCAACTCCTGGGCTCAAACGAGTCTCCTGCCTCAGCCTCCCAAGGAGCTGGGACCACAGGCGCTGGCCACAATGCCTGGCAATTTTTTGGTTGCAGCCGTCATTGTTGTTTGGCAAGCTCAGGCTGGATTCAAACCCACCACCTTAGGTATATGTGGCTGGCGCCTTAGCCACTTGAACCATAGGTGTGGAGCTGGCTAACATTTTACTTTCTTTTTTTTTTTTTTTTTTTTGAGACAGAGTCTCACTTTGTGACCTGGGTAGAGTGTGTGGTGTCACAGCTCACAGCAGCCTCAAACTCTTGGACTCAAGCAATCTTCTTGTCTCAGCCTTCTTGTCTCAGTCTCAGCTGGGACTACAGGTACCAGCCATAATGCCCAGCTAATTTTCTATTTTTAATAGACATGGGGTCTTACTCTTGCTCAGGCTGGTCTCAGAACCCCTCTGAGTTCAAGGGATCTGCCTGTCTCAGTCTCCTAGAGTGCTAGGATTACAGGTGTGAGCCACCCACCTGGCCACCTTTGGCTTTCAAGAGGTAGATTACTATTGTATAGCTTTATCTGCCCTCTGCAAAAATGATTTGAAAGTTGAAGAAGTTAGAAGAAAGAATTGCTACATTAGTAGTAAAGGGGATTACATGGACCATAACTAGAAAAATTTTAGATATGGGGATTAGACAAAAGGACTTGGCAATTATTTTGGTAAAAGTTATTCATCAGTCAATACTGGTAGTAACAAACAGCCATAAAACCCATAATTTTAGAAAGTTAACCTCTGTGATACACTAGTTTTATCAGGAGAAACTGCGTGCTTAGGCAAAACCAGAGTGGCCTAAAAGTTTTTAGATGAATATGAAGGTAAAATCAAGTTTCACAGGTGATTATAAGCTAGAACAAACTAGGTGTATATGGATTTTCTTTTGTTTTCTTCACCTCCCACCTTTGTGGATTTTATAAAAATGTTTTTACTATGTAAGATGTAACTATTTGTGCAATACATAGGAGCCTTATTCTGCTTTGTTACAGAGAGGTTAAATATTTTTTAAAAATAGTTCTTGGACTAGGTACAGTGGCTCACACCTGTAGTCCCAGCACTTGGGAGGCCCAGGCTGGTGGATTGCCTGAGCTCATGGGTTCGAGACCAGCCTGAGCCACAGCGAGATCTGGTCTCTAAAAATAGCTGGGTGTTGTGGCGGGTACCTGCAGCCCCAGCTACTTGGGGGGCAGAGGCAAGGGAATGGCTTGAGGCCAAGAGTTTGAGGTTGCTGTGAGCTGTGATGTCATGGCATTCTACCTACCGAGGGCGACATAGTGAGACTCTGTCTCAAAAAACAAAAAAATTATTTGTTAAAAAACTTAAACTAAATATGTCTTCTTTATTAACCTTTGGTTGTTTCCTCATGTTGTCCTTAAAATTTCTTAACTACTTGTATATATAAATTCTGCCAATAAGGAAAATTATCTTGGTGTTTTATGGGGGTGTTGGGTTATCTATTGAACTGGATAAGAAAGAGAGCACATACATTTGGGATATGATAAGTGTGGAACTAATGAGAGCTTAATAAATACAAGTTACAAGACTGACAAAAAATGCAGGGCAAAGAATTTTTTCTGTTTCTAAGACAAGTACTGTGGATATGAAAATTTTCTGTCAGATAACGTAAGAGCAAAATTTGAAGATAGCTAACTAATGGTTTGAGAGTTAGTATGGAGGCAGTTTTTTTTTTGTTTTTTTGGTTTTTTTTTGAGACAAAGCTTCAAGCTATCCCCCTGGGCAGAGTGCCGCAGCACCACAGCTCACAGCAACCTCCAACTCCTGGGCTCAAGCGAGTCTCCTGCCTCTGTCTCCCAAGTAACTGGGACCACAGGCATTTGCCACAACACCTGGCTATTTTTTGGTTGCAGCCGTCACTGTTGTTTGGTGGCCCAGGTTGGATTCGAACCCGCTACCTTAGGTGTATGTGGCTGGCACCTTAGCCACTTGAGCCACAGGCGCCGAGCCGAGGCAGTTTTATATTTAAAATGAGCAGGAAGGGCTGGGCATGGTGGCTCACACCTGTAATCCCTGCACTCTGGGAGGCTGAGGCAGGTGGATTGCTTGAGCTCAGGAGTTCAAGAACAGCCTGAGTATGAGCAAGACCCCGTCTCTACTAAAAATAGAAAAAGAAGGGCGGTGCCTGTGGCTTAAAGGAGTAAGGTGTTGGCCCCATATGCCAGAGGATTCAAACCCAGCCCCAGCCAAAAAAAGAAAAGAAAAGAAAAAGAAGAAAATTAACCAAGCATTGTGATGGGCACCTGAAATCCCAGCTACTCAGGAAGCTGAGGCAAGAGGATCGCTCTAAGGAGTTTAAGGATGCTGTGAACTGTGATACCAGGATACTCTACCCAGGCCAGCAGAATGAGACTCTGCTCAATAAAATAGAATAAAAATAAAGAGCAGGAAGGCCCTTAGTTTTTTTATTTTTTTATTTTCTATAAAGCATTTGACACTATGACTCTTCTTTTTTTTTTTTTTGAGACAGAGCCTCAAGCTATCCCCCTGGGTAGAGTGCTATGGCAGCACAGCTCAAAGCAACCTCCAACTCCTGGGCTCAAGCGAGTCTCCTGCCTCAGCCTCCCAAGTAGCTGGGACCACAGGCACCCGCCACAACGCCCGGCCATTTTTTTGGTTGCAGCCATCATTGTTGTTTGGCAGGCCCAGGCTGGGGATTCGAACCCGCCACCTTAGGTGTATGTGGCTGGCGCCTTAGCCACTTGAGCCACAGGCGCCGAGCCGACACTATGACTCTTAACCTTTATTGTAGTCCTTGAAAACTATTCTCCACCATATCATCCATCCTTGGAGCAATGGCTGATTCAGAATCTGGAGCAGGAAGTATATGACACAGGTGTGAAACTTCTTGTTTATCAGATAGCAAAGATTTTTTTTTTTTTTTTTGAGACAGAGCCTCAAGCTATCTCCCTGGGTAGAATGCTGTGGCATCACAGCTCACAGCAACCTCCAACTCCTGGGCTCAAGTGAGTCTCCTGCCTCAGCCTCCCAAGTAGCTGGGACTACAGGCACCCACCACAACGCCCAGCTATTTTTTGGTTTCAGCCATCATTGTTGTTCTGGCGGGCCGGGGCTGGATTCAAACCCGCCAGTATGTGGCTGGCGCCTTAGCCACTTGAGCCACAGGCGCCGAGCCAGATAGCAAAGATCTTATCAAACACTACTAGGGTTATGTCAGAAGGACTCTGAGCTAACAGAAGTTCCCACTGGCCAAAATAGGACATTCTGAGTATCAATGAAGATAACTGCAATGGATTAAAACATGTCTATGATATGATAATTTAAGAACAAGCTTATTGGATAGTAGTGCCTGTGGCTCAAAGGAGTAGGGCCCCGGCCCCAACCCCATATGTCAGAGGCGGTGGGGTCAAACCCAGCCCCACCCAAAAACTGCAAAAAAAAGAACAAGCTTATTGGTAATTTTGGGGTAATGCTACTAAATCAACTATTTATTCATTTATATTGAGACAGAATCTCACTCTGTCACCCATGCTAAATTACCATGGCATCATAGGTCACAGCAACCCCAAACTCTTGGGCTCAAGTGATCCTCTTGCCTCAGCCTCCTGAGTACCTGAGATTACAGACATCCAGCTAATTTTCCTTTTTCTTTTTCTTTTTTTTTGGAGACGAGAGTCTCACTTTGTTGCCCTTGGGAGAGTACCGTTGTGTCATAGCTCACAACAACCTCAAACTCTTTCTTGGGCTTAAGCGATTCTCTTGCCTCAGCCTTCTGAGTAGCTGGGGACTACAGGCGCCCACCACAAGGCTGGGCTATTTTGTTTTTTTTTTCTTTTTTTAGAGACGAGGTCTTGCTCTGGTTCAGGCTGGTCTTGAACCTGTGAGTTCAGGCAATCCACCCAGCCTCCCAGAGTCCTAGGATTACAGGCGTGAGCCACCACTTCTAGCCCTGGCTAATTTTTCTGTTTTTAGTACAATGGGGTTAGCTCTTGCTCAGTGTGGTCTTAAACTCTGGCCTCAGGCAGTCTACACTCATTGGCCTCCCAGAGAGCTAGTTTTACCAGCACTTGATCTATGTGGCTGGCGCTGTAACCACTGTGCTAGGGGCGCCGAGCCTAGTTGATAAATTTTTTTTTTTTTGCAGTTTTTGGCTGGGGCTGGGTTTGAACCCACCACCTCCGGCATATGGGGCCGGCACCCTACTCCTTGAGCCACAAGTGCTACCCCCAGTTGATAATTTTTGAAACTGAATGATGGATATATGTCTGACTGCTTTTGTATTTATTTGATTAAAATTTACATGTCGGGGATGGGTGGAGGGAGGGTGATTGGAGGAATCACTTCTATGGTTTATCTTACAAGGGTACAAGTGAATCTTTCTTTTT
>NW_003852569.1:1486037-1490085 GCF_000181295.1 Otolemur garnettii
AAAAAAGGGCCAGGTGCGGTGGCTCATGCCTGTAATCTCAGAACTCTGGGAGGCCAAGGTGGGTGGATTACCTGAGCTCATGAGTTTGAGACCAGCCTGAGCCAGAGCAAGACCTTGTTTTTTAAAAAATAACCAGGTGCCTGTAGTCCCGGCTACTTGGGAGGCCGAGGCAAGAGAATCACTTAAGCCGAAGAGTTTGAGGTTGCTGTGAAGTATGACACCCCGGTACTCTACCAAGGGCAACAAAGTGAGACTGTCTGAACAACAACAAAAAAACAACTTCAAACTAGAGCAATTAAATACAAAATTCAAGAAAAATTAAAAAAATTAGAAAAGGAAACACTGAATTTTGATCCAGAGACTCATAGTTGCAGCATGATGAGAATGTGCACTTTCACTTGGTTATAGTATGGGTCTCAATTTACTGTCCAGCCAAATTTTCCTCTTGATGTAACACTGTGTTGTTCACTATGTCCTGGCCTTTAATTTCTTGAAATTCACTTTTTTTTTTTTGAGACAGAGCCTTAAGCTGTTGCTCTGGGTAGAGTGCCATGGCATCACAGCTCACAGGAACCTCTAACTCCTGGGCTCAAGCCATTCTTTTGCCTCAGCCTCCCAAGTAGTTAGGACTACAGGCACCTGCCACAACCCCTGGCCATTTTTAGGTTGTAGCTGTCATTGTTGTTTGGCTGGCCCAGGCCGGATTCGAACCTGCCAGCTCTTGTGTACGTGGCTGGTGCCTTAGCTGTTTGAGCTACAAGCACCGAGCCAAAATTCATGTGTTGTTTTTTTTGGTGGTTTTTGGCCGAGGCCTGGGTTTGAACCCGCTACCTCCAGCATATGGGGCTGATACCTTACTTCTTTAAGTCATAGGCGCTGCCCAAAATTCACATTTTTATCTGGAAGTTTTTTAAAGGAAATAATGGTTTCGGCACCTGTAGCACAGTGGTTACGGTGCCAGCCACATATACCAAGACTGGTGGGTTTGAAACTGGCCAGGGCCAGTAAGACTCTGTCTCAAAAAATAATAAATAAATAAAATAAGGATTGAATGCCAGCATAATTTTTTTTTAGATGTGATAAGTTTCCAAACCTATGAGTGCATCTATCCTTTACAGCAAAAAATAGGGAAGAGAGGGGAAAAATTGCAGTTTTATTTTTTTTTCTTTTGAGAATTTAATTTAAAGTTTTGGTATAAAAAGAGGTTAAATATGAGTGGAATGATAGTTGGGGAAGATCTGTACGTTTGCTACTTCATATTCAGTTTTTTTTGTCTTAGATCAAAAATAGTGGAAAGGGAACTGACTATATGACATGGATCACTTGAAAGATCACAGAATGAGGGTGTTTCTAGAGCATCATGGTAGAAGTATTAAAGGTAGCATTTCATCATTTTAGTGAAGATATCTTTTTGATAACTGGAAAACTATTAGAAGGATGTTAAATTTGCATTTTTTGTTTCTCAGGGTTTCCAAGCATTTAATTTAGATTGACTTCTCTGTTGTGGCATAGCCTGTGTTTTTGACCTTTGAGCTATAGATTCCAAGAAAGTGAAAGGAATTGGTCATACTGAGTTGACAAACAGATTCTGGGTCAGAATCAAGGACTCAGTGTTTGAAACACTTGGTTTGAGGGCCAGGCTTGGTGGCTCACTCCTGTAATCCTAGCTCTTTGGGAGGCTGAGGTGGGTGGTTATTCTGAGCTCAAGTGTTCGATACCAGCCCAAGCAAGAAGAGCAAGACCCCTTCTCCAAAAAAAAAAAAGCCAGGTGTTATGATGGGCATCTGTAGTCCCAGCTCCTTGGGAGCCTAATGCAAGAAGATCTCTTGAACCCAAGAGTTTGAGGTTGCTGTCAGCTATGACACAAAGCCACAGCACTCTGCCAAGGGTGACAAAGTGAGACTCTGGCTCAAATTAAAAAAAAAGAAAAAGAAAGAAAAACTTTGAGAAATATTTTGAGTGTAAGTCTATGAAATATGCTCAGTAAGCAGTCAAATTTATTTTCTGAGTTGAAAAGCCTTATTGGTTAATTCCATTTTCTGCATTGCAAAATTAAACAAATGAAAAATATTTCCTGATGAGCTGGATTTTTTTTTTCATTTTTTAAATCTTTTAATTAACGTTGGCTATTTGGTTGGATGTCTTGGCAATACTTGTACCTGAGGAAAAGAGTTATTTGTCTCATTTGATTGACAAAGCATCTTTCTTTGCCAACTTTTCATACCTACCCTGTTGAGTTATTTCAGTTTCTTGAAGTACCTTTTCTTTACGGGAGGAATAACATAATTTGACTTTCATGGTCAGATGGAAGAAATTTTCAGTATTCTTATTAAAATTAATTTCTTCAAAAATAAAACAACTCAGTCTCTTTGGATGTTGTAAGTTCCTGAGATAAAAGGTCAGCCTTTTGAATATGGTATTAAAATAACTACTGGCATGGCATGGAGCACCACAGTTTGCATTCAGATAGCTCTACTAATTCCCAAGGAAAGTTCTCTACATATGTGTGGAGAGTTTGTTTGTAACTGGTCAAGACTAGAGGAAGGTCCTTGAAAACATCTGCAGAGGTTATCCACAGTTTATATTCATCATTCTGAGTGTTTGATACTTATGCACTAGTTATCTGTTGATTCTGAGTGCTAAGAAAGTTACAAAGCAAGAAACAGTAGAGTAAAATTAGGTGGGGGAAAAAACATTTAGAATGTCATTTTTTAGTGGAACTAGACCAGGGGTAGGGGTGTTTTGTGGTCTTTGGCTCAAAGAATGCTTTCAATATGGATTTGGGTTCATTTTAGTCCAATTTCTGGCTAGCTTTGTCTTATAAATTAACATGAAATTAAGAACTTTGACTGGGCATGGTGGCTCATGCCTGTAATCCTAGCACTCTGGGAGGCCGAGTTGGATGGATTGCCTGAGCTCATGAGTCTGAGACCAGCCTGAGCAAAAAGGAAGACCCTGTCTCTACTAAAAATAGAAAAACTGAGGCAAGAGGATTGCTTGAACCCAAGAGTTAGAGGTTGTTGTGAGCTATGGTGCTATAGCACTCTACTCAGGGTGACAGCTTGAGACTGTCTCAAAAAAACTTTAAGTTGATCCCTTAGATCTTTTTCTTCTCTCACCCCCTTTGTGGTTTGGGTTTAGAAAGACAGAAATAATGTGGGTGGCTCACAGAGCTCAGGAGTTGGAGACCATCATGAGCAAGAGCAAGACCCTGTCTCCACCAAAACTAGAAAAACTAGCTGGGTGTTGTGGTGGTGCTTGTAATCCCAACTACTCAGGAGGCTGAGGCAGAAGGATTGCTTGAGCCCAGGAGTTTGAGGTTGCTCTGAGATAGGCTGATGCCACAGCATTCTAGCCTGGGCAACACAGTGAGTGTCCATCTCAAGAAAAAGAAAAAGGAGGGTGGCATTTTTGGCTCTAGGAGTAGGGCGCTAGCCCCATATACTGGAGGTGGTGGGTTCAAACCAGCCTGGCCAAAAACTGCATTTAAAAAAAAAAAAAAGAGAGCGAAAGCAAAAGAATGGAAGGTCAGAGACCAATGAGAATCAAGTTAAATTACTTTTGTGGTTCCCAAACTGCCCCTAGCTGACTCACTGGGGCATTGTGGATATTTTAAATGTTCAAGGAAACAGTGACATCTATTGGGCATTTTGCAAACTACTATCAAGTTGTATGGGACCTGACTACTTAATTAGCAGAATGGTTAGGTTGGTTTGGGGTTTGGCTTATGGATGTGGTGGAAAATTACTGAGATACTAAGGACGCTGAGAGCCTTTGCAATAAGGCTTTTGTTTGAACATTGAGCAGTAACACTACTCCCATTCCAAAACAAACTGACCCTTAGTTTAAATTTAAAGGATAGAATAGCAATAGCATGGCTCGGTGCCTGGGCTCTTGAGCCAACTCCTGGGCTCAAGTGGCTAAGGCGCCAGCCACATACACCCAAAGTGGTGGGTTCAAATCCAGCCTGGGCCCACCAAACAACAGTGACAGCTACAACCAAAAAAATAGCCAGGCGTTGTGGCGGGCGCCTGTGGTCCCAGCTACT